>NC_133459.1:28625833-28953611 GCF_048565385.1 Saimiri boliviensis | reverse complement strand
TGCCCACTCCCTCCCTCTCCTCCTCAGGTTCCTGTCCCAATGTCACCTGCTCCGAGAGGCCTCCCTAACCTTCTCTCCACCACATTGACTGTGCTGGGAATCTTGCTAATTTGATGGGGAGCTGGCATCTCCTTAACCACCTATTTACAAGTATGACCCATCTCCTGCCACCCTGCAACCCCCATCTGATGCTCCATGTCTGTCTCTTTCTAGACCTGAGTTCACGGGGTCTTTGTTTGGTTCTGCTGCTTAGGACAGCGAATTCCCCACAGTAGGCGCCCAACAACTATTTGCTAGAAAACAAGTGACTTCAGCCCTGGTGATGTCCTGTGGGTAAGACGCTGTCGTAAACAAGGGATTGTCCTGTTACTTCACACAAGGCAGCCCAAGGACACTGGTTTTAGGGACGAACCTGTGCTTCACCTGAGCTCCCAGGCCTGGCCTGGTCTTGCTCACTGCTGTGCCCAGCAGCCCCCAGCTAAGGTGGGCGGGCTCAGGAGTCCCACCTGGCCCCACCCTCATGGAGGTGTGCGGCTGCTCCAGAGTGTTCCAGGAAGGGCAAGGTAAGGCCAGGAAGCCTCGCTTCCACCCCATGCCATTGCCAGTGCTGGGAATCTTGCTAATGTGATCGGGAGCTGGCATCTCCAGGAGATTTTATTTACATGCTGCCCTCCTCTGCATCCTGAGCTCTAAGCTGGGTCCACGTTGTGCTGACACAGCCCAATACCCCCTGGACCTCCCCTCCCCGGGTGGCTCCTCGTCACCAGCAGGGACTCCCTGACCTTTGTCTCCAAAGCCTGGGATGCAGCCACTGCTGCCAGGGAGCAACCAAACAAGCCTCCCTGCAGGTGCGCAGGGAGATAGGGATGCTGCGGCTCTGCCCTTGTGCAAGCTGGGAGTGGCCCTCCCATGTTCATTCGATTGGAGGAGGAGTGAGGCCTGGGCTTTATTGGTCAAATTTTGACTTTGCAAGGGACTTTGGTCTAGCTCCACTCTGGGGCACCCAGCTGCCCCCCAAGACCTCCTCCTGCATGTCCCGCAGGCCCCGCAAGTGAATGCACTCAAATTTGCCCAGGCCACCTCCCTTTTCCCAGGTTTTCCCTCTGGAGAGAGGCACCGCCCTCCACCCGGTGGGCCTGACCACCTGGCAGGGGAGTGGCATGGATGGATGCCTTCTTCTCCTTGACCACACCCACTTCAAGAAACTCCCTACTTTCCCAGGCCAGACGGTGGCTCACGCCTGTAATCTTAGTTCTTTGGGAGGCCAGGGAGGGAAGATTGCTTGAGCTCAGGAGTTCGAGACCAGCCTGATCAACATGGTGAAACCCTATCTGTACAAAACAAAAACAAAAACAAATACAAATACAAAAAATGAGCCTGGCGCAGTGGCAGGCTCCTGTACTCTCGGCTACTTGGGAGGCTCAGGCAGGAGAATCGCTTGAACTGCAGAGATGGAGTTTGCAGTGAGCAGAAATTGCGCCACTGCACTCCAACCTGGCTGACGGGAGTGAAACGCTGCCTCAAAAAATAATGGTAATAATCAAATAAAAACAAAACTTTCAACTTTCTCAGTTTCAGTTCCTGATCAGGCCCACGACTGCACCACACAGTCCTGGACCTCTGCCACCCTCCACACACTTATTTCTTTTTGCCTAAACTACTCTGAGTGTTTTTCTGTTACTTGCAAACAGCCCTGACTCAGACACCAAGGAAACCTGTTTATTTAAAAAACTGATTTTTTTTGAAAAACGCTCTTTCCAGCAATGAATGTGTGTGTCTCTCAGACACATTCCTAGAGGCCTCATCAAATGAGAGGAGCGAGGCTTTTGCAAAGCTAGGTGGAAATTAAACCCACAATCTGGGCGTACTCTTGTTTGACAAGTGATAATTAACTGCTGACAATATAATTTCAGCTTGGACGCAACATGGTTTTCATTAAAAAGTAATCAAGGAGGCCCTTGCTTTGGGGGCTGTGGCCTCCTCTGCAGACAGAGGTTCTGTGTTGGCATTAACTGTTGGCTGATCCCTGCCAGGTGGAGCACAGGCCCCAGAAGTGACACTGGGACTGGTGCCTGGTCTTCTTGTACCCCAGAGACTCCCAGGGAGCGCCCAGAGGCGGCTCAGCCAAGCCCTCTCTCACTCAGGAGACATCCTCCTCCTCCAGGCGACCCATCCCAGGATGTGCATGGATCCAGCAAAGGGACAAGGCACTTACTCCAGCTCCAGGGAGGGAGATGGGCATCCTGGCTCTTCAGCCACACCCCAGGTCCTGTTGGAATCAGATGCCCTCCCTCTTCCCCTCGACTGACAGAAGAGGAAACTGAGGCTCAGAAAGTTAGAGTCACTTGTTTAAGGCCACACAGCTGATGAGGGACCAAACAAGCATCTGAACTCTGACTTGTCTGACTCCTAAGTCCCTGCCACCTCCACCCGCTCCACAGTTCCCTTCCTCTAGGAACTCTGTTCTGTGCTTCAGTTTCGTCATCTGTAAAAAGGTGATAACTCTAGTACTCTCCATATGCGGCAATTTAAGGATGACATAAGACTGGGTGCAGTAGCTCATGCTTGTAATCTCAGCCCTTTTGGAGGCCGAGGCAGGCAGATCACCTGAGGTCAGGAATTCGAGGTGTTCCCCTGGCACACATGGGGAAACCCCATCTCTACTAAGGATATGCCCCTGTAATCCCAGCTACTCGGGAGACTGAGGCAGGAGAATCGCTTGAACCCAGGAGGTAGAGGTGGCAGTGAGCCAAGTTTGCACCACTGCACTCTAGCCTGGGCGACAGAGCAAGACTCCATCTCAAAAAAAGAAAGAATAAAGTAAGTTGATATATTGAAAGCACTTATAATAGTGCCTGACACATAGCAAATCCTTTAAGTCACTTCTGTTACCTGCAATGCTCATTAGTTGATATTACTATCAACAGCATGCTGATATTTGGCAAGCTTCCTCCTCCAGCCCATGAACCAGGGACTTTTCTCCCTTTAATCATCTCTATGAATCCTGAGCATGATGGACCAAATTAAAACTATGATTAGGTAAGCACTGTAGCAAAAATGTAAAACACCAAGAAAGGAGGAGGTTTCTTAAAAGTTGCCAGAGAGAAGACAGATTACTTACCAAGGAACGAGGAGCAAGCAGCAGGTTCTCACGGCAACAGAAGACAGAAAGCCAGGGAATCATATTTTTAGTGTCACATGAAATAAGCAAAGTAGAATTCTAGACCCAGATAAATGATCATGCCAAGTTGAGTGAGGAAGAAAGACATTTTCAGGTGAAGACACACTCAGAGGCCCTTGTTAAGAGATTGAATAATTTAAAAAAACCACTCAGGAGAAAGAATATTGCATGAAGAAACAAGGAAGGAATCAAACCAGCAATAGTGAAGCAAAAAACGGGTCAATCTGGGGCTAACCATAGCACATAAACACAGCTGCAACAGCAATAATAACCCCAACGAATGTGGGAATATGGCAGAAGCGGACTCACAGAGCCGGATTGCACAGCTTCGACGTGGAGAGAGAGATCAGAGTTGATGCATCCTGTAGTCTTTACGTGGTTCCGAGGGAGGAGAGAGAATATTGATTTACTTTAGACTGTGTTAGTCAAGTGTACTTATTATGATTTTTAAGCTGATCAATTAAAGAAGAGAATAGAATGCGTAATTCCCAAGCCAGTAGAGGGAAAAAGGAGTCGACAAAACCTGATCAATATGCTCGGGTGTCAGGAAGTGAGCCAAGCAGAAACACACGCACGTACACGGAGAATAAAAGCAAAAGTCAACCCAAAAATCCTTGCCATTGACAGCACGAAATAAGAAGGTGGCATCCCGAACTCTGCCTTTCAAGACTCTGTGTCACGGAGCAAATGAGTTAATTAATGACATCATCTCTCTGACCCTGATTTCCTCGTCTGTAAACTGGAGAGAATAGCGCGTTTTGTTAAAGGGTTTTAATAGCGCGTTCCATTTGAGAGCGATCATCAGGATTGATTTCAGTAGGCATCACATGAGGGTGGGTTGCTGGCACTATTGCTGTGTGACTCTGAGCCAGGTACAGTCCTCAGTGCACCCCACATGTCATCTCACTTAACCCTCCCAACAGCCATGTAAGGAAGGGACCACTGTCATCTTCACTTTGCTATTGAGGAAACTGAGGCCCTGGAGGTGAGAGGCTTGCCCAGGTCACGCAGCTGAGGAATGGCTGAGCCTGGACACAGCTGGAGTCTTCTGGCCCTGAAGCCACCTGTTGACCCTGTGACCTTGACCAGTTGAGGTCACCTCTCTGGGCCTCGGTTTCCTCATCTGTTCCTTGTGGTGCACAGGGGAGTCACGAGGCTGGGCAGAGAATGAGGTGTGTGAGCCTTCGGCAGTGTTCCCAGCATGGGCCACCCAGTCAATGAATGGTGGCTCCTGCTATTAGCATGACCCACGCTGAGGTTCGCTGCTGTCACCTCTGCTGCACAGGCAAGGAGCCCGAGGCCTAGGGAAGCCAAGAGCTGGTGTCACCTTGCTGATCTGTGCTGACTTGTAGGCTTCAGGCTCTGGCTGGAGTGTGAGCTGTGGGAGGAGGCTGTTCTGTCTGGTTTCACTGATTTATACCCAGGGCTGGGCCCTGAGAATGAATGAATAAATGAATGGATGGATGGATGGATGGATGGATGAATGAAGTGTCCTCGGGTCCTACTCCATGCATTCATATTCCCACACAGTGTTCTTCATGCTGGGAGCCTCCCCAGCAGAAGCAGCTCTGAGAAGGACTGGCTGTGCTGGCCTCATGGTGTGAGGGCAGGAGCAAGCTTTTCATCAGGACGCACGAGGCCCCTGACTTCCAGCTCTGTGTCTCAGCACTCACTGCTTCCTGACATATTTTATGATCTGCATCTCATCTCTTAAGATCTGCATCTCCCCAGGACAACAGCAGCTCCATGAGAGCCGGGAGTTTGTCTTATTCACTGCTGGGTCCCAGGCAGTAGGTGTTCAGTAAACCTCTGTCATTGAAGTGACATCACTGCTCCGGGCCTCACTTTCCTCACTGTGTACAGTAGGAGGATGATCCCCTCTTGCAGCTGTTGTGGGGACACAGTGAGACACTGCCCATCCAGTCCTTGGTGCAGAGGCCACAGGCTGGGGGAGCAGCTGCCCTTCACCCCCCTGCTCCCAAGGTCTTGTGTAGGAAATGAATTTTATGGACATCACGGTGTGAGTGTCTTTTTTCTTTTTCTTCCCTTCTTTTAATGGCAATGCTCTCTGCAGCCAAGCTTTAGTTGATCAGAATCAGAGATTATCTAGGTGGCTCAAACAGTCTATCAGGAAATTTCCAAAGGGACAAAAAGTTGAGAAGCATCTCTCCCAGCAGCCTCTGCCTTACCCTTCACTGGGTCTCAGTAACAACCACCAGGTTTTGAATGTTTGAAATATCCCAGAAACTGCACCTTTTAACTCACATTCCTGCATTTAAAGTGGCAGTTCTCAACCGGAGTTCCTTTTCCCCTTAGGGAAATTGTAGCAGCTTCTGAAGCCAGGTTTGGCTGCGGCCCTTGGGGAAGGGGCTAGGGGGAGGGTGCCGCTGGCACCTAGCGGGCAGAGGTTGTGTGTCCCAACACACGCAGGGCAGCCTGCCCGGAAAGAATGACCTGGCCCCAAATGTCACAAATGTCGAGGCTGGGAAAGCGGATTTAAACACACCCCACAAGCCCCTAAGAGAGCTGTCATCTATCACTTTAGAAATGAGGAAGGGAGGTTTGGGAGAAGTGAACCTGCCCTAAGACGGGGCGGGGCTGAGACTCAAATCCAGGTCTGTTTGACTCTGAAGCTCCTGGTTCTTCTGCTCCCTACATTCCCAGAAACCTCCAGTCCCTTCATTATCAAATAATTCCCTGTAACAGGGGCTGATGCCTTGTGGGAAAGAGCGTTTTAAATGCCCATGTTTAATTTTATAGGAGCCACCTCTGCCTATTTCTGTCTCTCTCTCTTTTTAAACAAGTAACTTCCTCTGTATTTAGGGGCAATTTGTGACGATCAAGGACAATTTGAAGAATGTGGCAAACAGAAGAGCAACAGGGTCACCTATGGCTCCCACACCCAGAGGTGGCCTGGGGTGTCCTTGGCTGTTGATGAAGGTGAGCAGATTTCCCTTGATCCAGTTCATGGGGGACGTGCTGGGACAGCCCCTGAGGCTGGACTTGCTAGGGGAGAGCAGAGAGTAGGGGAGAGTCCAAGTCAGGATGGCCCTGCTGGACCGAGCCTGTGAGATGACCAGCAGGGGCAGTCACTGCCTGTCTGCACCCAATGCCATCAGCTAAGGTGGGGAGACGTGTTGGCCCTGGAATCCCTGGGGGTGCTACAGGTGACAGACTCCAAGGTAACTCATGGTCACATGATTCCCTGGGCCTACCAGGGCCACCTCCATGTTCCCAGCCCCTGGATGTGGAATCCGCCAAGTTTGGCTGCACAGAGCTGACTCGGGCTCTCTCCACCTGCCTTCGCTGCTCACAGGATGAAGTCCATGCTCCTCTCCATGGAAATCCAGGCCCCTGCAGTTGGCTCCTGCCACCCTCTTAGACTGGCCTCCTCCGTCTCTCACATCCCTGCCTGGCCACTGCCATCAGGCCTGACTGGGGAGGCGTGACTGTCACTCAAGCTGGAAGAAGTGGGCACAGGGAGGAGAAGTGAATCATCAGGAGGGTGGGACACAGGTGAGGGATGAGGGGCTGCAGATGGGACCCAGGGAGGTGCGGTTTCCACTGCCTTAGAGCAAGAAGACAGTTGAATGGGCTGGATTATTTAGGCAAACAGACTTGTAGGAGCAGGAAGAAGTCCCAGAATCACAGATGCAGACCCGAATCACAGCGTCAGTCCACACGAGGGACAGAGGGGCCACATCGAGTCCTTGTCGAGGGGCCTCCCCAGCCCCTCCAGGTGAGTCTCCACCTACCGTCAGCCCTGCAGGGGTGAGACCCACAGGCTGACCTCTTATCAATGCCAACAGTGCCAGGGTTGGCGTGGAGACCCCAAGACGCATTGTCTCCTCCTGGGCTTTCACTCAGCGCAGACCCCATGGCCTTGCTCAGAGCTGAAAGTCTCACTTTCCTCCCAAGCCCCCCCTGCTTGTTTCCATGCTATCCAGGCCCACCCGGTGTTAGAGGCAGCACACAGCAGCAGGAGGAGGGGTCCAGACATGTGGAGTCTGGGGGAGCCAAAAAAAATAAGGGACAGCTGGAGGAGCATGACAAGTAACACAAGCACATGTGGTGAGAGGCACCTGTTGATCAAACCACAGTTGTTCTGCAAGGGACTCTGGTCAGCTCCTAAAACACACACTGTACTCTAAGATCATTGATTCAATCCCTGGGCCAGTGCTTACTGAGCACCTACTATATGCCAGGCCCACCGCTGCTGCTGAGATGCACTGAGGAGGGAGACTCAGTCCCCACCCTCCGTCTGGAGAAACACATCAAGAGAAGACCCCTCTTACAATGAGAGATGTGGCCTCGAGGTGGGGACATGATGGTGTGTGTGTGTGTGTGTGTGTGTGTGTGTGTGTGTGTCTAATGCTGACCCTATTTCGGGCCTCGAGTGAGGTCTCCTAATGTCCTAGTGAGTTTGAGAATTTAGGGAACCACCCTAGTTTTACAGAGAAGGACCAAGGCCCAGATGGGGAGAGACTTATCTGATGTCCTGGACCCAGATTTTCTGAGTTTCCAGACCTGAGCTCTGGCCTCAGCATCACCCAGCCTCGGAATCCCACAGGGCAATCGCAGCCACAGCTTCAACCTATCCTCATTCCCAGGCCACAAGGCCAACCTTCCCACGTGGACATTAATTACACCTCCCGGAGATTAATTTGCAAGGAGACAGTAAAAAGTGTTATTTATATAACGATTATTAAAATCATGCCAGGGGGTTGCCACATAATAGGTAATTATCTTCAGCCTAATTGGGAAAACAACACAGTCAGTTTCTCTGTCTGTTTCCGCTGAACTGGAGTTAATCCTGGTGAGCTGCAGCCTCCGCAGCTTCAGCTGGTGTTTGTTTAATACTATTCCTTTACAGTCAACATGAGGGCGCCTTGGGAACTTCTGCGCTGAGTTGCAGGGGCCTTGGCCTGCATGTCTGGGTAGAGACACTTTCTTTGGACTTCGAGGACTTTGCTGCCCTTCGACTTCCCTTCCCCTCCTGTCTGCCAGGGCACCCGAACCCTTTTCCACGTGCGTCCAATCATTCACTCACTTCTTCACTTATGGGCTCTTAGGATTCACCTCTTCAAATAATTTTTGTTTATTTCTTTATTATTTCCTGCATTCATTGACCACATGTATTTGTGTTAATTTCTTCTTTCCTTCACTCTGTATTTCCTTCACTCCTCCTTCCATCATTAGTCTTTTCATTCATTCATTCACTCTTCCTTGTTGTCCACTGTGCACTCAGTAGTCACCAGCAATGCATTTTGTCATCCCTCATTTCATGGGTTCATTCATTCACTCACTACCGGATGCACTCATTCATTCACCACCCCTTTCATGCATTCGTTCATCATTTGTGTTCCTTGTTTATATATGAGTTTAGACACTTGTTCATTCATTCATTTATTCATATACCATTCAAGGTAGATTGCAGGTAACAGCATGGGTTGGGTGTGTCTGTTCCAATGTGACTGCATACCTGCACATCCTGCATGTTCTGGGCATTTGATCGTTGGATACGAAAGGCTCTAGGACCTTTTAAGTAAGCTTTTTTATTATAGTACAGCATACCGTATAACAAGAAAAGCACTCAAGTCACACTTTTGCAAACAGCCATTCCAGTACCTCAGAAGCCCCTCTCGGCCTTCTCCCTGGGTCGCTACCCTCTGTGGGTAACCACTCCTGAATTTTAACAGTGTAGACTTCCCGTGCCTCTTCTAGAACTTCGTTGCTGCTGTTGTCTGACATGGAGTCTTGCTCTATTACCCAGGCTGGAGTGTGGTGGTGCGATCTTAGCTCACTGTGACCTCCACCTCCCAGGTTCAAGTGATTCTCCTGCTTCAGCCTCCTGAGTAGCTGGGATTACAGGCGAGTGCCACCATGCCCAGTTAATTTTGTATTTTTAGTGGAGACAGGGTTTCACCACATTGACCTTGAGCTCCTGACCTCAAGTGATCCGCCCTGCTCAGCCTCCCAAAGTGCTGGGATTACAGGCATGAGCCACCCCATCCAGCCTTGTTCAGAACCCTGAACAAGCGGACTCACCCTGTCTGTGCTCCTACATGTGCAGTCCCTTTGGGCAGCTCCATGTTCCTGAGACGTAGCCATGCTGTTGCATTAGATTGTACATTCTTTATTCTCATTGGTTGGTGGTGTTCTGTGCTATGAAAATACAACTATTTATTTATCCTAGATGGAATTATGGACAATCTCATTATGAACATTCTTTTGACGAGCTGATGAAAGCATTCTTGTGGGGCATTTACCGAGGGGTGGAGCTGCTAGGTGAAGGTCATGCAGAAGCTGAGCTTTAGCAGATACTGGTGGTTTTCCAGAATGATTGCTCCACTGGGAGCAAGTCCGTGTGGGATTCATCCTTGCCCACGGACTTGCCCCTGAACTACCCACACTCCCCATGACCTGGCATTGCACTTGTTCTCTCTCCGGTCCCCCCGGCCCAGCTCCTCCGTCCTCCTTCCAAGATGTTGCCCCTGTCCAGGGCTTTAGTGCAGGTCTCCCTTCTCCCTGGTTCTGCCACTGGCACCTTCCAGCCTTGGTCCGCCTTTCTGTCCTGGAGACACTTCCTCAGGCCACTCTGGATGTTGTCTCCCGGGCCTGGTCTGGCCTGGCTGCCTCCCCATCCTGTGGGTATGTGGGGCTTAATTCTGCCGAGGAAAGTCTGGGACCCAGAACACATGCCTCAGAGGGATCTTGCCTGAGGATCAAGGAAACAGGGCGTTTACACCCCCATTCCTACTGGCCCCTGATTGAAGGCTATTACTGCCAGGAGTGATAATACCCTGACCCTTCTGACCTGTACCATAGGAGGTCAGAGTGAGCTTAGAAAGCTCAAGAAAGCCTTCAGGCCATGAACTGCAGGAGCTGATCCTTAGAAGGCCTGGACTAATAGGGTGGGCCAGGGCAGCTGGGACATCGGCAGCGTCTGCCATAACTATAAAATGTGGGTAAGAAGGCACATCTTCGAGGACAGTTGGGAGATTAGCAATGGCTGTGGCATCTAGTAAGTGACTTATAAATGGAACTGAATTTGATGGGGATGCTGAACCTCCGAGCCCACGTGATGAAAAGGCTGTGGTGTCAATCTTGCCAGCTTGGGATACCGACCGGGGGCAGCCTGGAGTGGAAGGATGATGAGCTAAGTTTTTAACAGATGGAGTTTTGGACCTGCTGAGTTTGCGTTGAGAAGACATATGGCAGTTAGAAAGAGAGATTGGCTAGAATGGGCCTGGGCAGGGAGCAGAAGACCTGGGGTGATTCTCACCTCCACGAACCTCGCCTGGGGCCACAGCAAGCCGACTGCCCTTTTCCGTGATTTCCGGCTCACGCTGTACCTCCCCACGCTGCACAGAGTATAAGCAAGAAATGGTCCCAAAGGAAGGATTTGGTCATCAATTATTGATGACATGTTTTATTTTGAAATTGGTTTTGGGCTCCAAAAACAGCCAGCTTGATCTTCGCTGCCTGGCCGGGCTGCTTCAGCTCCCGTGCGCACCCAGTGTGTGTAGGACACAGAGCTCCGGACGCTGGGATCAGGCTACAGTGGGTCAGTATGAGTAGATCTGGAAGAGGCAAACACCGAAGGTGACCTGAGGTGGTGCGTGTCCCTGTTCCTCCCCGGCCTTTGGGCTGGGGTCCGCCTTCTACAGGTGGGCCTGCCTCTCTCTTGGGGTCCCTGCTCCCAGGGTTAGAGAGGTTGTGGGGGGTGATTCTCCCAGCAGCCAGCCACACAGGTGTTGGCCTTGAAGACCTCATCTCCATAGAGCCCCTGCCTAGACCCAGAAAAAAGAATGATGCCTCACTGTGGTCTCAGGCCCAAGCAGCTGACTGCAACAGGCCCTGGGAGAGCAATGTCAGCTCCCTGCAAGCCCACACTGCAACTCCCGCAGCCTCAGCCTTGGGGGCCTCTTCAGAAAGGGGCAGAGCAGCCTCAGGTCCCTCGTTTTGTGTTTCAAGGACTCAGCACTTAGGCATCTGGAGGAGGGAGAGAACCGTCTTCTGGAGCCAGGAGACCTGCAGTCCCCATCCTGGGTGACCTCCAACGGGTCCCATCACCTCTCTGAGTCTCAGGTTCTGCAGTTATGACTTGGGTGAAAAGATCTGCCTCCTAGAATGATGCGGAGGATTAAAGGAGTTGAGGGGTGGAAAGGTGTTTAGCAAACTTCAATCTGTCCATTTACACGGGAGTGAGGCATTGTCATTTTCACTGTGGGAAAGACAGGATGGTGTATTTCCTCACTTCCATTCCTTAAATTATGTAATCCCCAACTCACCAGGATTCCATTTCCCTGCACTGCTCCTCATTATTTTAAATCAGTCCTTGAGATTTGACCGATTAAAAAATGCAAACCTGGAAGGAATCTCAGGGAATGATGAGTCCAACCCCATTGTTCTATACACTGGGGAAACTGAGGCACAAAGCGAGACAATGCGTTCAAGGAGTCCTGGCCCAGCACCCCTGGGGTCTCTCTCTCCAGCCTCTGCCCCGCAGCACCCTGGGGTCTTGTTCAGTCTCATTGGCAGTGCGTGCCAGATACTCTATCCAAGATCAAAAGCTGACAGGCAGCAACCTGGATTTCCACAGCTGGAGGCTAATTTGCCCTGAGGCTGCTTTTTGTTTGTTTGTTTTCTTTTTGGAATTACTTCCACAGCTTAAAAGCTGCATTTTTAAAAACCTGAAGTGGCTGTCAGTTTCTCTCCAAAGGAAAACACGTGATCTGTCTTCTGCATGGATGTGGCATCGCATCTAGTTCAAAGTCCCATCAAATGAACATATTACAGGAAGAAAGGGTTTCATTTGAGAAAATTCAAGCTACCACATACATAGTTTGCTGCCTAACCTTTTTTTATATATATCTTTTTTTATCATGAAAAAGAAAATAGCTTTTAAAGGTTACCTTTCCCTCAGAAATGATCTGAATGGATGTAATTTAAGCTTGTGTTGAACATGTGAAATGTTAACATTTCATCACTGTTACAATCCTGCCCTCTCGCCTTTCTCCTGTGCAGGAGACTTCCTCCCAGCTCAGCCCCATGGGTCATTTCTCTTTGCAGCCCAAGGATTGTTTTTCCATCCCCTTGAGAGAAATGAACTCAGGTCAGGTGGGGCAGGTGGGAGTTTCCAACTCAGGGCTCCTAGGACTTTCCATAGATGGATCATCACAGCTACCACTGCCTGAAGGCCTACTGTGTCCCAGCACTGTTTCAGGTGCTTTTTAATTCATCATCTGTAACCCTTCTGCTCCCACCCTGATTCTGTCCAACATCACCCACTGCCGGGATGATTGCAGGAGATGCTCACTCATCTCCCTGATTTGATTCCACTCTTACCCCTGTAGTCTCCTCTCCACCTGGCAGCAGGAGAGAGCCTTTAAAAATGCCCCTGCAACCACTTCCTTCCTTGCCGTCACCCTCTACGGGTGCCCATCTTCTGCAGATTAAAGCCTGAGTCTTTCCTTGGTTCCAGACCCTGTGACCTCTCTGATCTCCCCCACCCGCCTTTGCTCTGCCCCAGCCACTTGAGCCTCCCTGCTGACCCTCGAGTGTGCCAGGCTCACTCTCACCTCTGGGACTCTGCACGTGTGGCTCCCGCTGCCTGGGCTGCCCACCCCAGATGTCCTCAGGGCTCCCAGCCTTCGGGGCTGTCTCCAAGAGAGTCCTTCTCAGTGACCCTTTCCTGATCACCTGTATAAAACTGCACCCCAACCTCCTGACACTCTAGCTCTCCTCTCTGCCTGATGTCTCCTCGTCCCCGCTGTTGCTATCTGGCATATTCTGAATATTTTATTTACCTTATTTATTGGCTGCCATCCCAAGAATGTAAGCTCTAGATGGATGGTGATGATGATCATTGTGTTCACTGCTAAAAACCCAGTTCCTAGAACACTGACTGAGACATAAACACGTATTATATAAATGAACTGAAGATTCACATTTGGTGTGAATAGGATTAACAGCATTCAGATAAAAAGCGAGTAAACGGATAAGTAGTTTAATGTCAAAGAGTGAGAGGTGCTATGAAGAAAGGAAGGCAGGACTCCATGGCTGCTTAGGCTGGGAGCCTGGGAAAGCCTCTTCCAGCGTTTGACTGGAGATCTGGATTTTACAGACCAGGCAACAGCCCCAGGGAGTGGACAGCTTGCCCACGGCCTGGCAGGAGGTAAGTGAGGGCATGGGTCTTGAGGCCACAGAGCAAGTGTATGCAGCCTCACGGGAGCTCTCCAGAAGACCTCAAATGGACATGCTTGGAGCTGACCTTGCTCCAGCCATCTGCCCACCATGTTAAAGTCACTACTCCCCGCAGCTCCTTTCCCCCCGGGATGGAAGGTATAATTGATGGGGTTCCCATCCATCCATCACAGTGCCTGGTACATAGTAGGGCCTCTGCAGGGTTCTCTTAATGAATCAAGTGTGTTATTTCCAGGCAGGTAAGGGCATGTTGCAGCTATAAACATAGAATAATATCCAGCTGTAAGAGGTGCTGGAAATAATTGAATCCATTTTTTGGTTTTGTTTCTTATAGAGAAAATTGAAGCCCACGAGAGGCCAGGGTATTGCCCAAAGTCACTTGGTGAGTCAGGGCCAGAGTTGGGACTTGAACCCAGGCCTCCTGCTGTTGGTCCTTCCCATGGGACCACTGTACTAAGGAAGCCTGGGAACCCTGTCTCCTCTGAGAGGAATCCAGGTGACTCGCACCGATAGGACTTCTGCAAACCCTGGTTGAAAATGATATGAAAATGATATAAAAATGAGGCTGTGCACGTGAAGTTACAAATTCCCTCAACCTGAAAACACATGTGCTCACCTTTAAATGAAAAAGAGCCAAACGAACTTTCAATTCATGACTTTATTTTTTTTTTAACTCATCAGAGAAGTAAAATCAAGGGGTAAATGTCTGGCCCCAAATCTGAGGAGAGACTGAAGACTGCAGGGAGAAAGGAGACAGAAATACTCCCTCACCTGGACCATGCGAACCAAAGAGTATCTGAGACAAGTCTCAATCAATTTAGCACGGTTATTTCACCAAGATGAAGGACGCGCCCTGACAGCCTCAGAAGGTCCTGACAACGTGTGCCCAAGGTGCCCAGGCACAGGTTGGTTTGATACATTTTAGAGAGACATGAGGCATCAATCAATATAGTTAAGATGTACTTTGGTTCAGTCCAGAGAGGCAGGAAAACTGGAAGCGGGGAGAAGGTTTCCAGTCATAGGGAGATAAGAGACAAATAGTTGTATTCCTTTGAGTTTCTGATTAGCCTTTCCAAAGGAGGCAATCAGATACGCATTTATCTCAGTGAGCAGATGGGTGACTGAGTTCTGTCTGTCCTTTTTCCACAAATTGCGAGGCAGGCATATAGTTGTTGCTGTTGTGCTTGTTATCCGAATAGCTACCTTCTTTTGGAATAGAATGGAGACAGGTTTGGCCAAGCAGTACCCAGCTTGCCTTTTCCCTTCGGCTTCATGATTTGGGGGTCCCGAGATTTATTTTCCTTTTACAAGTACCTGTGTCAGAAGCTAGTTGAAAGAGTTCAGATGGAATAACTAGAAAGTCAGCAAAGGTCAAGTGCAGGCTGGCTGGACGGTGTGACGCCCCCAAACTGGGGAGTCTGTGCCAACTTTCAGGCTCTTTCTAGAACCCAGGGGCTGCTCACAGGAAAGGTCAGAAATGGGTATAAGAAAGTGTCTGTTACAGTTCAGACAAGGAGGAGCTGCAAGAAACTGTACTCAGGCGGCCCTGCTCTCCAAAGAAACAGAAGCCTTAATCTAGGTAGCAGATGGGAATAAGCCCTACTGTCCCTCGGGCACTAGTGAAAGCTCATTTCAGCTGAGGGGAAGGAAAGAAGGGGATCTTTCTTCCTGAGGAAGGGGAAAGGGGCACTAACTGGGCCCAGAACTACCCAGGGGGAGGCATAGGAGAGTTAAGAAGGCCGCACCCTGAAATGCAGGGAAACATGGTTTGACTAAGACAGGCTTAATGAGAATAACAGCGAATACACCCAGTGGCCCCACACCCCCAACCAAGCTAACAAGATTCATGCAAGGAGCACGTGCAGAATGCTGCAATGGGGGGAATATCTGGGGTCCAATGCAAAGGGATGGCCCCATGCACAGCTCCAGACAGACACAGTGCTGGCCACCCGATCTCCACCCTGAACACGGGCCTTACCACAGGAATTGGAAGCTTGTGGTGCACTGAGGATAAACAGAACAAGAGATAAAAACCTCACACCCAGCCCAACTTCTGACTGCAGTAACTCAAACCTGTCACTAAAACACTAGGAAGGGTGTCCGATTCCAGGCATAACAAATGCGTTCCTCCATCTCTACTGTCTGAGCCAAAAGGTCCAGCTTTTGACAAAAACATCATGAGGCCTTTAAGGCACACGGGAATCATCAGAACCAGATGTGAAGCCAGTTCTATCTGACAGGGACTTTCAAGTAACTATGATTAATACGTTAAAGGATGGCATACATGCTCAGATGAAAAATGCCTTCCTTCCAGAGGCCCTCTGCAGAACTGGAACAGCTAAGTAAAGGATCAGGAAACATGAAGATATATTGATAGGAATTACCCAAACTAAACAACAAAGAGAGAAAAGAGTGAAGAAAAAGAGAGGGAAAAAAAAATAGGAGCATCCAAGAGCAGTGGGGCAATATCCAACAATCTAACATACATGCAATTGAGAGTTGCAGAAGGAGATAAGAGTGAAAACATGGCAGAAAGAGCATGTGAAAAAAATAATGGCCAAGAATTTCCCAAAATCAATGAGACAAAAAAGCCACATACCCATGATTCTCAAAGACCATCAGGCAGAAGAAATAGCTCCTGCCACTCCCCAACCCACATACACACATATATACTAGGCAAATCATATTCATGCTGGAGAAAAAAAATGGCAAAGAAAACATCTCGCAGACAGAGAAAAGAAGGATCATTATACAGAGATAAACAAAGAAGAGAATCACAGTAGACTCCTCATCAGAACCCACACAAGCTCGAAGACCATGGAGTGGCATCTTTGAAGTGTGGAAAGAAAAACAAAAAACTGTCAACCCAGAATTCTATACCAGAATAAACAGCTTTCAAAAATGCAGTAGAAAGAAAAACTTTCTCAGGGAAACAACAGATGAAGAAATAGGTTGTCAACAGAGACTTGGAAATATTAAATGACGTTCTTCAAGCAAGGGGAATGAAGGATTAAACAAAATCTTGGATCTTCACCTATAAGAAGAGGAGCAGGACCACTCAATGAGGTAATTCCTGAATGAGTCTATTGGTTTTTGAGTCATAAAATCCAGGACACAAAAGTTGGGTGCAGGACCAGAGGCTCTGTGGCCACTGTCAATGATGCTGAAGAAGAGCAAGGGACTGGCCCCACCCAGTGCATTTAAGGCCAAGGGGAAGAAGACAGAGTTGGCTTCAGAAAATGCCTCCCTCCCTACTAGAATCAATCTTCCTGCCCCCTCCAATTCCCCATCCTGCTCTTTTCCCCAGTCTTGGAAACCACAGATGACAGGCACCTTTGGAGTCAGGACAACAGCACAAAGATCTACAGGATACTGCAAGTGTCAGATGGGTGGCCTGATGGACCTGGCTTCCCGCTGAGGGCCTGAGGCCACGTCCATCCTAGGTGTGCAGCATAAAAGACACCAAAGCCTCCGTTCACCGTGCCATCTCCACTGGAGGAGGAGGAGGATAATCAGGCTCGCTTTCCAGGGTGCTGAAGAGAACCAGCAGAGACCTTCACCCAATAGGCACTGGTTAAATTAGGGAAGAGATACATTCGGGAGTCATGGTGAGGTTGTTATGCATGACCCCAGAGGGTCTGGCTGTCAGGCCTGGTGGAGCAGATGCAACAAGTTGGCTGAACTACCAGGAATGTCGGGGAGCTGGGAAGGAAGCGCTATGGTTTGAATGTGTCTCCTCCAAAATTCATGTTGGAACTTAACCTTCTTTTTGGTGTTATGAAAAGGTGGGGCTCTTTGAGAATGGATTAGTGCCCCATGAAAGGGCTGGAGAAAAGTAGCTGAGGTCATCTTTGCCCTCTTCCTTCTACTATGTAAGGACACAGCAGCAAAGAGCCATCTTGGGAACAGAGACTGGGCCCTCACAGACACTGAACCTGCAGGCACCTTGATCGTGGACTTCCAGCCTTCAAACTGTGAGGAATAAATTTCTATTGCCTATCAATCACCTAGTCTCAGGCATTTAAACATAGCTGCACAAGTGGACTAAGACAGGAAGCCAGGAGAATTCCAGAGTTAAGATCCAGTTGGGAACCACATAGAATCAGAGAACACATCCGTAGCAATGAGAAAAGACAGAATTGAGGAGGAGGGTGGAAGGGAAAATTCTACGTGCTCCTAGTGACAGCACCTCCTTCATCTTTCAACTCAATTTAACACTCTCTGTGAGTGCCCTCTGGGTTGCCCTATCTGTTTATATGTATGATTTCATTTAATTACTTTACAAATCCTGAATAAGCCAACATGATCATCATTTATAACTGAGGACAGGTAGCCTCACAGGCAGAGACTTTCCTACAATCTCTCAGTTGGTATAGTGGGCACCTCTAATAATTCACAGCCTTGAATGATCCCTTTTCCTTGAGTGTGGACAGGATGCATCACTTCCTTTACTAATTGACTATGGTCAAGGTGAAGGGATTTTGCAGAAGTGATCAAAGCTCTTGATGAACGGACTTTAAATCAGTGAAAGGGGAGGTTATACTGGGTGGGCCAGGTCTAATCAAATGAGTCCTCTTAAAGAAAGTCAGACATGGAGAGCTGTAGAGACTCTCTCTTCACCACTGGCTTTGAAGCAAACTACCTTGCATTTTATAATCATGAGGAAATGAATTCTGTCTACAACCTGAATAAAATTGGAAGCAGAGCTTTCCCTAGTTGAGCCTACAAATGAAAATAGGGCTTGGAAGGCATCTCGGTTTTAGCCCCGAGACCCTGAGCAGAGAGCCCAGCTAAGCCGTGTCCAAACTTCTCACCTACAGAAGCCATGAGATGATAAATAGGTGTTGTTTGAAGCTGTTAAATTTGGAACAATTTGTTATGCAGCAATAAACAACTACTACAGCTGGCAGGTGGCAGAGCTGAGATGCAAGAACTCTCCTGCTTCCTGTTCAGCTCAGGCTTTTTCCACTGCAGATCCCCCACTCCTCCATCGTTCACACACATACTCCATTGTTTACATTTGGGGCTGAACTTGCCCTCAGCGGGAATGTTGACTATTAAACAGACAGGATGGAAATGAAAAGAGTGACAACCACATCCATTTTCTGTGACTTCTAGGCAGACGCAGGCACTGAATTGGTGTGGCCCCAGTGCTCCCAGGAGGAAGGAAAGCGCATGTTGGCTGGCATCACCCTGGGCTGGCAGTGACTCCAGGTGTCCATGGCGAGATTGAGGGGAGACGAGCTTCTGGTCAAGTTATCAAAGAATATCGGCCTTTGGGTCATCTGTGGCCTTTGGGTCAGAGGTCACTGAACTTGGGCTCACCCACCAGATGTGCCTGGGACGTCAGGCATCTTCTCACTCTTGATCTCATGTGATTCCATGAATAACAATAGAGCTACTGTTTGATGAGTTTCTACTTCACTCATTCGACAAATACCTATTTGTGTGCAGTAGGTGCTGAGCACTGGAGCTGCAACAGCAACCCCCACAGAGCTTTTAAATGCCAGAGAGGGGCCAGCTGGCCTCGAAGCTATGTGAATACCTCACCGTGGCCTCGGGTGCCACACAAGGGCTCCTCCTTCTGTTCTGGTCTCTCTGGTTGCTTAATTGTAGACACTTTTTCCCAGTTCATCACATGCTGGTCCTTGGTATTTCCATATCCTCCGATATTGGGATGTGGGCGGGAAAGGGGAGAAAAGCAAATGGGCAAACAGAAGACAAATCACAAAGAATTATTTTCTTCCTGTTTCTTCCCCTAAGCAGTTTAACACAAATTAGTTTAAGTACAGCCTGTATCTGATGAAGAAGTCACTTAGATTCGTTTTCTTAACCAACTATTTCAAGCCCAGCATTAATCTATTCATCAGCTGAGCTCATCAGGAGCAAGCATGCTTCTTCAGGACTTTTCTAACAGGAAATAAAAGCCTCATTAAGTTAAACATATTAACCTGAGAACGGTATTGAAGTCAGACAGACTAATGAACGTCATTACAGGGAATGCGCAGCAGTCCTCAGAGGGCCCCGCCCTCCATCAGGGCTCCCGCAGATTGGCTCAGCTACTGCAGGATGGAGGATCATCAGAGGCGGGAGGGAGAGGAGAAAAAGACACAGAGGGAACAGGGCTGATCCAGGCATGGCTGTCCCTGTGGATATACTCCTGACTCACTCTGGATACTTATCTTTTGCCTTTAAAATGAGAGAAGGCAGGCTTAGGTATCAGGAACCTCTGATTCTATTTTCTGCTCTGTCCCACAGTGGGGTTGGGAATAATTCCCTGATTTTCTCCGGATATCTAGTTTCCTCCAATCTTTACTGAGTCAAGCACTTACATTGGGCACTTGCTCATGTGTAATTTTGTGGAGCGTCACAGAAACCCAGTTGGACATATTTTTCTTTTGCCCTAGAATTACAGAATAGGAAAACCCAGGCCCAGAGAGAAATGATCTGACTTGACTTGCTTTGCTAGATTGTTGGGACAGGCAGAGGCAGGAAATGGGGCCCTGCCCTGGGAAGGTCATCCCTAGGGGACTGCATCTTTGGTCAGAAAAGTACGACCAACTTGATGAAGGGGTGATGTGATGCAGAATGCTGGAGGAAGCAGGGCTGTTGCGCCTGCAGAAGGGAGAACCTTGAAGAGACGAAAGGAATATTTTCTTTCTTCCTTTTTTTTTTTTTTTTTGAGACAGCATCTTGCTCTGCCACCCAGACTGGAGTGCAGTGGCTCGATCTCTGCTCACTGCAACCTCTGCCTCCTGAGTTCAAGTGATTCTCCTGCCTCAGCCTCCCAGCAGCTGGAATTACAGGTGCCCATCACCACGCCTGGCTAATTTTTTTGAATTTTTAGTAGAGACGGGGTTTTACCATGTTGGCCAGGCTGGTCTCGAACCCCTGACCTCAAATGATCCTCCTCACTTGGCCTCCCAAAGTGCTGGGATTACAGACGTGGGGCACCTCGCCTGACCAAAGTACTTTCACATACAGAAAGGACTGTCATGTGGAAGAGGGAGTCCATGCCCTCAGTGTGGGTCAAAAGAAGGTATTTCAACAGTCAAATCTGTCCAGAGATGGACTGAGCTACCTCCAGAGACAATAAGCTGTCCCCCACGGATATGCAAGTAGTGATTAGATAGCTACCTAGTGGGGGTCATAATACCAGGACAAACTGGATTGGAATGACAGCTGTCGTGTTTTTTTTTTTAGAACAAACAATTTCACCTCTCTCTAACACAGTCTCTCATTTGAAAAATTGGGATTATAAAGTTACTTACCTCTTTGGGTTACCGTGAGAATTAAATGAGATAGTATATGTAATATACTATATGCATGCCTAGCTGAGAGCTGATGTTTTATTTTTATGGAGAGGATTCTAGCATAAGATGCGGTCTTATACCTTTGCCCACTTCCAGCACTTGATTTCTTTAGAAAAGTTCTCTCTATGAATGCTCTGAGAATTAGGGGAGCAGGCCCACTATCAATTTATTGCCTCTTGGGTCAGATTTTACTCTCCTTTACCTTGCTTTCTGATACTGAAGCTGCACTCTATACACATTTCTTCTATGCCAGGTGATATAGTGCTATTGTCAGGTGTGTTGCTCACGTAAAGAGACCACCAGGCAGGCTTCGTGTGGGCAACGAGACCGTTTTATTTAGCGCTTGGGTGCAAGCGGGCCAAGTTCGAGAAGGGAGTGAGGCAAGGGGAGAAGGAAAGGGGATTGGTTCTATAGGTTGGGACAAATGATCAGTTAAAGGTGGTAATCTATTTTAGGGAGTGGAAGGGCATCATGGGATACATGGTCACAGGGGTAGGGGTCATCTATTACAAATAGGCATGATCATAAAGGTGGGGGTTATCAGTTGCAAGTAGAGGGGAGGGTGCGGTAAATTACATAGTTACAGGGCAGGAGGTCTTGAGAAACCTAATGCCTGGGGAGGAAATTTTTGCAAGGCTGAGCAGGAACAACGGTTGAAGTTTGCAGTGGGAGAGCAATCAGTCGAAGCAGGAACTAGTTGTTTCATTTCTCTTCATGGGCCTCTGGTTACTTCAGACTTTCTGGCTCCTGGAGAAGACCAGGAGGTGTGTGTGCAGGTCACCAAGGCTATAACGGCCAGGCTTGGACTTGGAGGCCTGACAGTTACACACTGTCAGTAGTGGGTGCTGGGGAGACACTGCAAGGCTATCGAGGAGGATGGGACTTTGGGTCGAGGTTCTGGGTTTCTTCACTTCTTGCTCCTGTGGCAAGACTGCTGCTGGCATTAGAGTGCCTGATGGCTCTCACCTGCCAGTGAGCTTTGATGTCACCCAGAGGGCGGCTTTCTAGTCACTAGCACTGGGCCACTGACTAAGGACCATTTCTAGTTTGTGGCATCCCAGGGAATGTCTCCTTTATCCACTGGGCCACAGCCATACCATTTCCAACAATGCTGAATCTTGACCTTGAACAAAGGGACTCTCTTCCAACATTAATCCTTCCTGGGGGACTCTTTGGCCCCAGAGGGGGCTCTCTCTATGTTTTGTATTTCTATATGTATTAGCATCCTGTTTTATTTCTTTTAGTAGTTAATCATCTTTTACTAGTTAATATTCCTTAAGTTTTCCCTGTTCCAATTACTTTTGTGATTTCTGTCTCCTGATTGGACCCTGATATGTGGTATCCACCACTCTCTGTGGTATAAATACTCCCACCATGGCCAACTTCAGATGACCAATGCTATGTCACTGAATGTGATGTTTGAGAGAGACTCGGAATAACACATCATTATTTCGTATTCCCACCATACACATGCAATGTGAGTAAATCATCTCACAAGCATACACAGGAGTATAATATTATGACATAATTAGAAATTGATGAGTTTTGAGTGTGTATTACCTTTGGGTTTTTTTTGTTTGTTTTGGTTCACATTCAGAACAACGATTGCCTTTGTTTTTCATGTAATTTATTTCATTGTAAGTTAATATGATTTAATTGCTAATATTGTCTGTGTTTAATAACTGGCTGGCAGAGTTCCTGAGCATTCATTCACCAGCTCCGTGAGCTGGATTGCACCAGCTCCAGCTCACCGCTGCCCCTGTGCATGTGGCCTCGTCACCTTTGTTCTTGATCATATGTAATTATGGAGACAGAAACACGCCTAAATCCTCAGGTCTGCGAAATCACCTGATGTGAAGGCCAGGGAGTTGCCCCTCCGCCCCACTAGCTCACCCCTCCTAATGCAGTATTTGACACTTTCAATTTATTTTTCACTTCCTTTATTATGAGAAATGATTAAGTTTCCAGCATAAATACTGCTTTGCTGAACTGAATTCATCACAGGGTGGGAAGGCAGGGACTTTGAGCTTCACGGTTAACCCTTCAGCTCTCACAGAGGCCATTACAGGGACAGCACTGGGCTTTGGAGACCTCTCTGAAGGACGCAGCTGGAGCCTCATTGGCGGTCACCTAACCGCTTGGCCCTTCTGTAACCTGACTCTGCTGTTGGGATGTAAGGAGTCACTGTCCCTCTCCTTCCTATCCTCCCTCAGCCCCCCGATCTGCCTCCTGAAAGGATCTCCCCTGGATCAGATTCTCCTGCTCTGCCCGGCCCACGGAATAGAACAGTACTGGGAAGTATTTTGGTTTCTTCCTTCCCTACTGCCCAAGCAGGAGTGCAGTGCCTGATGTTGACATTGAAAGGGCACATGGGAACAAAAAGGCTGTTCATTAACCCACTCACAGCCTTCAGGGAGCTATGCAGCTTCAGGGCTGAGTCCAGGGGCTCTCCTCCATCGTCTGCATGGGGCTGATTCGTGGCTCTGCAGAGTTCTTAATCATCTTCTTTGGACTCCAAGATGCACGTTCATGTCAGTTTTGAAGACTTCCAAACCCTAGGTGTGAATTCTGCTCTAGGACTCCTTCCAGAAGAGCCCGGTGAGAGTCTCCTTTCTTTTCTCTCCTGGTCTCGGTCTAAAGCCCTTTCCTCCAACTCTGGGCTGCTTTGCGCTTGTTAATGGATCTAATAATTTCTTGGAATTGATTTTCTCATATAGAATATACCTGGGAGAAATAAAATAACCATCCGAGAACCTTAAATGAATGACACGCTTGTCAAGAGAAGAAAAGCAATCCACTTGAAGCATGAACTATGAAGGAAATAAAGGTCTGCTCTGCACTGAGACGGGGGAGCGAGGAGGGGGCCCTGGGTGCAGCTGAGCTCGTTACACCTTGGGTCTTTTTCTCTGCTCTGTGATGTGGCACATCTCTGCTCTGTTCACGACTCCAGCTCTGCTGTCTGATTCACTCTCTTACCTTCTCTAAGGGGTGATCATTTTGCCTTGGAGAATAGAGGTGGAAGGGGTTGTGCTCTCTCCTCAACACCCCTGCCTCTCCCACCCCTGCCTCTGCCTTCTCTCTCATAGGCCCCATGAGCTGAGGAATGAGCCCCAGGACCTTCCTACAGGGGAGGAGAGGGACAGAGTGAGGCCCACAGGGCATGGGAGGGCAGGGTGTTCTGAAACAGTGCCAGGATAGAAGTGCAGGTTGTACAGCAAGGAGTGAGTCCAGAGAGCGACGGGCAGGGCCCAGGGCTCCCCTCCAACAGGTGTGCTCCCGGCCCTGGCTACACAGTGAGTTCCAGAATGCATTCCAGTGGCAGGACATGAGCTGCTCATACGCTTCCTGGCCTGGATGGGGTCATCAGCCTGAACCCGGATCAGAGAAGGATGGAGCTGGAGCAAGACTTGGCACACTGGCTCCGTGATCCTGCTCTAACTTAGTCCAACTTCCTGGAACATATTGCTGAGGATGGGCTTATGCAGGTGACCTGTGAGCATCCAAGAGGAGGAGTTGGGGAGGGGAGGCTGGACTCCAGGGCCTCTGGCACTTGGATGCACAAGTACGTGGCTTGGCGTTTTGTGCTGGTGCCCTTCAGTTCCAGCAGGGCTGAGAGTTGAGGCTGGCAGAGAGGTCTTGCTCATTCACTTACTTAACGTACATCTGCTGAGGTCCTGCTGCAAGCTGAGCACTGGGAACAGCGGCAAA
Organism: Saimiri boliviensis; assembly: GCF_048565385.1. NCBI lineage: Eukaryota > Metazoa > Chordata > Mammalia > Primates > Cebidae > Saimiri > Saimiri boliviensis. Next base: position 28,929,200 of record NC_133459.1, on the reverse strand, counting down.
AGGCAGGCATGACCCCTGACTTCCTGACTTCCCCAGGCTTAGAACAAGATGGATGTGTAAGTGCTTTTCGTAGTTTATAACAGGGAAAACTGGGTTACAAAAAAAGGTATTATTTAGAGGTGAGGAACCTGGGATTCAGAGAGGTTGGGTAACCTGACCTAAGCCTCACATTTAGTCAGTGGTGGAAGGGGAGGCAGGCTCAGCTCCCACGCCTGCACGCCTCCCGGTGGGCACTGCTGCCACGTGGACACCCACGCACTCCACTGTCCATGCAGCCGCGGCTCCAGGGGAAGCGTGTGGGTGAAAGAAGGTTCTTCCTGTCCTTATTCTTTGTCTTCTTCGCTGGGGGTGGAGTGGGGCAGGCTAGGCTGGGCCCAGTTTTGGGGCTGGCTTTAGGGCTGGACAACTGTTCGCCGGCATGGTCCAGGAGGAACCAGGGGCCTGAGCACCTGGGCCCTGGGGAGACCAAATTCCATAATTAAAGCAGAGGGGGGATGGACCAGCCAAAGGAAAGAGCACCCAGTTCAGGCCTGGCAGCTCCAGATATTCAGATAGCATTGGAGAAGGGCCTCCCAAACGGTGCCCCAATCCCCAGCAGTCTCCCCCTCCCCCTCCCCCTCCCCCTCCCCCTCTCTCCCTCTCCCTCTCCCTCTCCCTCCCTCTCCCTCCCTCTCCCTCTCCCTCTCCCTCTCCCTCTCCCTCCCTCTCCCTCCCTCTCCCTCTCCCTCTCCCTCCCTCTCCCTCTCCCTCTCCTTCTCCCTCTCCCTCCCTCCCCTCCCCCCTCTCCCTCCCTCCCCTCCCCCTTCCCCCTCCCCCTCCCCCTCCCCTCTCCCCCCTCCCCTCCCCCTCCCCCCTCCCCCTCCCCCTCCCTCTCCCTCTTTCTCCTTCTCCTTCTCCTTCTCCTTCTCCTTCTCCTTCTCCTCTCTTGTTCTTTTATCAAGTTCTTACTTTAGTCAAGTTCCAGAATGAGGGTACACAGTTTTGAACAGCAGTTTGTAGCAGAAGATGTGAGGGTGTGTGTAAAGCAATGTTTCCAGAATATACCAAAGGAAGCAGACCCAACTCCATCGTGGCCTTTTGCAAACCGTCGATGCTGCTCCGTGCCTGCGGCTGACTTGGGGAATGCCGTGAAGCTCCGTGAGCATGTCCAGTTGTCCGTGGAAGTCTCCATTCTCTGCCTGTGGATTTTGGATCATTAGGTGTTTCTTGACTAACTAGCCTACAGCAGACTTTTATGAGACAATTCTGACTTCTAAAAACGTTTTGGAATGTGACATTTCTGAATCATTGGCAGCTGAAAAGTAATACCTGCCATGCACTCACTGTGGGACTGTGGGCCAGACCTTGGCTAAGTATGAGGTACTTGTTACACAATTTTTCCAATAACACAGTGAAGTGGATGGTGTTGGCACCAACTGACACATGAAAAAGCTCAGCTTTAGAAGAGCAAGCAGCCTTGTGGGCTAGCAAGGAGAGCTGCAGGGGCAGGTGATCAGCACTTCTCGGCAGCCATGAATTACATTCCCTGTTTTCCAGGTACAGAAATGGATGTCCAGAGAAAAACAGTGATTTGCCCCGAACCCCGCAGCTAGGGAGTTACGGAATCAGATTCCTGTCTTGCTCTGCTGGACTCTAGGCTCCAGGGTCTCTGCACATTTCCAGCCTCGTAAGTTTTTCTTTGACTTGTCTTTCTTCCTCCCATTTGTCCACGTCCTGCCAGCAGACTAGTGCGGGAAACAGGAAGCCGACGTCCCTGAGAGGAGAAGGAATGGTTCCGGGGCTGGAGGAAGGCCGGCTTGATGCCACCAGTTCCTGGCCGTCTGCAGCTTTCCCCTGGAAGCAGGCAGGCTTCCCCCGTAGGGACAGGCCTGGGCAGTCAGCAGGCTCCAATTCCATCCTCAATTATTCAACATAAATAAGAGTTGAATTAAAATTTCCTGACCCCATTGCTTTTTACCCAAGCGTCTATCTGAAAGTGAAGACATTTGTTTGAGTCTAGCAGTTGAATTGCTGAAATCTTTATCTGAAGCCTTTCGACTTCCATAAATCATTTCGGATAACAAGAGACCTTGTCATTTCCACAATGTTCCAAGTGGAGCAGGCCTCTCTGTGACACAATGCCCCAGGGGCTGTTGGTTGAACAGGTCCCTCTTGAGAACAGGTTGGGGTTTCACCCAGTGTCTGCCGGCCAGATGGTCAGCACCTCTGGTTTTAGGAGACAGTCTCTGACATTTGCTCAGTGGGATCAATAGGATGATTCCAGATAAACAACAGGCCGGAAGGATGTAGGAGGCGTGGACTGCAGCTCGAGGTCGCCCCTGGAGGTTACTGGAAACCACATCTTTGTAGACAGGGCCAGTGGGAAGGAGAGAGGTATGTGCGTTCCCTTCTCCTCTGACCCTTCTGATTCCTTAGGGGCAGGTGGATGACCTTGGGGCAGTGACTCAATTGCTCAGTGCCTCAGTTTCCCCACCTGGAAGGCAGAGCAGATGAACCCTCCTGACAGGGTGGTTGTGAGGGCCAGGGGGTGGACCTATGAGCAGCTCCCAGCTTGGTGCCTGGCAGCAGGTGCTCAAATCCATCAGTGCCGGTGGCTCGAGTTGGGTCCACAGACGGCTGTTGACTGGGGTGAGGTATGATGACTTCCAGCCCTCACTTATCCTATTGCTGACCATCTGAGGTGGCTCCAGGCACCCCTGGGCAGCAGGAGAGTGAGTCAACATTGAATGCCCCAGAGGTGAGACTCAGAGATGTGGACAAGGGACCTTCCTGCCCAAACAGAAAAGACGGCTTTAGGGCAGCCTCTGCCACCGCTGATGAGAAGGAACACTCAGCATTTAGAGAGGCAGAGGCAAGGGAGCGATGTCCAGAAGGTGGGGTCAGGCATTCCAGCAACAGAGCAGACAGAGCGCAGTGTGTCCTCAGGCAGGCCGAGCTCCACCCACCACGGGGGCTGAGGGTAGGTGAGGAGGGCAGATCCTGACTAGGGGTAAAGCAGGGCATCCCTAAGATGGGAGAAAAGGCACAGAGCCTGAGCTCAGAGCCCAGCTCAGAGGAAGACTCCCAGGTCCTGGCAGGTCCCATGGCACTCACCTTGAGGGCTTGCTGTGAAGGCAGAAGGGACAGCACTTGGAGAAGAGCTGGGGAGCCCAGCGAGGCAGAATCTCAGAGACATTTCAAGGCATCTGATGGGGCTGCAGCCCCAGGACTAACTCTGGAGAATATCATGGGATGGAAAAAATGAGGGATGGGAGGGTCTGAACAGGAGGCAGAGCTGACCTTTGGAGAATATCATGGCCATGGAGAAGTGTGGGGATTGGGGCGTGGGCCTCACCCTGCTTCTGGATCACTGTGTGACACAGAACAAGCCACTTGTCCTCTCTGAGTTTCATCTGCACATCTGCAGAATAAGAGATGTTAACTAAGGGATCTCTAAGACGCCCTCGGCTCCCTCAGAGGGTCAGGACTTGTCTCGGTATCGCTCTGTGTGATGCCCCCCTCCCTGCCTCTACACCCCACCCTCTACTTTATCTGGTAAATGGCTTTCTAGCTCAAATTGCCTTCTGCCAGAGAAAGGCACGTCAGCTGCAGGAACCCACAGTGCCGACTCGGCAGCCCTCCAGGTCACTGTGTGATGCCGAGCCCAGCAGTAACAGGGCCGCTCGGTTCATTAGAGACCAGGGCTAATATGTCCTCACCCTTGGAGATGCCATTACAGGGTGGTTTCTGCAGCTTCCTCCATGGGAGGGAAGAAAACGAGGAGAATGGGAAACAGGAGATGGATCTGACTCACGCCCCCAGAGGAGAGGCTGACTGCAAGTTTTTATGTCGGTCTTAGCTTGGAGATCTGGGTGCTGGAGAGGGACAGCCACTGGGCTCTTCCATTTCCTGTGACAGGAACCTCAGAGGAGCCCTGCTTGAGCGCAGAAGGGATTTTTTGGTTTATATAAAGAGAGGAGCTCTGAGACAGGGTAGCTGTCAGGAGCACCTTGACTCAGGGGCTCAAATGATGCCAGCAGGACCGGCTCCTTTTTTTTTTCTCCATCTTTTAGCATTTCTCTACCATGCAAAGACATCTCAAGCCCCCTTTCCTGGTGGTGAGATGGTTTCCATCAGGACTGGCACTCAGCAGAAGAGAGAACTTCTCTTCCTTGTGGTTGATCAAAAGTTCTAGGCCACTGGCTCTAAGAACCCAGCCCCACCCCTGAATCGTCAGAAAGGATAGAGGCCTGGAAGATACTGACAGCCTTAAGCCCAGCAGGGTCTATCCCATGAGTGAGTTTAACCCTATGAGGACTGAGAGTTAGGGAGAGGGCACTGTTTATCAGTAAAATAATTAACAGGTACCAGGCCACAAAAACCCATAGATGCCTGGAGTGGGTTTGGGGCAGGGAGCAAGAAAAGAAAACATATTAACAGAAACAAAAGGGTAGATGGGAAAAATACAAATATTTATGCATCATGATTGATTTCGTTTCACTTTCCCAAGAATACAATGATATTGGAGCTGCTATATTCCTAGGTCTAGAATTCTAGGTGTTTAGAGTTAGAAATATATTCAATGCTCTCAGACCAATCCTATTTCCTTATTTATATAGTTATTTTAATTAACGAAAACTTATATATGTCTATGGTGTACAGCATGATACTCTGAAATATGTATACATTGTGGAATAGCTACGCTAAGCTAATTAATATATGCATTAACTCACATGCTGGTATTTGTAGTCAGAATGCTTAAAATCTATTCAATGTTACTTTCATAGGCAGGGTGTGGAAGTCCCAGAAAGGTTAAGTGACTGTCTCCAGGTCACCCACCTCAGGGTAAGATGGTGGAGTAGGGAATCCATCTTCCCATCTAAATAGCAGGAGCACTAGTAAAATCTGTCTGATATAACTATTTTGGAACTCTGAGGTCTATGCAAAGGCTTGAAAGTTGTAAAGGGAAGGCTTACGTAGTACATCACAGCCCATTTCCCTCAACTTCAGCTCTTGGCTGGGTAGCAGCTTCTAACCCTCCATCCCACAGCCATGCGGCAGGCAGATGTGCGTGTGTTCCTGACCCAGCTTGCAGGCAGCCGGTGGGAGCCTGGATGGGCAGTAAGGACATTGTCCTTCAAATACTGGAGATCTAGCGGGCACGGTGGCTCGTGTCTGTAATCTCAGCACTTTTGGAGGCCGATCACTTGAAGTCAGGAGTTCAACCTGGCCAACATGGTGGAACCCTATCTCCACTAAAAATACAAAAAAAAAATTAGCCAGGCGTGGTGGTGTGCACCTGTAATTCCAGCTACTTGGAAGACTGAGGCAGGAGAATTGCTTGAACTTGGGAGGCAGAGGCTGCATTGAGCTGAGGCCACACCATTGCACTCCAGCCTGAGCAACAAGAATGAAATTCCATCTCAATATATATATGGAATCGATATGGAAGCTATACGAAGTCTATATGGAACTTATATGGAATCTCTGCTCTGATGGCTGATTTCTTCTGGTTGTGGAGACGCAGTGACAGGGATGCTTGATGCAGACAGTGCTGAGGAGTCGTCACTGCGATCCTCACCACCACTGCTGCAAGTCCCTACCTTTCTGGCTGAAGAGTCTTTCGGGGAATTTAAAGGACTGGCACACTTTTCTCTTTCATTTATCACTTCTGCCTCTTTTTTGGAGTCAGACAGTTAAGGACATGGACATTTCGATGCAACTGCATGTTCAAAGGAATTTAGAAGTCACCGCACATATCCGGTGTGGTGCCCTCGGAAGCTTTTTATTGAGAATTAAACATTTGAATCTTATAGTGTGGTAACTCTGGAAAGCAGATTCTCTTCTTCTTCATGAAGGGTTTGCTTTTTTTTTTAATTTTTTTTTTTATTATACTTTAAGTTCTGGGGTACATGTGCAGATCGTGCAGGATTGTTACATAGGTAGACACGTGCCAGGGTGGTTTGCTGCATCCATCCCCCCATCATCTACATTAGGTATTTCTCCTAATGTTATCCCTTCCCAATTCCTCCACCCCCTGCTATCTCTCCCCTAGCCTCCAATCCCCCAACAGACCCCAGTGTGTGATGTTCCCCTCCCTGTGTCCGTGTGTTCTCATTGTTCAACACCCACTTAGTGAGAACATGCAGTGTTTGGTTTTCTGCTCTTATGTCAGTTTGCTGAGAATGATGGTTTCCAGCTTCATCCATGTCCCTGCAAAAGACATGAATTCATCCTTTTTTATGGTTGCATAGTATTCCATGGTGTATATGTGCCACATTTTCTTTGTCCAGTCTATCATTAGGGATGCAAGAGTTTACGGGTGGATCACGAGGTCAAGAGATCGAAACCAACCTGGTCAACATGGTGAAACCCCGTCCCTACTAAAAAAAAAAAATACAAAAAATTAGCTGGGCATGGTGGCGCGTGCCTGTCATCCCAGCTACTCAGGAGGCTGAGGCAGGAGAATTGCCTGAACCCAGGAGGCGGAGGTTGCGGTGAGCCGAGATCGAGCCATTGCACTCCAGCCTGGGTAACAAGAGCGAAACTCCGTCTCAAAAAAAAAAAAAAAAAAAATGTGTTGTAGGGGTTGGGCATGGTGGCTCATGCCTATAAATCCAGCACTTTGAGAGACCAAGGTGGCCAGATCACTTGAAGTCAGGAGTTCAAGATCAGCCTGGCCAACATGGCAAAACCCCATCTCTACTAAAAATAGATAAATTTGCTGGGCATGGTGGCGTGAGCCTGTAATCCCAGCTACTTGGGAGGCTGAGGTGGAAGAATCACTTGAATCTGGGAGACGGAGGTTGCAGTGAGATGAGATTGCACCACTGCACTCCAGCCTGGGTGACAGAGGAAGATTCTGTCTTGGGGGGGGGAAAAAAGAAAGAAAAGAAAAATGTTGTATGCTGTCTTTGTGCAGGGATCAGGCTGAGGCAAAGACTTAAGGTCTTCTCAGATCTTGCTTCCTGCCCTTGAACATCAGACTCCAAGTTCTTGAGCAGTTGGACTCTTGGACTCACCCCAGTGGTTTGCCAGGGGCTCTCGGGCTCTCAGCCACAGACTAAAGGCTGCACCGTCAGCTTCCCGGCTTCTGAGGTTTTGGGACTCAGACTGGCTTCTTTGCGCCTCAGCTTTCAGACAGCCTGTCATGAGACTTCACTTGGTGATTGTGTGAGTCAATTGTCCTTAATAAGCTCCTCTTCATAGAGACATCTATCCTATTAGGTCTATCCTTTCAGATAACCCTGACTAATACACTTGCCACCTCATATTTATATTTGCTAGCTCATCAGATCCCAGCACTTTGGGAGGCCAAGGCGGGCGGATCGCTTGAGGTCAGGAGTTCAAGACCAGTCTGGCCAACATGGTAAAACCTTTGAATCTTATAGTCTATTAACTCTGGAAATCAGATTCTCTCCTTCTTCAGGGTTTGCTTTCAAAAATTTGTTATAGGCTCTCTAGCTGTTATGAACAGGCAGTAAGAGGCTAGATGCCTGCCCAGGCCCCAGAGTGAGGTGCTGGTTTAGCCAAGCTATCCCCAAAGCCTCTAATGGCTCCCTGAAAGGTGTGCTTCTGACCTCTATCTGCCTCTCTTTTCTCTCTGTCCAAATTCTCTGCCTCTGCAGATTCCCAGACCAGCCCGGGGCCAGCACATTCCTGCAGCCTGGAGAGGAGGTGGCTGTATTTTGTCAGCTGTGCTTCTGATACCACTTTCAGCTTGGACTACTTTAAACAAGTCTGGTATTCAAGTCCAAACACGCAGCAAACCCCCCAACCACACCCCTGTTTCCCAGCCCCTCACTCGCATTCTGCTGGTAGAGGTTCACTGGAATAACCTTAGTGGAGGATGTCTGTAGAACATTTATCAAAAACCGGATGCTTGGAGGTTTGACTCAGCAATTTAAATTCTACTAGTAAGGCATTTCCACACACAGGAATATTTACATATTCAAGGATGTCCACATCACATGTAAAAATGTAATAGCAAAAATTTGAGATCATCTAATGTCTATTCATAGGAGGTTAATTACATAAATAATGCGCATCTCCGGCAGTCATCAAAAAATAATAAGTGTGGGTCTTACGCCCTGGCTCAGGAGGCTGTCCATCATATTTTTGAGTTGAAAAATTTGAGGAAAAATAGCAGTCTGCTGCTGCTTTGTGTAACGTTTCTGATCACTTTGTATGGGCACAGGTAAACATCCCGACAGATGAACACCTGTACTAGGAGACCCTTGAGGAAATCCTTCATGCCTCGGACACCCTCTGATAACACGGACTACCGGAGGCCGTTGGTGCTCCGGATCACCTTCCCTCTCGCTGCTCAAGGCCATTGCCCGGAACTCCTCTGCTCTCTTTCCTGCATCATCCATAGGGTCATCACCATCACGTGCCAACACCACGTTATCTCTCCACATCCAACAAATAAAACAACCACAAATCAAAACCCAAACGAACCCTCCCTTGCTACCTTTGCTTTCCTTTACATTAAAGCACCGTGCTTGCCAAGGACATACTGTCCTTCTCCGATTTTCTCTTCATTTCACTCTGCTGGGATTTCAGCCCTCTCACTCCACCGAAACCACTCTCATTAAGGTCACCAAGGATCTCCTCATTGATAAGCCAATAGTCAGCTTCCAACGACCCTTGGTCTGTAGTCGTTTGGTCAGTGGCTTACTCCTCTCTGAAGCCCTCCCTCCCCTTGGCTCCCAGGATCCCCTCGCCTCCTGGTTTTCCTCCTCTCTCCCTGGCTGCTCCTCCTCTATTTCCTTTGCTAATTCCTTCTTGGCTCCTTGACCAGTGAGCCTTGAGCTGACCCTGGGCTCTATCCTTGGTCTTCTTCTTATCCTTCCTCACTCCTTTGGACCTTTACATGTCATTCTTATGCGGACGGCTCCCCAGTTTACATCTCAGCCCAACGCCTTCCAGAACTCCAGGCTCATGCCTCCCGCTGCCTACTCACCATCTCCCTCATCTCAGTTAAAGCGACTCAGGCTAAAAACCCAGAGCTGCAGTGGACCCGTCTTGCTCTCATACCACATGTCACATCTATCAGCAAAGCTACTGGCCCTTTTTCAGAACATCTCCGGAACTGACCACTTCTCACCACCTCCGCAGGCCACCTCCCTGGTCCCCCACACCAGTCTCTGTCCCCTCTCTCCTAGATTATTGCAGTGGCTTCCTAACCGCTCTCCCCGCTGCCTCCCTCTCCCCGAAGAGACTTTTCCTTACAGAGCATCAGAGGGATCTCAAGTCATCCTATTTGATTTGTCAGATCCTATCTCTCCTCTGCTAGTTCTCATTCGGTCAGAGCAAAATTTAGAGTCGTTACGATGGGCCATCTGGCCCTACAGGAACTGATCCCCCTACACAACCACCTGGTTGACCTTGAGCCTGCTACTCTCCCCCTGCTCTCTTTGCTCTGGCTGCACTGAACTCATGCTTTCCCTTGAACATCCCAGGTCTCTCCTGCCCAAGGGCCTCTGTACTTGCTGCTCCTCTGTCTGGGGTCCCACTCCCCAGGCACCTTCAAGGTTTGCCCACTAGTCCTTAGCCTTTATTCAAAAGTCCTCAAGGAAGCCCCCTCATAACAATTTTATTTAAAATAGCACCTCCCCTAGCCTCTCTAGCTACTCCCTCCCTCCCTCCCTCCCTAGCACCTTCTATGTCATTCACTTATTTTTTTTATTGTCAATTTAATGACTTACAGATAATTCAGTAATTTGATCTGTTTTATTCTCTGATTTACCCAGAACACCCAACTCCGTTCCTGGAACAGAGCAGACTGCCCAATTAATATTTGTTGAATGTTTAAAGGAACAAAGGCAACTGTTTTCCCTTCTCAAACAGGACGACAGGATGACTAAGCTGTGAATAACATGGGCTGTTCTTGTACAAAGTTCTGCAGAACCCTGAGTCCCTGGAGGAAAGATCACAGAGCTGCAGAGACAGAAGAGTAGATGAGTGGCATCTGGGTACTTTCAGAATGTACTTGCTATAGAAATTGTGTCTGCCTCTTTTCAATGTTTTCATTGAAAATCTCCACCTCTATAACAAACACAGGGAGATTATGCAAGTATAATGAGTTTAATTGGGAAGGAGCTCTGCACTGTGGAATATGTGTGGCATTATAAACTATGGGCCTTTTCGGAGAGGCAAAGGGTAAAAGGAGCTTTTAAAAGTAAAATGAGGAAGGTTACGTAAGTTGTTTTGAAACAATTATCCTTGGTCATGAGAATTAATAACAAGAGTGGCCCAGGCAGTTGCTGAGCAGATGTCCTGGCAGAAGTATTGTTTGTGCAAAGTCGTAGTGACCTTTGTGCAAGGTTCTGAGTTGTACCATCTTTTGTGATTGTTCTTTATTATCAGGCAATTGTGCATGAGGACCCTCCATTCATGGCTTTTCCCAGTTCCATTTTGTTACGGTTTGACCAAGTGACTTCATTTTGACTCTGACAACTTTTGCAAATAGAAAGGTTTTAATGGTGTCTGAAAAGAGATAAGATAGGTGTTACCAAATATTAACAATGGTGATGAGTTCTGCCCTGAAGAAGTCTGAAAAAAAGGAACAGAACCCATCCCTCCCCATCTTGATCTTCAAGATGGGGACTCAGGGCCGGGCACGGTGGCTCAAGCCTGTAATCCCAGCACTTTGGGAGGCCGAGGTGGGTGGATCACGAGGTCAAGAGATCGAGACCATCCTGCTCAACATGGTGAAACCCCGTCTCTACTAAAAATACTAAAAATTAGCTGGGCATGGTGGCGTGTGCCTGTAATCCCAGCTACTCAGGAGGCTGAGGCAGGAGAATTGCCTGAACCCAGGAGGCAGAGGTTGCGGTGAGCCGAGATCGCGCCATTGCACTCCAGCCTGGGCAACAAGAGCGAAACTCCGTCTCAAAAAAAAAAAAAAAAAAAAAAAAAGATGGGGACTCAGAAGGATTCTCATCTTGCAAACCAAGGCTCAGCTGAAGGGAAGCTGAAGGGGAACTTAGCCTCCCTGAGTAACCACAAGACCCAGTGATCTGTGTCAATTCTGGGGAAGTAGACCAGTCAGAAAATTGATAGGTACCCCCCATCTTTTACGATGAGGGCCAGGGCAGCATTTCCCATAGGATCAGGGACAAAGAAACCTTTTGAGTGGACTGCCATTGTGTGCCCAGAAATTTCCTACTCATTATGATTTTAAAAAAACGGGCCAGGTGTGGTGTTTCATGCCTGTAATCCCAGCACTTTGAGAGGCTGAGGTGGGCGGATCGCCTGAGGTCAGGAGTTTGAGACCAGCCTGACCAACATGGTGAAACCCCATTGTTACTAAAAATATGAAAATTAGCTGGATGTGGTGGTGGGAGCCTGTAATTCCAGCTACTTAGGAGGCTGAGGCAGGAATATCACTTGAACCCAGATATCAGATGTTGCAGTGAACTGAGATCACACACACCAGCCTGGGAGAAAAGGGCAAAACTTTGTCTCAAAAAAAAAAAAAGATCCAAGTCCTTTTTGGGGCTGAGCAGGCAGGGAGACAGCCCTAACCTAATCAGTTTCTAAAACACCTCCAAATTTTAATAGCAAGTGTCTTGAGGGAGTGGGAGTGGAGAGATTATTAGGAAAAGGTTTAAAATTGAACATTTTCTCTCCTGTGGCTGTCAGCATTGTTTTACCTTCGTATTGTATGTGTGCGTGTATTATTTATATTTTGGCACTGTTTAACTTTGCACTGCATGTGTGCATGCACATTTGTACTGCATGTGTGCATCTGTGTGTGCATATACATGCATGTGGATATACATGCGTTCACATCTATGTATGTGCATGTGTGTGCATATGTGCACATATATGCATATGTTAGGCTTATGCATGTGTGCGAATCTGTGCATATACAAGTGTGTGCATGTATGTGCGTGCATGCCTGTATGTGTGCATTCGTGTGCACATGTGTGTATACATATATGCGTGCATGCACTGTGTATGTGTGTATGGGTGCGCATACACATGGTATATGTGTACATACATGCACACATGTGTACATGCATGTGCGCACATATGCATAAATATGTGTGTAAATATTAACATGTGTGTGCCTATAAATGCGTGCATGCATATATTGTATGTACTAGCATGTGTTTTCATGTGTGTATATGTTGTATGTGCATATACATGTGTGCATGTGAGTACATATATGTGCATGCATGTGTGCCTGTGTGTATATATTGTTTGTGCATGTGTGTATGTGTGTATATGTGTGCATATTTATATTTGCATGCGTGTTCATGCGTGTGCATGTGTGTGCATTTGTGCATGCATTTGTGCATATGTATATATAAACACGTGTGCACATTTGTGCAAATGTATGCATAAATGTGTATATATGTACGTGTGTGCCTGTGTGCATAAATGTGTGTATATGTGTGTGTGCATATGCATGTGCATGTGTGCATATGCGTGCATGCATGTGCATAATTGTGTGCATGTATGTAAATATTGTGTGTGCATATATCTGCATAAATGTGTGTGCATACGTGTCTATATATTAGCATGTGTGTGCATGTGTGTGTGTACATATATGTGTGTATATTAACATGTGTGTATCCTAGCTTCCAAAGTGAGGTTTATTTACAGTAAAAAGGGATGCTGCATTTTACTATAGGATTTGCCAAAGACTTCTTTGAAGTACTGTGCTCTCCAGGGACTAGCAGGAAGCTTTTGATTTACAAACTCTTCCCTTGCATGCTCTGAAGCAGCCCTGAAACACATGGTCGACTTCCATTTCAAGTTCTGTTCGTTTCAGTTCAAGCCACATACTTCCAAGTTGCAGCATGGAGCACTGTGCTTGGCCAGTGGGGGAACAAAGATGAAGACTTGTGTTCAAAGAGTAACTGGCACGGTCAACTCTCTCACAGAGAAGACCCCTAAAAACCTTTTCAGAAACGATTGCCAGGTACAATTTAGCGAGAACTCTCAGTATCATTCATAAATCCCACGAGGAGTGCAGATGTGCTCTGGTCTCCGGTGCCTCTGGTCTCCCAGGTTGATGGGGCCTCCCGGAAGCTCTGCTGTAGTCAGAAGGGAGGTGAGAGAGTGATGGTGAAAGAGGAACAGCTAGTCTGTACTCCTGATCAACAATCATGATGCGGAAGGAGCCCTGCAGTACAGCGAGGGAGAGGTTTTGAAACCATGGTAAAGATGCTATAGGCAACTTGAAAAAGCAAGTCCAGGTTATGCCTGTGGGAGGCAAGGAGGGAGCAGGAGGCCTTCTCGAGTTATCCACGTCCCCAGCCAGCCTGGAAGTTTACTTCCCTTGCAAGTGCCTTCATACCCTGGCCATCAGCAGCCTGCCTGTGCTGCCGACCTCAGGGGAGGAGGCAACGTGGGACAGATTGCAGTTATCCCTGACATTTTTTTGGGGATAGAGTTTCACTCTTATTGCCCAGGCTGGAATGCAGTATCACTATTTCAGTTCACTGCAATCTCCACCTCGCAGGTTCAAGCAATTCCCCTGCCTTAGCCTCCTGGGTAGCTGGGATTACAGGCATGTGCCACCACACCCAGCTAATTTTTTGTATTTTTAGTAGAGACAGGGTTTTACCATGTTGTTCAGGCTGATCTCAAACTCTTGACTTCAGGTGATCCACCCGTGGCCTCCCAAAGTGCTGGGATTACAGATGTGAGCCACCATGCCTAGCCCTGAATTATTTTATTGTTCCTACCTGAAATGAGTTTCTCTATTGATGAAATCTTTTAAAATAAGGATATATGTCTCTTGAATAAAGAAAAGATAAAATAAATGCTTTAAAAAACAATGGGAGAGTGCAGAAACCACCCCATTAGGTCTTTGTGAGGATTAAATGAGATGATACAGCGTAGAGGGCACAGTACCTGCAAGTGAGGAGAGTCAGGCCAGGGAGCTGCCAAAGCCTCGTTGCTGCTGTGTGTGGCTGTGTGGCTGTGGTTGTTGCTGTTGGATATCGAAGGGCTGAGTAGTATTGTTGCAGTGGGACTTTGACAGGTAGTTTTGCTTCTCCACATTGTGGCTGAGTCATCAATAAAATCAGAACATGTCCTTCCCAGCCTGATAGCAGGATGATGGATTGGAACCTCCTAATGCCATTTCCAATGTCTGAAATCTCTGTTTTTGTGGCTGTACTGGGTTTGGTGACCTTTAATCTTAATGCAATGGAGGGGCAGGGTTGATAAGAAGTGTTCCATCTATTTCTGTATAATTCAGTACCTACATTCACTCAGGCATTCAAGAAGCACGTATGCAACTTTCTCCTTATTCCCATTGTACTGATGAGGAAACTGAGGCTTCTCATCCTTGTATTACATAGCCTTAATTCCTCTCTGTGCAGGCAGTGGGCTTTCGGCTTGCACTGACTGCAATATCAAGAGCTCAAGGAGGTGCACAGGAAATCAGGATTTTGGTAGCTTGAAACAAATGGCTCCCTTGAATGGGTCATGTCTTCCTGAGTCATTGCCAGCAAATCAATATTTGACTGTGTCACCCAGGGCGGTGCTCACCTCACCAACCCTCGCCACCTAAGAAGTTACAGAGAAGATCAATAATCTGACATAATCTAAATAAAAGTGTCTCAAATAAACCAGAGGGGAGGAGATGTGGAGGCAGCTCTCAGGGAGTCCATAAATCTGGGCTGATAAATTACCTGGGCAGGTGCCTCTGCCACCAGCATCCTGGCTCAGGACAGGAGCGGCGTAATTACCTCTCTGGCAGTAGTTATCTGGAGTGAGCCGATTCATTTTTCTTTTTTATTACCATTGAATTTCAGGAAAGTGTCCTCTGCAGGCCCCTTTTATCTAAATGTTGGATTTATTTGATGATTCTACTAGGTCTGGTGACAAGGGCCAGAGCGTGCCCTGCAGTAAGGAGGACTCGGTCCCTGAACCTGCCACGTGAAGGGCTCTCTCAGAGGGCATGATGGGTGGGTTGCTAGACAGCCAGCCTTTCATAACCGTCATCCCTATCAGTGGTGCCATTAATTTTCCTTCTTTCCCTGATTCCCTGCTCAGCAGACTGGCTGGGCTCAGTTCAGAGCAGTGGGAAGAGGGTGAGAACAATTCAGGATTGTAGGGAAAGTTTTCTCTGCTGAGATGGGTAGGAAAACGGTCAGCTGGCCGGCAGGGCTATTTCCCTGCCTCCAGCCCTAAACTCCTCCTCTCTGCATTTTCTGTTGCAGTCAGAGTCCCAACAGGAGCTGGCTCCCATCAGCAAAGTCGCAGATTCCAGGATGTCCTTTTCTAAGCAAGTTGTCCCAGCTCCCTGGACACTCTGGGACCCAGATTTCTTCCATCTTTTACTTATTGTTGCTAATTTGTAGGCTTCATTAATTTTATGAAATATAGATCAATTCCATGTCCGCATTCCATCCAGGAGGAAGGAAGAACAAGAAGACATGAAAAGTAGAACCCTTCCCTTTAAGGGCACAACCAGTGTAGCACACACACAATTACTTGCAAGCCATTGGTAGGATATAGTCACATGGATGCACCTTGCCGCAGGCCACACTGGGAAGTGTAGTTCTTATTTTATGCAGTTTAAAACTCAGGATCTCTAATGAAAGAAAGAAGTGGAGAATATATGGGGGTGGGGTCGATGGGAAATGGCTGGCTGACCACAGTACTGGGTACATATAACAAGTGTTGTGGAGATTTGAGGTGAGTCTGGCAGTGGAGTGGGAAAAGAGATATGTCCATTCTGTCTTTTTTTTTTAACCTTCCTGACTTTCTGGAGACTCCATTTGCCTATTTTGACCTTTCTCAACCTTGACACAGGTATGTGGCTTTTTTTTCTTATGTTAATTTAGATTTTCCAAAGTGCCTCCTAGGTCATCAAGAGCTCTGGGATTCACCAGACTAAGTGAGACCATATGAAAGTTTAGAGAATTTAGTTGTCGGGATCCATGTGCCAGACACTGTGCTGGGTGCCGAGAATACAGCAGAGAGTAAGAAACAGATGCCCCTTTCCCCTCCTGGAATGGGGACTACAGCATGAAAAAATCACACAAACACGCACTGAATTATAGTTATGACTTCTCCTTCTGGCTGAGATGGAATGACAGGGACTGGATTTATCATTCTGCCAGAAATAACTAAAAAACTGGGAAAAATACATACAAAAGAATGTTTTTTAAACATTAGGCACCGAGCAAAGAGGGGACAGTGATCCCTGAAAGACGGGAGAGGAAAAGGCAAGCCTCGTATTTCAGGTTTGTAGATCTGAGCAAGTTTTTATTTCTCCTTTGTTTTTGAAAGGCATTCTTGTAGCGTTTAGAATTTTAGAGCATTTAAAAATGTTTATCCACTGTGTTCATGCTTGAATGATTTCTGAGAGGAAATCTGCTCTCATCCATATATTTGTTCCTCTGTGAATTTCCTCTGTGAATAATGTCTTTTTTCCCTTTGGCTGCTTTTAAGATTTTTTTTTTTTAATCACTGCCTTTGAGCCCTTAGATTATGATGCGATTGCAATATATTAGGGTTCTCTAGAAGGACAGAACTAGTCAGATAAATGCATATATGAAGGACAGTTTATTAAGGAGAATTGACTCACGGGATCACAAGGTGAGTTCCCACAACAGACCATCTGCAAGCTGAGGAGCAAGGAAGTAAGTCCGACTTCCAAAACTCAAAAGTAGGGAAGCAGACAGAGCAGCCTTCAGTATGTGGTCGAAGAGCCAAGAGTCCCAGAGCTGAAGAACTCGGAGACAGCATGCAGGAAGCAACCAGCATGAGAGAAAGATGGTGGCCAGGAGACTCAGCCAGCCTAGTTTTTTCACTTTCTTCTGTCTGCTCTTATTCTGGCTGCGAGGGCAGTTGATTAGATGGTGCCCACCCAGACTGAAGGTGGGTCTGCCTTTCCCAGGCCACTGACTCAAAGTGTTCATCTATTTTGGCAACACCCTCACAGATACACCCAGGATCAATACTTTGCATCCTTCAATCCAATCAAGTTGAACTCAATATTAACTATCACTTGTGACTCAGTGTTTTTGTCTTTCTCGATTTTTTTTTTTTTTTTTTTTCTTGGGATTTGTTGTATTTCTTGCACCTGTGTGGGTCCATACTTTTTATCAAAATTGGAAAATTTGTCTTTGCAAAGTTTTTTCCCTGTTTTGAAAACATTAATTACCAGCAGATAGACACCACAAGAAATGTTCAATAAAATCTTTCAGGCAAAAAAAAAAAGGAAGCCGAGTAAAAATATGGATCTCCCAGGGGAATAAAGCGCACTGGAAATCATAATTACACAGGCTAATATAACATTGTCTTTTATTATTTCGATCTCTTTAAAAGGTCATTGATTATTTGAAGATGAATAACAACAATGTAGTGTTGGGTTTACAACATATGTAGAAGTAAAATGAATGACATCAGTAACATAAAGGCATAGAGAAAAGAAATGGAGGTATACTAGTCTAGCATTCGCATATGTGAAATGGTATAATACTTGAAGATAAACAATGATAAGTGAAGCATGCATAATATAAACCCTCAAGTAACCACTAAAATACCAAACCAAAGAATTATAGGTAATAAGCTAACAAAGGAGAGAAAATGGAATCAAAAAAATACTCATTTAAAAAGAAGGCAGGAATAGAGAAAAAGTGAACAAAGAACAGATGTGGCAAACAGAAAACAAAGACCGGGTTATGTGTAAAAACTAACTGTATTAATAACCACGTTAAGTGAAAGTGGTGTAAACATCATCAATTAAGTGTGGAAATGATCAGATTAAAGAGCAATACTCAAGTGTATGGTGTCGCAAGAAATACACTTTAAATATCAAGGTACAAACAGATTAAAAGTAAAAGGACAGGCTGGGCACAGTGGCTCACACCTGTAATCCTGGCACTTTGGGAGGCCAAGGTAGGAGGCTGACTTGAAGCCAGGAGTTCAAGACTAGCCAGGACAACATAGTGAGACCCTATCTCTACAAAAGACACAAAAATTAGCCAGGAATGGTGGTGTACCTGTAGTCCCAGCTACACCAAAGGCAGAGGTGGGAGGATCACTTGAGCCTAAGAAGTCAAGGTCACAGTGAACTGTGATTGTACCACTGTACTTCAGTCTGGGTGACAGAGCAAGATCTACTCTCTAAAAGGAAAAAATAAACATAAAAGGATAGAAAATGGTATTTCATGTTAGCAATAATCAATAAAAAGCAAGAGTGGCTATATTAATATCAGAATAGATTTCAGGGCAAAGAATGCTATTACCAGGAATAAAATGTGTCATTTGATAATGATAGAAGTTTCAATTCATCAAGATAATATGAGTCCTACACTCAAATACATGAAAAAGCAGAGCTTAAAAACAGTGAAACAAAAATTGATAGAACTGCAAAGAGAAATCAACAAATCCGTATAGTGAAAATCTTTCATATCATTCTTGTTGATGAAAAGAGTTGAACTCTTTAAAATATTAGAAGAGATTTATTCTGAGCTAAATATGAGTGCCCACGGCCAGTGATCCAGCCCTCAGGAGGTCCTGAGAACTTGCGCCCGAGGTGGTCGGGGTACAGCTTGGTTTTACACATTTTAGGAAGGCATGAGATGTCAATCAAATACATTTAAAAAATACATTGGTTTGGTTCAGAAAGGCTGACAACTCAAAGTGGGGGTTGGGGGGCTTCCAGGCTGTAGGTGAATTTAAACATTTTCTGGTTGACAATTGGTTGAGTTTATCTAAAGACCTGGGATAGATAGAAAGGCAATGTTCAGGGTAAGATAAAAGAGTGTGGAGAACAAAGTTCTTTTGAAGTCTTACAGTGGTTGCCCTTAGAGACAATGGATGACAAATGTTTCCTATTCAGATTTTAGGTAATTACATACCAGGATCTCTGCCTCTGGCTCTGTCTATCTCTTTCTGTCTCTCTGCCTCTCCCACACTTGGCATCTCCTCTCTGCCTCTCACTTCAATCCTCCACCTCCACCCCTTCCTTTCCCCCCCACCACCTCGTTTCAGTGACTGTGTTTATTTTCAGAACCTCTGACTCCTTCCCAAGCCTCTGACATTTACTCTTTTGAATTATAATATTTTCTATTACTTTTTCCCAAAGCAAGGCTGCTGGGTAAGGCTTCCCTGGGGTTCCCACCTGCCCTTCTGGAGGCGAAGTGCTGGGGGCCAAGCTGGCATAAGTCAGCCCAGCACTGACTGTGTCAGCCAGCAATTATTAGGCACCCACTGTGCACCAGGGCTTTGCTGTGAACTCTCTCACTCAATCCACTCAGGACCCCCGCAGGATGGCTTTTATCGCCTGCACATGCTGGATGAGTAAACTGAGGTTTGGGAGGTTAAACAAGGAATCTGTGCTCACTCAGTGGGTAAGGGGCCGAGCAGGGATGAAAGCCATCTCTTTCCTCTGTGCTCTACTTTCAAGGTTCATGGGTGCTCGGTGTGTTGAAGGACACGCAGCATTTTGGGAGAACCAGAGTCTAGGAGATGGATATTCAGAAAGAGGGAAGCAGAAGAGTCAAGACACAGGGGTGGGAATGTGCTGGTGTGTGGGAGGGCCGGTCACAGGGCTGGAGTAGAGGTCTCAGGTGGGGAGCAGGAGAGGATGAGGGCGCTTAGGGGCAGGCCTGGCCTGTGTGCTTACAGGTGATGGAAACCCAGCTCTTCTGGCTGAGCTCCGAAGGAAAAGCACTGGTTCCTCTGAGAGGTCAGTCCAAGAGGCAGGGCGGGCAGGGTGGGAGGAAGGCCTGATCCCAGAAGGATAACGTGCATAAACTGCCTCCAAATAACCCAACCGATCACGAGAATGGGCACGCACCGGGAGCGCACCAGGAACTGGATATCCCATGCATTTTACATGCGTTGACTCATTCATTCACGCAACAACTCTATGAAGTAGACTCCGTGAGGGAAAGCCATCTTCATTTTATAGAAGAGGAAACTGAGGCTCAGAGAGGGTATGGGACTGACTCAGCAGGTGGCAGAGCCAGGAGTTGGACTGTGGTGGCCTGGCTCCAGGGTTTGGGTCTCAACCACTGCTCCCTCTCCCCACAGGACTTGTTCAGGTCGGATCATGGGCAGCGTCACCTGCTAAGCAGGCCGGCTTCCTGTGGGAAATGTGGAGCCCCTGAATGTTCCTAAGCAGGGGCATGGCAAGTCAGAGTGTGCCTGAGAAGGGGCAACTGGCAACAGCATAGGACAGCATGGGACAAGCCTGAGGGCAGGACCAGACTGTCATCATCACCCAGCCCCCACCCCACATCGGGAGACACTGGGTGCTGGGAGCCAGCGCATGGACGGCCTGGCCATAAATCAGTGAGAGGCTCCCATCACACCCCGGACAGACACAGGCCCCAGGGGGAAGGGGATCTCATGGAGCTGGGGACACTGACCGCCCGGCATCCTCCACTCCATGTTTCAGTGACATCTTGTTGGTGCTGGAAAGATGCTCACAGCTAGAAATTCTTCCTTGACAGCAGCCTTGGAGAGGCAGGGGAGCAGAGGGGACAGCGACATGCCAGGCACCACATCAGGGGCTTTGCATTCAACGTTTGCTTTATTTTTCATAATAAATTTTGCTGAGTGGTTATTAAAATCCACCTTTAGTATTTTGGGAAACAGACATTCAGAGCAGTAAAGCCACCTGCCTAAGGTCACAGCCAGTGTGTGGCTGAGCTGGGATTCGGCCCCAGGTGAGTCTCACTCAGAAGCTGGTGCTCCAGTTCTAGGGACATGGCTGCTCGTGGGTCTCCAGGACTCTGAGCTTCACCAACAGGCCTTTTTATCCACCCGGGGCCAGGTGCTGTCCCAGGACATGGCACAAGGCTGAATAAGGCCTTTAAGGTCCGGGAGGTGTGAGAAGAGCAGGAATAGGGCAGAGCAAGGAATTCCCCAGGAGTGAACCTAACCTCCCCTGTACAGACAGGATGCCAGGTGGTTACTGTGTTACATAACCCAAATCCAGCTGGAGGGCATCTGAGCACGGGTGCCCAGGATCCGTCCCTGCAGCTCTGTTTATAATTGAGAAAATCCAAAACACATGAAGTGTCCATGGAGCAGAAGTGGTGAAAGAAACCGTGAGGCATCCACATGGTGTGGTGTGGGCAGCTGCTAGGAAGGATGGGGGGAAGTTTTGTGTGCTGACCTGGAGACTGTTGTGGAGGCATGGTCAGGTTACCAAACAGGAGGCACAGGATGAACCGAGGCCAGCCTCCGCTCTTGCCTGGACGATGGTGTCAGCCTCTGGGCTCCCTACCCATTCCCCCGCAAAGCCCCATTGCTACCCCTGCAAACTGCTCTCCACTCAGCCGCTGGTGACATCCTTGGAAAACCTAAGTTATGATGTGTCCTTCCTCTGCTCAAAGCCCCCCAAGGGCTCCTCATGGTACTCAGAGTAAAAGCCACGTCCTTCCAAGGCTTCCCATCCCCCACACGGACCTCCTGGATGCCTAACAGGCACATTCCTGCCTCTGCACCTGCTAGTCCCTCTGCCTGGAATGTCCCACTCATCTGCATGGCCCATTTCTCATTTGGTTACAGTGGGTAGCTGGTCAGGGATGAGCAAGGCAGAAGAGGGCTTCCTGCCCCACCCTCAGAGACACGAAGAGTGCTGGGCGACCATTAGGTGATGGTCAGGTGGTTGTTAGCTGTCTCGCTAAAGTAATAATTGGTCACAGCTGGCTCCAGGGAAAGGCAATCTTCTAACAGAAAACACCTGAACCGGCAAGGCGCAGTGGCTCACTTCTGCAATCCCAGCACTTCGGGAGGCCGAGGCGAGTGGATCATGAGGTGAGTGCAAGACCAGCCTGGCCAACATGGTGAAATTCCATCTCTACTAAAAATACAAAGATTAGCCGGGCATGGTGATGTTCACCTGTAGCCCCAGCTACTCAGGAGGCTGAGGTAGGAGAATCACTTGAACTTGGGAGGTGGAGGTTGCAGTGAGCCAAGACTGTGCAACTGCACTCGAGCCTGGATGACGGACAGAGACCTAATCTCAAAACAAAAGAAAACAAAACAAAAAAAACAACTAGTGATCAGTGGCTTCCCAATAAGATCTTAGGAGTTGGCAGATGTGATGCAAGACCCCGGAAGTATGCCAGTGCAGAAAATCCCAAGTCAAAAGGCCACATGGTTCACTTGTCTTTTAAGTCACCCCCTGGCCTTCTTCCAAGTATATACTCTCTCCTTCCTGCTCTAAAGCTTTTCAGTAAACTTTCACTCTTGCTCTAAAACTTGATGTGGTCTCTCCCTCTGCCCATGCTTCCTAGGAGAATTCTTTTTGCTGAGGAGGCAAGAATTGAGGTGACCGCAGACCTGTACGGATACCTGTAATTGTGTCCCTAGCATTGGAGCACAGGCTTCTGAGTGAGACTCGCCTGGGGCTGAATCCCAGCTCAGCCACGCACTGGCTGTGACCTTGGGCAGGCGGCTTTACTGCTCTGAATGTCAGTTTCCTAAAATATTAAAGGTGGATTTTAATAACCACCCAGCAAATGTTACTGTGAAAAACAAACGTTTAGTGCAAAGCCCCTGGTGTGGTACCTGGCATGTCGCTGTCCCCTCTGCTCCCCTGCCCCTCCAAGGCTGCTGTCAAGGAAGAAGTTCCAGCTGTCAACTTCCAGGTGTACTTTCTTTCTTTCCTCTTTCTGTTCTAAAGCTTTTTAGTCAACTTTCACTCCTGCCCCAACACTTGCCTTGGTCTCTCCTGCCTTACGCCCCTCCATAGAAATCTTTCTTCTGAGGAGGGAAGCATTGAGTCTGCTACAGACACATACCGATTTGGGTACGTCCCACCGCGAACACACTTTGCAGACCCATGACTCGGTTACTTTCTGCTGCTGACAATTTCTCATGTCATGCCTGGCCTCTGCTTTGCCAGGGGCCTTTCATGACACCTGCATCTCACATAGCAGCCCCTGTACCTCTCTTCCCCTTACGCTGTTTCATTTTCCTTCCTGGCACATGTCACTTGACATAGTTCCTATTTAATTACTATATTTGTGCATCGCTGTCTTCTCCACATGCACCCAGAATGACTGGGCCCTGGGACCCGGCAGCGGGGGCTCAGTTAGACTTGGATCCCTTCTGTGTCCCTGGGGGTTTCCAGGGCAAGATTGAACTTGGGGACCGGCATTGAACTTGAGGGACTGATTTGGGTAAATCAGTTCCCATGTGATCTATTGAGGTCTACCTGGCTAGAACTCTCCTGTGGCTGCAGTCTAGAGATAAGTGCCACAGTCCTCCATGAAGCCTCCGCTCCTGCCAGCCCCAGAAGCCTCTGTCCATCCCCATCTGGCACTGCCTGCCCACTTCCTGTCTGAGCCCAGCCCCTCTGGCTGTTTTCCTGTTCTTTGTTCTTGCCTTGCTGTCTCTTGCCCCAAGAACTTTGCACCTGCTTCCTTGGGTTCAGCATGGTGCCTAGCACATAATAGGTGCTCAATAAATGAGTGGATGGGAGTGAATGGATGAATGAGTAAGTGAATGGCATTGCCTCAGGTGTGGCTGGGAGAAAGCTGACAGGTGTGTCCCTGTAACTTGTATGTGGCCAGGGGAAAGAGAGGAAGATGGGCATAGGGCGGAGGGGGGCCCGGCAGAGGACAGGGACAGGGAAGTCCCCCCTCTTTCAGCCTCGCTAGGCAAACCCAGCCTCTTCACCCAGGACAAAAGCACCAATAGGTTTATCACATCTCGTTTCCTTCTCTTCACCCTCAGCACTGTCTCAGTGTTCCTTATGATAGATGCCCAGATTTCATGGCACAGATGCTCCATCAATTCCTTAACCACCACCTGTCCACGGATACTCATTTGTTTCTGATTTTCTCATTTGTAAACAGGGCTGCAGTGACTGATTCTGGGCATCTGTGCTGAGGTGCCTTTTGAGCTGGAGTTTGGTAACTTGTCACATAAAATGTCTTTATCTATCCTGCACTGCCACCACAACCATGTAAGAGGTGGCTGTGGAGAAGCAGAAAGAGCCCTGGGAAGGCAGGCCACTCCTTCCTGGCACTGCCTCCTACTCCCAGAAGCCGCCCCTGGTCATCCCAGCCTGCATGGACTCCATCCCTCCTTCCCCGGCATTGTGTCTGCACCTTCCACACACTTCCCTGCTTGCCTTTCATGGTAAATGGCAAAACATAATTTGTATTGGAACCCCCACCAATACCCTCCTCTCAAGAACTGGGAAGTTCTTCAGGGTAGGAGCTGTGTCTGATTCATTTCTGTATCCCCAGTGCGTGATGAGTGTTTGGCCCTCGAGTATCTTGAACAGTTTACTATGGACAAGCCACTGCCCTGCCCCATGCCTCAGTTTCCCCCCTCCGTGAGATGCGAGTCCTCCTGGAGGGCATATCTCTAAGGTCCTTCCCACGCTAGGATTCCGTGGTCTAACTGATAAGTCAGTAACCTCTTGGTTAGCCTCAGATTCTCCTCCTGTAACACAAGGTGGTAATAACAACCACCTCATCAGGTGCTGTAAGAAGGCAGAGAGTATAATTGTGTGAAGTGCTCAGCTCCTTACTCAGGAGGGCAGAAGGAGCTATTGCTCTGATGGGCACTGCTATAATGGGAGGGGCTGCTGCTCTGATGGGTGTGGCCATTGCTATAATGGGAGGGGCTGCTGCTCTGATGGGTGTGGCCATGGCTATAATGGGAGAGGCTGGTGCTCTGGTGGGCGTGTCCATTGCTATAGATGGGAGGGGCTGGTGCGCAAAGGATGTGGCCGCTGCTATAACGGGAGGAGCTCCTGCTCTGATGGGTGTGGCCATTGCTATAGTGGGAGGGGCTGCTGCTCTGATGGGTGTGGCCATTGCTATAGTGGGAGGGGCTGCTGCTCTGATGGGTAAGGCCATTGCTATAATGGGAAGTGCCGCCGCTCCGATGAGCCTAGCTGCAGACATCTGTCTGGCGCCTCTGGTCTACTTCTCGCTCCACCCAACTCCACCCAAAACATTTGCCGTCAGTTCCTGGAAGCTGCTCTGAGTCATCACTGATCTAAGCTTTTCAGCAGCATTTTACCATTTTGTCCCCACCACCCACAGAAGGGCTGAGATAAAGATCTTAAGTAATCTGTTTGAAATGCAAAACACTCCTGTCCTCCCTCTGTTTAAAGCCTCTCAGAGGGTCCTACTTCTCCTAGAGCAAAGACCCACAACTTGAGTTCTGCTGCCAAAGCCCTGTGGGCCCAGTTTCCACACCCTGACCCCTCCAGCCTCATTCACAGCAATCTAGGTGTGGAAACTGAGGCTCGCCCAAAGCCCTTCTGTCTGGAGATGGCAGAGTCCGATTCAAATCCAGGCCTGTTAGGGGTCAGTCCTGGGGCATCACCGGCCAGCAGTTAGTTCCGAAACACCTGCCTCCTGGTGCCCATCCTGTGGCTCTTTTAAAAGTGAACAGAGGCTGTTTCTACCCCTCTCTCTGGGTTTGACGATCACATATTGCTCCAAGGGTGGGAAAAATACTGTCCAGGCTAGAGTGTTTATTGATTGGAATGAATGGATGGCCTCCTGATGGATCGGTTGCCATGCACCCAGCCCTCCCTGTAGCCCCAGCTCACCCTGATTTGTTTTCCTCCCGACAGCTGCACATCTATTGATTTAGAGGGAATCTGGCAAGAGGCACTGAGAGGCTCTGATCTGTCATGGCTACATTCGATGAGAACTCAAGAGCCTTTGAAGGAGATTAGTAATTCATAATCACTGTGATTTGGGTCCCAGGCCCACAGTCCAAGGGGATGCTCCCTCGGCTCCTCATTAAAGAGCTAACTGTGTAATTTGACAGTGCAGCTGTTGTGTCTGCCCTGCCCTTTGCTGAGTCTTTAGAGACATTTATATGAAGGCATGTGGGCAACTCTGCAGCAGTGTGCTGGGGGTGGAGACCTCTGGGCAGCCTTGCAGGCAGACAGCAGCCCAGAGCCCAGCTCACCCAGCAGGGCCCCAAGTCAGCCCAGTAGCAAGGTGAACACTGAGCCCATGGGGGTTCTTTGCTTACCCCTGCTTTCTCCTCCAACCTTCATGCATCCAATACCCCTGGGCAGCCACTGAGCTCCATTGAGTATTGACAAACCAGGATTCGAGGCTGCACACATCTTCTCTTTTCCTTTGTTCATCACTGATCTAGTAGGGAAGGTGTCCTTAGGCTCTGGGTTTGGGGGATATGGGGATACAATTTGGGGTACCCACCCTCAGGAGCTCATCATCTGATGGTTGCGGCAGGTGCCTGAGTTGAGAAGCGTGAGGCAGACTGATAGTGGGGGTGAGAGGGAGTTTGTATTTTAGTGACACTGAAGTGAGGAGGTAAGGCTTAGAGGTACATGGGCTTGAGACAGCTCTGTCCCCAGCTGGCTGTGGGACTCTGGGGCAGTCACTTAACTCACTGAGCCTCAGTTTCTTAACCCTACAATGAGGATCAGGTTGGGATTGGGGTGGGGGTTGGATTAGTTGATGCAGTTCAGTGCTTGGCACAGGGACTGGCACACAGTAGGTGCCTACTAAACAGTAGCTCTCCTTTATGCATCCAGTAAGCTGATGATTAGGGAGCACCTGCTGTATGCCAGGCCCTACCTAGGGAACTGAGAATTCAAGGTGAAGAAAACCAGATGCAGGCCTAGTCCTCAGGGACCTCAGAGTCTAGTGGAAGAGGGAGAAGCCATTGAGTGAAGAATCCCAGGGCTGAATTCGAATCATAAACAGAGATGAGCTCTGCAGGGTGAAAGGCAGGACCTAGGCGGTGCCTGTTGCGAAGGATCTGGGCTTAGCCTTGGGACAGGAGTCCTCTCGCAGAAGATGACAGGTCAGCTGAGATCTGCAGTAATTTTAGACATTGATTATGTATAAGGGTGGGAAAGAAAATCCTAGGTCTGCAGTAATTAGACATTTTCTATGTACAGGGGTGAGAAAGAAAATTCTAGACCTGCAGTGTCTTTGTGGCAGGGGAACCCCTGACACCTTCTTGACTGAGAGGTGGCTGCTATGGCTGGAGAGCAGAGGGCAGGGATGAGTGGGGATGGAGGGGTGGGGAGGCAGGTGTCTCAGGGTGTCTGGGCCACACTGAGGCTTCTGTCTTGTGCTGGGAGCAGGGGGAGAGTGACGGGGTGGTGTTTCCACATTGTCCCTCTGGCTGCTGTGGAGAACTGGCAGGGCTAGAGAGAAGGTGGGGAAAGCAGGGCCAGCTCGGGGGGAGGGCAGTGGCCAGGCCAGAGGTGACCAGTAATGGAGATGAGAGGACAGGTTTAGAGACATGAGGGGTGCATAGGCAGGACTGGATGCCAGGGAGAGCAAAGGAGGTGTCAAAGGGAGGAGAACGTTCCAGAAAGAAAGACCAGCTCAGAGATGGAAAGAAGGCTCCTGGCTGGGATGACTGGATGGACGGTGGCACCAGACATGGGAAGAAGGGACCCAGAGGGGACCCATTTCTGGGAATCATGGAGCTCATGAATCTGGACTTGCTCATGTCCAGTCTGTGATGCCTTTGACACTCCACACCTGAAGCAGAGTTAGGGACTGGGTCTTTCTCTGTGGACCCCTAGTTGGGAGGGCATGAGGGTATTCAGAGGAGAGCAATCCAGCTCTGCACGCAAGGGCTTACACATGGAGGCTTCATGGACTGTCACAGGTAAGGGTTGTTGTTCAGGAGAGTGGACACCCCTGTGCTATGGGGTTGTGGGGTGGAGGTCAAGGTCAGCTCTGCAGGGTCAGCTCTGAGCTGAGTCCTAGAGGATGAACAATATTCACCAGGCAGAGATACGGAAGATGCCAAGGACTGAAGGGCAGGTTCAAGGGAGACTGCGGTGTTGGTGTCTGGGAGGGGAAGCAGCACAGGAGGCCAGAAGCCACAGGGATCAGAGCAGGAGGGGCTTAGAAGGCTGGGTGCGAGGTTTACACGTTATCCTAAAGGCCAGTCCAGTTTCAGCAGGAAGATGTGCTCAGGGCCGCAGCCTTTTGGGGAGGTAAAATGTTGCAGGAGGATGGCTTTGGCAGCAAAGCGATCAGTTAAGAGGCCTGCGATGGCACAGGTGGCAGAGGAGGGCAGGACAGACATCGTGGGAATGGTGTGATGCTGGTGGACAGGAGTAGCCTCAGGGGACTGGGAG
Source organism: Saimiri boliviensis (assembly GCF_048565385.1). Classification (NCBI taxonomy): domain Eukaryota; kingdom Metazoa; phylum Chordata; class Mammalia; order Primates; family Cebidae; genus Saimiri; species Saimiri boliviensis. Next base: position 28,901,164 of record NC_133459.1, on the reverse strand, counting down.
GACTTGAGCCAGTGAAAGACATCATGGGGACTGTGTTCAGAGGACTCAGACACTGTGGAAGAGCAATAACACTGGAGGGCTCTGTGGGCCGCCGGTGGGAATGACGGACACATTCCTGAAGGGCCACATTGCAGGGGACAGAGTCATACAACATGCGTTTGGGACAGGACATTATTATATGGACACATGTAATAATCCTCCCAGCAACCCTGGAAGGTAGATACTGCTGTCACCACTATTTTCTAGATGAGCAGAGACACAGTGAGGTTTAGTAACTTGCCTAAGGTGACACAGCTAATTAGCAAAGCTGGGGCTTGAACCCAGGCACTGGCCCTGAGTCCGTGTTCTTGACTGTGGTGCTGCCTGGGCTGTAGGGGATGACTGTGCTGTGCTGCTGCCCTCAGGAGCTCCAGTGCCACAGAGGGAGCCACGGGCAAACTGGGTGAAGTGCGCCATCACCTCTAGCTGTGGGAATCAGAGAAAGTTCCCAGGAGGGATAATATGGTCTGTCTGTGTCCTCACCCAAATCTCATTTTGAATTTTAGCTCCCGTAATTCCCACGTGTTGTGGGAGGGACACAATGGGAGATGAATGAATCATGGGGATAATTTCCTTCATATTGTTTTCATGGTAGTAAGTCTCACTAGATCTCACGATTTTATGAGCGGAAACCCCTTTCACCTGAAAGAGAGGCTCTCACTCTCTTTCTTGCCTGCTGTCATATAAGACGTACACTTTGCCTTCCACCAGGATTGTGAGGCCTCCCTAGCCCTGTGTAATTTTGAGTCCATTAAACCTCGTTGTCTTTATAATTTACCCAGTCTCGGATATGTCTTTATAGGCAGTGCAAAAATGGACTAATACAAGGGGGCATCATTTATCTTGATCCTTAAAGGTAGGGAGTGTTTGAATAGCAGAGAAGTGGTATACCAGTCAGGATGGCTATTGAAAGCAATGGAAAATAGCTCTGTATGATAAAAGCAGAAGACTTTATTACATCAATAGGGAGTTATTTACAGAATCACTGAAAGGGCTAGAGAGCCAGGCTCAGGGGTTGTGGCATCAGAACAGATGCCCTGAATCAACCCACGGGCAACAGGATCTTGACCTCCTCCACCAAGTTCTGTCCCCCACAGCTTGCACCACCTTCACTACCAGCACTGACCGCTGCGGGCTGCAGGTGGACCGCTGCCATCTCGTTTCCCATGGACTGTGGTTGGACATGTGCCAGCCTCTGCTGCCATCATCACCTCCATTGCCAGAATAGGCTCAGCAAGGAGAATCACTTCCCATTGGGCTTCTGGCCCAAGGTCTAGACTGGGAGGTAGGAGGATCTGATTGGAGAAGCTTTGTCATGTGACTTCAGCCAAGCCGTAAAGGAGGCTGGGAAAGAACATCTCTGGCAATTTCAGGCTTTGTCTCCTAAGCGGGGAATTAACTAATTATTGGGTTTTCTGTATCTGGACTACCAATATTGAATGTTTATGTTTGTATGTGTATATATGCATATGGGACTGATGGTGGCTCATATTGTGCTGTGTCCTCTGCAAATTCAACCTCTGGGTTGAGTGATGGCAGCTGAGGATGCCATTCGCCATTCTGCTAACAGGCATTTTCTGGGCAGTGTCAGAGACTGAGGTGGCAGCCTCCATTATCCCCTCTGCCCCAATCGGCTGCCTGCCTGCCTAGGTACTGGCTGCCGGCAGGCTGCTCTTCTGCTCCCCTGCAGCTTCTGAGGTATAAAAATAGACAACCACCCCTCCCTGTCTCTCCGCAGGTGGGAAGAAGGCAAGGGCAGAACAATGCCCTCCAGGAGATGCCAGTGTGGATGAATTTAGCCTGAGGTAGAGATACATCTATTTCTGGTGTGTAACAAGACTTAAGCTCCCCACTCATTCATGACTTCATGCATCTGATGTTTATTTTGTCCATACTATACCCCAGACCTTCAAGATGTCTCTGTTCCTCATTCCACCCCATCCTTGCCTTTTGTCCGGATATTGGTCACTTGCAAAGTAATTTCCACAAAATAACTACAACCACAAATTAAAATTGCTTTGGGACCCCACATTGCCGTGAAATGCTATGAAGTGTTGGCTCCTGAGGGGCTTCAGTGAAGGGGTAGGGGACAAAGAGACTGCTGTGTGTCCAGCAGGAGTTTGACACACTTGCAGCACCCAGTAGAAGCAGTGATCCCTGGTGGGGGTGGGAGGGGTTGTCCTTGTATGTATGTTTCAGTACTAGTGGGCAGGAAAACCAGAAGTAAGTGGTGGATTCTACTGGGTAGCTCAGTGGAAAGTTGACCAGTCCTGTCAGGAAACACGTGAAATACTCTCCAGAGAAACTGAGGATGCTTTCCTGGAGACTTGGATTTTTTCAGGTATACGTGGATGGGACAAAAGCTGAAGAAAAATGATGGATGGGTGTGTGGATGGATGGATGCAATGGATAAATGGATGGATGGATGGATGGATGGATGGATGGATGGATGGATGTAAGGATGAAAGAATAGATGGGATGGGTGAGATAGATGGATGGATGCAATGGATAAATGGATGGATGGATGGATGTAATCGATGAATGAATGGATAGATAGGATGAGTGAGATAGAGGAATAGATAGATGCAATGGATAAATGGATGGATGGATGTAATAGATGAATGAATAGATGGGATGGGTGGGATGGATGGATGGATGGGTGTGCAAATGGGTGAATAAATGGTAAGAGGATTAGAGGAGAGAAAAATTATGGAAATATGTAAGAAGAAAAATGGAAAAGGAATGGATGAATGAATGAATAAGTAGGGGGTGGATGGATGGTGGGGTGAGTGGATATAGACTTAGATGGAATGAGTGATAATTATCTTCAGATAATTGAAATGTAGAAAGAAGGGGTTTGTAGAATATTCTAATAGAGGGAGCAGCATCATGGAGAACAACCACCCTTGCTTTTTTGTTTGTTCGTTTGTTTTTTGAGATGGAGTTTCGCTCTTGTTACCCAGGCTGGAGTGCAGTGGCATGATCTTGGCTCACCGCAACCTTCGCCTCCTGGGTTCAAACAATTCTCCTGCCTCAGCCTCCCTAGTAGCTGGGACTACAAGCATGCGCCACCATGCCCAGCTAATTTTTGTATTTTTAGTAGAGATGGGGTTTCACCATGTTGACTAGGATGGTCTCGATCTCTTTACCTCGTGATCTACCTGCCTTGGCCTCCCAAAGTGCCGGGATTATAAGCGTGAGCCACTGCACCCGACCTACCCTTGCTTTTTAACCACCATCATTCCTTTCCTGCAATCATTCCATGCAACATTGACATCTGCTCTGTCCCGGCTCATGAAACAAACTGGAGCATTAAAGATGAGCTTACTCTCTGGTGAAAAAAGCAGATAGACAGACAGTGAACCTGAGCCTCATGCTACATGCTGAGGCTGTGAGAGCAGTGTGCTCAGAGCCCCCTGGGAAGTCTGGCGGGTGTGCTGGAGCATGTGCCCGCCCCTTCTCTGAGCATTGCTCCTACGCACCCTTTGCTGAAGGTGTGCCATTTCTCACTGGTTACATGGTGCCCCTCCTTTGGCCATACTGAGTAGCCCAGGAATGGACCCCTGGGCATCTTTACAGCTGCATTTCATTTTAGCCATACCAAAAGAGCATGTGTCATGGGACTGTGGCCACCATTTTCAACCATATGCTCAATGACATAGAAAATCGATCGTGAGAAGCAGAGACAAGACTCTGTATGCCTCCACGGGAGAGGGCAAGAAGGAGAGAGACACTGTCTTGATTCCTGTGGCTTCCCACTTTGGCTTGGTACCCATGACATCCACTTGTGCTCTGTTTCCATTAGAAGTATCAGCAAACATTATCAAATACCTACACACTGGAGCTGGCTCTCAACACCAAAGAACCTTGACTAAGATGGCAACAGTATGAGGGAGACACTAATTCCACCAAAGAAGGGAAGGGTTTAAGTGGTCAGAGAATGCTTCATGGGAGCTGTGACATTTGAGGGTGGGTTTTGAAGCATGACTAAGAGTTCTGAGAAGGATCAAGACATTTCAGCCAGAAAATACACGCATGGTGAGCACATTCCTTTGGTTTGAATATAGCTTGCATTGAAAATTTAGGTGATGGGGAGGAGAATAAGAAAGTACCATTTGCTGAGCTCGTACCCGTTGCCATGGATGGCACAAGGTGCTTTTCATGTATCTTCTCTTTTTATCCTTGTAATTGCCCCCTAAGCCAGGTAGTATTTTCCCCATTTTACAGACAAGGAAAGTGAGGCTCAAAGATGTTGAAGAAGGATGGAACAAAGGCATAATTTGAACCCAGATCTGCAGACCAAAGCCCGTGCCCACTCTGCATAACCACAGCACTGTGTCCAGGCCAGGGCAGGTAGGCTGGGGCCAGCTGTAAGAGGCTCGGCATCCCCCGCTCTGTCAACTGCTCTGTAACTTGAGGACACCTTGGCCCTCTGCAGGAGAAGCCCGAGGCTGGAGGTCCTTCTCCAGGAAGCAGCAGATGCCAGGTTATGGAGCTGAGTGTGCTGCTGAGATAGACTCTGCCTTCCCGGACTGACAGATGCCCTTAGGTTGAGTCGTTCTGTTCAGAAACAAAGTGAGTTACACAGGCCCCGTCCAAACAGCAGAAGGCAGTAGCTAATTAGAAGGGAGAGACAGAGTGTCATTTTTTTTTTTTTTTTTTTTTTCTGGCCGAAAGCCCAGCGGCAGCAGAAGGTTTTAGCAAGAAGCCTTCAGTGCAGCCTGAGAGGTCTGCAAGCTGGAGAGAAGGGTCGTCTCTCTCCAGAGTGGCCAGAGGGACTCCATGGAGGGAACAGAAATTGGAAAGAGAGGAAAGGTGGACTAAAGGAAGGAAAATGGAGGTGGGAGAAAGGGAAGAAAGGAAAGACAAAGGAGTAGAAGTAGAGAAGAGAAGGGGAGGTGGGAGGAGGAGGAGAAGTAACGGAAAAGGAGTGAGTGAAGAAGGGGAAGAAGGGGGAAGGGACAGGTTGAGGGGGAGAGGGAAAAAGGGAGGAGAGAAGGAGGCAGAGGAGATGAAAACAAGGAAGGAGAGAAAGGGGCCAGGAATGGCAGCGAGAGGGGCAAGAGAAAATGATGGACATAGAAGGAGAAGGGGTGGGAAGAAAAGACTTTGAGAATGGCAGAGGGGGAGAGGCTGTACCACAGTTGGCTTCCAAGGATCCAGCCCAGCTGAGCAAACCCAAGTGGGGATGCTCTCAGCCTCTCTAACATGAAATGCTGCATAGCCAGCAAGCCAGGCAGCTGGGAGAGAAAGGGCCCCCACAGTCTAAGTGGCACCTGTTTAACGGCTCCCAGTGGCGGCAGCATCGACAGCTCCCCACTTCGGTCATACTCAGGAAACAGCTCAGCCTGACTCAGCTGCAGGGAAGTCCACTGCAGCTCTCCTCTTCCCCAGAGCCCGGACAGTCTGTGGGAGCTGAGTCAGGGTCCCTACCTACAGACACCAGTGGTGGAAAGGACGCTTGGCTGGCTGTTAGAATATTTGAATTATAAAACCAAGTCTGCCACAAATTTACTAACAGCGACCTAACTACTCTGGACCAGTTTCCTGTCCATTTACAGATGGTTCCTGACTTACGATGGTTCCACTTATGGTTTGTGATTTCATGATGTCGCAATGATACGCATTCAGTAAAACTCATACTTCAAGTACCCATATAACCATTTTGTTGTTTACTTTCAGCACAGTAATCGATAAATTACATAAGATATTCAACACTTTATTATGATAAAATAGACTTTGTGTTAGATGATTTTGTCCAACTGTAGGCTCATCAAAGCATTCTGGGCGTGTTTAAAGCAGGTGAGGCTAAGCTATGACATCTGGTAGGTTAGGTGTATTAAACACGTTCTCAACTTAAGATATTTTCAATTTACAGTGGGTGTATTGGGATATAACCTCATTGTAAATTGAAGAGCATCTGGATAGGCTTTTTTTTCCCTTTTAATTTCTCACAACAACTCTATTACTCTTATTGTTCACAGCTTTTAGAGGAGGACACTCAAGCTTTCCAGAGATGAAGTGTCACCTCAAGGCCACACGGATAATCAACAGAACAGCAGGCTCTCCTACATTCTGCTGTACTGTGAGCTCTGTGGCAGTAGGGAATTGTCCTGGTTTACCACTGGCTCCCAAATCCCAGAACAGTGAGGACACCAAGGAGATGCCCCCATAAACTGTGTTGACTGAATAAATGGCCTCAGTCTGTCCCAGATGAAAATGTGTCCTGCCACTGTCACTCCCCAGTGGTGTGCCCGAATCACTCTGTGAATAAGTCCAGGTCCCGTCAGAAGCCAGAAACCCCACCGGTAACTTGAACAGGGGAAAATGTGGTGTCAGGAATGATTAACTTGCGAAAGATGGTTAACGACCAACAGGAGTCAAAGAGGACCCTCTGGAATACAGGAATAGCAAATGCACAAAACAGCTACTACCTCTGGTGCTGAGGGAGAGAGAACAAGGAAGGAAGGAGGTAGGCACGCAGAGGAGGCCCCATCACCACCACCGAGGCTGAGCTTTGGGTCGCCTTGGAGAGGCTGTGGCTGCATAGGAACACAGAGCATGCCGGTGGCATCAGAACTTGACGGAGGGTGCAGATCAGAGGTGGTCTGTATGACCAGCCAGACGGTTGGATGAGACATTTGCTAGAGGGTGTGGGACACCAGAGGTGGCTTACAGGAAGTGGTCCACTGGAGTGGCAGAAGTATTGGGTGGACACCAGCGTTCATGTCACACCTCACTGCTGACAGCCTCTTAGAAGGTGGAGAAGCACCACATGACCAGAAGGAGGACCACCTTCCTTTGCTACCGCACAGCATTCCCCCTGCCCCAAGAGCCAGGCGCTGAGAACGAATAATACTGTGCTGAAGGAGAAACGTTTACAGGGTCCAGCTCCAGTGTCGATATACAAAGCAGAAAGGGAGAATTTGCAGCTGAGAGACAATATTTCGATCCCCGGCACAGCACATCCCTTTGGCTGCCTGACTTCCAAAAGCACCCTCTGCACATACTTTACCTTCCACACAAAAAGGAAACAACTCCTGTTTCCAGCTAAGACAATGCAGCTACCTTCCGTACAAGTGGAAAAATTCTCACTCTTTCACCAAAATGGAGAGACAGAGTCCTGGCCACTATTGTTTCAATTGCTAACTATGTTTATTACTCCTGAGATTCTGCCATAGCACCTGAAGGCTAAATCGAGGTTATCCTCTAACAACTTGAATATAAAATAGTAAGAGAGAAAGGATATAGTTAACTGATACATACCTATATATACACATAACACGTGCGAGGAGAAAATAGGCAAAGCCACAGCGTTCCTCTTTGTAGTACTGGTCACAAGCACCTAGGTGGTATTTATGAGTTCCTTCTCCCACTGCTCTTTCCATATTTTCTTCGCCCTCTACTAGAACCTCAGTGGGCAAGTTCTTTATCTGACAGAGTAACCCAAGTGGTGATTCCTTAAGAGTTTCTGTCCTTGCCAGGCTTGGTCATTTGCGCATGTAATCCCAGCACTTTGGCAGGCCAAGATGGGCGGATCACTTGAAGCCAGGAGTTCGAGACCAGCCTGGCCAATTACTCAAAATACAAAAGCTAGCCTGGTGTCATGGACTATCCTGTAGTCGCAGTTACTCAGGAGGCTGAGGCAGGAGAATGGCTTGACCCTGGGAGGGGAAGGTTGCAGTGAGCCGAGATCACACCACCGCATTCCAGCCTGGGCGACAGAGTGAGGCTGTCTCAAAAAAAAAAAAAAAGAAAGAAAGAAAAAGAGTCTGTGTCCTCAATGGTTCTGCCTTTCTTGGGTGCTGTATTTTTCAGGAAACTTTACTATGGGACACAGAGGAACTTAGAAGTGCCCTCACAGAATGTCCTAAATTCCAGGCACAGCCTTCTTCCCCCTGAATTGTATAGCAACCAACAAATTTCCCTTTGGTAGTTTGGCTCAATCGCTGTATTTGGCAGAGCAACCTCTTTTTCTTCTTGTTGATTTAGGGGCACCAGAAGCTCAAACAGAGAAGCAGCAGTCTCATTTCCAATGCAATGGAAAACGCAAGTGGAGAAGAGCAAGCCGTTAGGAGCCAGCCAGGTAGCCTGGACCCATGCATCCAGGGCTTTGGGCACATGTGCCTCATCTGTGCTAAACAGGCCCAACACGGTCTCAGACCAGCCTGGGTTCAGATTATGCTTGTACCAAGGACTAACAATCTCCCCACCACCCACTGAGACCCTTCTCTGTGACAGGACAGTGCTGGGGGCCCTAACACAAGTCACTACATTTAATCCTAAAACAACCCTGTAGCAGAGACTATTGTTCCCATGTACAGATGGGAAAACGGATACTCAGCACAACAAGCCGACTTGCCCAGAACCACCCTCCCTGTTAAGTGGCAGAGATGGGATTAGGCTCTGGCTGTCTGATGTAGAAGTCAGAGGTGCTTTGAGAGTAGACCGGGGTCGAGTCACCAAACTGCTCTAAATTTTGCTTTCCTCATCTCTAAAATGGGAGTTCATTCTGCAGCAGATATTTTTATTTTTTATTTTTTTATTTTTTTGAGACAGAGTCTCACTGTCGCCCAGACTGGAGTGTAATGGTGCAATCTTGGCTCACTGCCACCTCTGCCTATTGGGTTCAAGCAATTCTCCTGCCCCAGCTTCCTGAGTATCTGAGACCACAGGCATGCACCATGACAGCTCAGCTAATGTTTTGTATTTGTAGTAGAGACGGGGTTTCACCGTGTTGACCAGGATGGTCTCAATCTCTTGACTTTGTGATCCGCCTGCCTCAGCCTCCCAAAATGCTGGGATTACAGGCATGAGCCACTGTGCCTGCCCTGCGGCAGATATATTTTGGAGCAGTCACAGAGCTATGAATAGGTACAGAGCTTTGGGGATAGTAATCCGTGCTCCACATGGTTTTTGTGTGGATTAAATAAAATGAATCGATAACTTTCCTATCCTGTATCACACAAACTGCATTTACCTTCCCTTTTGCATTTTATAACATTTTTTCCTCTACGCCAGGGTGTGTCATATTCCACAAGAGAAGTTGCCAATTTCTCCCCTTAGAGTAAAAGTAGTTTGAGATTTTCAGTGAAAGATGCTGGTTTGATGCGTGTATGAGACAATGTAGATTTCATCTTCTGCTCTGATGGCTGGTAAGTTGGAATAGTCAGGGCATCTGAAACTCACTTTCTGGGGTCTACCTGCCCTCCTGCACAGGATCTCCCATCTGGTTGAGCAGGGCCTGTTGAACCTGCTCCATCATGGATGCATTTGCAGAACAGCCCTGTCACTGCCTGGCAGGCTGGGGTCGTCTCATTTACAGTTCCGCACTTCATGTGCAGATAACGTGGTCTTGACACATTTACAAACTTTTGGATATCTCCTGTAGTCACTATTTTTTAGAGGAAAATCAATTGTCTTCCTGATCTGACAAACTTGCTGCTGCCTGAGGCTGGAATGTGGCACTGCAGGGATGGACGCTCCCAGGAGCTGATAGAAGCTTGCCTTCATTTCCTAGGGCTGCTGTAGCAAATTAACACAAGCTGGGGGCCATGAACAGCAGGCATGAGTTCTCTCACGGTTCTGGAGGCTGATGTCTGAAATCGATGTGTTGGCAGGTTTGTTTCCCCCGGTGGCCCTGAGGCCTCGCTCACCTTCCGGGGTCTGCCTGCAATCCCTGGGGTTCCTTGGCTTCAAGGTGCATCCTTGCAATCTCTGCTCCACCCTCATGACACTGTCTTCTTTGTGTGTGTCTTATTTTCTGTCTCTTCTATGCACACTTAAATCGTTTGATTTAGGGGCCCCTCTAAGCCAGGAAAATCTCACCTTGAAATCTGCATTTTAATTATATGGGCAAAGACCCCTCTTCCAAATAAGATTGTGTATTGAGATCCTCTTTGGGGGAACCACTATTCAATCTAGGTCCCCTGAGTTCCAGTTTGGGCTGGGCCAGTACTTTGCTGCCTGATCTTGGGTCACTTTGCCTTTCTGGGTCCCCGTTCCTCTTAGATAGTCTCCTACATGGCTTACAGCTAGAATGTTCCAATAGAGTGAGGGGTCCCAGAAAGTGGTTCAGACCAAGCTTCCTTCATTCAACAATGATGCTCCTGCTCTGTACTGGGCTCAGTGCTGTATCCCAGGGAGGCAGATGACTCCGAGCCTTGTTCCTCCAGCTACTAAGAATAAAGTTTAGCAGGAAAGCAGTCCTGAGAGTAGATGATTATAACAGACTAGAACAGGTGCTTTGAAAAGTCAGCACCTTGCTTCATTCACACCATGAAAGTCCCGGCACCATTTTTAATTGATGAATCATTTTAAATTAGGATATTTTGTAGCCAGGGAGAGCTATGAGAGGACACAACCTGAGTGTTTGTTGGAGCACAGAGAAAAGGCACTGGCCCTGTCTGGGAGGAAACAGATGGCTTCCTAGCAGAGACAGGGTCCAAACAAGGGCCTGAAGGACAAGTGACTGTGAGATGAGGGAGGGGACGGGGTGTTGCTCCAGATGTAGCCATAGCACATGCATGGGGCAGAGGTGAGAGAGAGCCTGTTCCCTACCAGGATGGATAAGTGGTTTCTGATGGCAGTATAACTACCTAAGTCAGATTTTAGAGCCAAAATATGATAACATGTTGAGGAAATCTGGTGTAGGTCATCAGAAACTCACTAAGAAATTCTGTTAAGGTTGACTTGGATAAATGCTCATGTCAATTATATACTAATTAATGGAAATTTCTTTCAGTGCACTTGATTTAAGTAATTTTTAAAGTTAATTTTTAAATTGTTGGTAAAATAAAAATAAAAATAAAAATGTCTTTAAAACCGTCAGCATACATTTGTGCTTGGATTTACAGGTCAGACAGTTTTATCTTTGTCTCTAAGCTTTTTCCAAGGCTTTAAGTTTTCAGGATTTGACACAAAGGTTATAAAACTACAAACCCAGCCTAAAACAGAATAATCTTTCTTTGTGTAATTCTTTGAAGAGTAACCCTAATGTGATATTAGTGGTTTAATGACAACAGCTGTACCTTCTAATTATTAGCAAGATATTTTCATATATTTAACTTCAGAAGTCTTACATAGGTAACACCTGTTATTTACAGGATATAAAAATGGTTACCGGGAAATAACTTGAAATGATGACTGTCTTTGTGTAATATCTCAGTTTGAATAAGTAATCCAAGTGTAATTATTAAAAAATAGTTGTTAAAATTAAATAAAATGTTTATAAATAAACTTTTTGTGTAATTAAAAACCTCGAAGTTATGTTATTTTAAATTAAATAATAAATATTCATTAAGTGTCTGAATCATTTCCAAATAAGAAAATAACTGAAATAAAATGCTGAGCATAAACATATCTTTGTTTTGGCTTCACAAATTTTATAACAAAGTAAATGCATTTGGGTCTATTAATGTGCATTACACAATTATGTTACAGAAAAACATTTTTTAAAGAATTATAAAGTGGTTATTGTGACAGACAATTCAAAATTTTTTGCTTTGTAGATTTTCACTGAAAATTAAGGTTAGTAGGAGTTAAATTTATAATTCATGTATGGAATTCTATATACAAAATGTACCAAAAGATGTTTTTAATTTAAAATTTATAAAAATGCATTAAGTGTGTTTTTTGTTTTGAAAAAAATAATTTTGTCTAATTCAAAGGTTATTTAGTTTGTTTCAAAAAATAGATTTCAGAAATTAAATAGAAACAAGAATAGAAAGGAATCAGTAAGTAGGAGGAAGAGGTGAAGAAAGTTATGCATATGAAGATGTATTTTTGGTCATGAGGGTCAAAAAGAAAACAGAATAATTTTGTATGAGAAAAAACGTTATGTGGTAAATTGTTTCCCTAAAGGAAAATGACCTATTTTAAAAAGAAGTATAGGAGGGCCGGGCGCGGTGGCTCAAGCCTGTAATCCCAGCACTTTGGGAGGCCGAGGCGGGTGGATCATGAGGTCAAGAGATCAAGACCATCCTGGTCAACATGGTGAAACCCCGTCTCTACTAAAAATACAAAAAATTAGCTGGGCATGGTGGCGTGTGCCTGTAATCCCAGCTACTCAGGAGGCTGAGGCAGGAGAATTGCCTGAACCCAGGAGGCGGAGGTTGCGGTGAGCTGAGATCACGCCATTGCACTCCAGCCTGGGTAACAAGAGCGAAACTCCGTCTCAAAAAAAAAAAATAAAATAAAATAAAATAAAATAAAAAATAAAAAAAAAATAAAAAAAAAGAAGTATAGGACAAAGCAGAAATTTTAAACATGTCATCAATTATCTGAGTAAGTTATAATAAGATTCACAAAGGATGAATTTTCAAAGAGAATTGAGTGTATATTCAGGTTGGCAATAATTAAAAGGAAATTATTTATGAGTCTTTCTAAAGAATGAGCTTGGCCAGGCGTGGTGGCTCAAGCCTGTAATCCTAGCACTTTGGGAGGCCGAGGCGGGTGGATCACAAGGTCAAGAGATCGAGATCATCCTGGTTAATATGGTGAAATCCCATCTCTACTAAAAATACAAAAAATTAGCTGGGCATGGTGGCGTGTGCCTATAATCCCAGCTACTCAGGAGGCTGAGGCAGGAGAATTGCCTGAACCCAGGAGGCGGAGGTTGCGGTGAGCCGAGATCGCGCCATTGCACTCCAGCCTGGGTAACAAGAGCGAAGCTCCACCTCAAAAAAAAAAAAAAAAAAAAGAAAAGAAAAAGATTGAGCTTTGATATTAAAAATACACCAATATAAAACTAAAAATTTGACTCCCTGTATTAAAACAACAGGGTTTTCTTGAAATGTTTGTCTGCTTTTAACCAAAATTGCAAGAGATTTTATAATTTTAATTCTGAAATCTATTCCTTTAATAGTCAACTTCCAAACTGTGGCTTTCTTCTATTTTACAGTTTCCATATAATTTCTCTAGTTTTAGGTTAGAAATGTTGTCTTTTCTTTCAAAATAGTAATTTCATTTCTTGAGGTAGTTTTTCTTTTACATCTACTCAGATTCATATCTCAGAAGTTCAACTTTTGCTCTATCTCATAGCCCATGATTTGTAGCTCATGAATCATTGCCGTCAGCTTGCTCTCTCTGAAGAAGGTTTAGGGCGATAACTTTCTCGAACTTTTTAATCAGCTACTGTAGCTTTTTTTCTCTGGTTCTAACTCTCCTGTTATGACTTGACCTGAGATGTTTTGTCTTGAAAGACCTAGAAAAGCAGTGTTTTCCTCTAGTATAACTTGATTCTGTACTCTTGTTGTTTTTTTTTAATATGTCTGAATTTTACATGTAACCAGGAAACTTTACATTCTTACTTTTACTAAGAGCCATGTATTCCCCTGCGTCAGCTAGTAGTTTTCTTGTTTACATTCCTTTACAGTACTGTGTACACTCATAACCTTGGACACACATGCTTCATGTGTCTGATTAAATTCAAGTACTTAAAAAACAAAACAAAACAAAACAGATTCATCTTCCAGTATAAGTGGGCTTTTCATAAGGAGAAGCAATCACACTGGAAGAGGTCTTTTTAAACGCTGAAATAACTTGCCCTGAAGATAAAAGGAATTTGTTTTCTCAATATGAAACTGAGGTTTGACAGTGTTAAGGTTTTTTAAGTCTATGCAACTTTCTGTATTGCTTCTGAAGCTTTTTTATTAGCACTCTGGTTTAATGAATGATCGTTATTTCACAGTGACCTGTGATCCTATTTTGATCAAGTGTTTTGATCCTTTTGGTACCTTTGGTAGGCTTCCCCAAGATCAAAATTCTAAATTAAGATTTTTTGACCTAGAATTAACTTTGGGATTTTCCAGTTGGCCTCCTAAAGTGCCTCAAAGAATGCCCCTCTTTTCTTGTAGAGGTATTCAATTTTTAGGATTATTTGGTAAATTGTATGGGAAACTTGTCAAATGATAGGTGATGCTAGATCTTCTTTCAGTAACATTTATGGATGTATTCTTGATATGAATGTTCTGAAATTGTATAAAACTCTTAAAAATATATCATCAATTATAATTCTGTGTATTATGTTGTATACCACAAAAATAACTACATTTATTTGTCAATTGCTGATTGTAATGAGCTTTCATCAGACTTTAATCATGAGCATCCTAAGCTTTTGTCATCCATAGCTATTGTTTTGATTTTTCTTGAAAAGTATTTGCAATTGGCTATTATCCAAAATAGCTTTTCATAGAAAAGACTCTAACAAGTAGTCTTAAATATAGTTTTTAAAAAACTTTAAGATTAATGGACAAAATAAGATTTTTTTCAAAACTCTAATGTAGAAACTTAGGGGTTCATGAAATGAGTAATCAAGATCAAGCAGAACAAAAGTTAATTATGTAAGGTTAAGCAACTGACAAATATAATTACTTTCATTTAAAACATTGTTGGTTATTTACTTAAATGTTTTATTTTCCACTTTTATGAAAATTTTCTCTCGGAAACTATAATTTACAACAATTTGGTAAAGTATAATTTTGTGAACAAAGATGGAAGCATTAGCTTGTTCTATCCACTTGATTTTTTCAAAATTTGAAAACTATTGATGAGTATTCTTATAGCAATATTTTTTGCATAAGTCTAATAAAAATCTGCTCTCTTTTTACAACAAGATGCAATTGGAAATATTTGTTTCATTATTTTGAGGCTTTGACCTTAATTTAAAAATTATAAAAATGCATTAAAATGTGCTCTTTATATTCAAATGGAATATCACATTTGAGAATGTGTGTAGAATACCTGGCTTCCAGGATTCCTAGTCTTATAGTAAGTGAATAAAAACCGTCACTTCCTGGCAGATCCAAAAATCCTAAGACTTTAGGAAAATTTAAGGTCTGCCTTGATTTGACCTTTTAGCCTCAAGAGATTTTTATATATGAGATTCATACATGATCAATATGGAGAGTAAAAGGTATATTTGTAATGAAAAACTGCAATACACCTATAATTAGATTGTAGCTCTGTGCATTGTCATCAACTTCTTTTTATCTACACGGATTAGACTTGATTCTGAATTATTCTAGATTCCTCCAATCCAAATTTTTTTCATGGAATTACTAAAACTGGGAACTACTGTATTCCTAAAGCCCTAAGCTGAAACTAGATAAGATTTAAAAGAACAAGTCTCATGCTTGACGTTTGGGCCACACAGAATGTTCACCAGAGTGCTTGATGTCATAACCAAAGACATTCAAATTATAAACGAAAATCGGAAGTTGACATTTTCATGCTGTCGACAGGTTTTCCCAAGGTGTCAAGACAAGACTCCATATCACTATTCAACTCTTGCACCTTTAAATGTCTACCTTTTTCACCTGACAAAATAATGATCGTTTGCTTTATTCAATTGGTTGCCTTTAATCCTAAGTTTATGGCTCAAAACCATTATGCAAACTGGCATTGTCATTACTACTAATTTTACGTTGTATTTTCTCTTCTGAAACCTTGTATCTGTCCCTTGTTAAATTTTTGCACAAGCACGACTCCTAACATAATATTACTGGCCCAGCACTTCAAGATGAAAGCAAACACCTATAACACAGACAAAATTGAACTTAATAAAGAACTTTAGGTGACTTAATCTGAGTGTAATTTCCTTTAAACCTCCCTGGTTGCTCAAATATAGCCTGAAGGGTTTTGATACTGAGTCCTAGTCACCACTCACTACATCTAACATGGGACCAGATCAGAAACTGGGACAGATCCGTCCCCACACTGAGGGACATCAAACCCTAACTACAGGATGATTGATCAGAATGATGATGCTTTTGAAGAAAGATCTTGATCAAAAGGTAGAAATGTGAAAGTTGTCAAAACCAAAATGAAGTCACTTGTGTTAAGAAAGCCTGACAAACAGAGCTGGGGAAAGACATGAGGAGAAGGTTCTCAGGCGTAAATGCCTGATAATGAAAACGATCACAAAAGACTGCAAAAACTACAACCTATGCAAAGACCATCTGAACCTTACATAAAAAATACTGCAAGGACATCTGCCCAGCAACTGCTTATGGAGCCTCAGACTGGCATCACCCATGTTACTGACGTTTGTATCCAAGGATAATTAGCTCAAAACAATTATGTAAGATTTTTCCTTTTCCCTTTAAAAACATTTGTCTTCCTTTACCTCCCTGAATACATATACAGTTTACTATGGCAAATATATTCCAATTGCAATCCCCTATTCCTGAGTAAATGTTATTTTCTTTTAGAGATTCTCTCTCTGTTTGCTCTTTAAGTTTTAAGTTGACATTTTTTACCTCTCCTTCCATTGTCTTCTCTGGGCCTCTTGCTGCCCTCTTTTTTTTTCTTTTTGAGACAGAGTCTTGCTCTGTCACCCAAGCTAGAGTGCAATGGCACAATCTTGGCTCACTGCAACCCCCGCCTCCCAGGTTCAAGCAATTCTCCTGCCTCAGCCTCCAGAGTAGCTGGGACTATAGGCACGCATCACCATGCCCGTCGAACTTTTGAATTTTTAGTAGAGACGAGGTTTCACCATGTTGACCAGGCTGGTCTCGAACTCCTGACCTCGTGATCCACCCATCTCATCCTCCCAAAGTACTGGGATTACAGGCATGAGCCACTGTGCCTGGCCTTGCCTCCCTCTTAAAAGGCATCCTGTGATTATACCAGGCCTTCCCAGGCAATCCAGGATAATCTCACATCTCAAGAGCCTTGACTTTGTCACACCTGCAAAGTTCCTTTTGCCACGTAAGGCAACAAATGGAGAGGTTCCAGAGAGTAGGATGTGACCCCGTTTGGGAGGCCATTATTGAGCCTACCATATGAGGCACAAAGAGGGCTGAGATGTATGTCTCACGATTTGGACCTATAATTAAGATATAGAATGCTCAGTCTTAAACATTGTCCCCCATTTCTTCCCTGCTCATCTACAAGAAAATTCTGATGTGCCTGACGAACCACAGCCTCATGTCGGACTCAGATGGTAGACCCAAGCACTGGAGTCTTCCAGGCACCTGCCCAGTGGGGCAGCACTGACAAATGTGGCAGTAACTCGTGTATTTGAAGCGCATGAGCACGCCAAGCTGGGATGTTCCTGACTTAGAGAACTGGCTGATGAGGTGCCATTCCTCCTGTGTGGCAGGTTGGAGAGGTGCCACCCCACCATGCCAGGAGGCACTTCCCAGCCCCGCAGGGACAAACTAGACAGCAGAAGCACCGAAAGGATTCTCCACAGACCCAGCCTCCATTGGGAGTGGCTCTAAGAACAGGGAAGAATAGGAAAAATGTTCCAAGCCTGTACCCAGCAGGCCCCAGAGCACTGGATGCTCCTGCTGCCCTCACAATGTCACATGCCTCGGGAGAATCCTCAAAATCTCCCTGCCGTGTAGGTGAGATGGGGGTGTCAATTTCCCCTTGAAGATGTGACTGTAGCAGGGACGTGCACTGTTCCCCAGCCTCTGCAGACCTGGTTAGGAGCCTCCCATGTATGCAGCAGGGTTTATTTTGTAACTTAGGAAGGGAGTGGGACAGGGAGCTTTCTGAGTCAGCTCAGGAAAACAGGCCAAAGGGAGAGAAAGGAGGAGAATAAGCATCAGGCAGGTGTCAAATAGTGAGTGCAACTGCCCAGCCCAGGCGACATCCTTACCCAGCTGCGCATGGCAGGGCCTGGGCCTCCGTCCTCCCTATGAACTGAGTGTCTAGCATAAGGCCTGGCACCAGGCAGGATTCTGTAATGCTTGAAGAATGAATGAATGAATGAATGAATGAATGAGCAACAGAGGGAATGCACCAAGATGGTTTGGAGAGCAGTCTCTGGAACGAGGCCTGGGTTTGAATCTTGACTCCATCCGTTATTAGTTGTGACTTTGAGCCAGTTACTCAGTCTCCTCTGAGCCTCAGTTTTCTCATCTGTAAAATGCGAATGAGAAAAATCGCCTTTATCTCATAGGGCTGTTATGTGACTTACAGGAGCCCACCTATGAAAGTGCTTAGAGCCAGGCCTAGCCTATCACGTGCATTCAGTAAATGCTAGTTATTAATAGAACAAGAACTATTTCTAGATTTGTGCAAACTTGAAATACTCTAGTAACTGACGAATTGCCGCAGAAAGGATGTCCTTCCTGGGGTGTGACCTGACATCTTCATGTTGCAGCTTCATCACTGCTCCTCTTCCTTACCAGCTTTTCAAACTCAGGCCTTCCAGGAGCGCAGTTTTAGAACCAACTGTGTATGCAGCACAGATCACATTAAAAGGCCCAAATCCATCAATGTGTCTGCAGCCCTGGAGTGACTCCTGCCTCAAATCAATGACGTTTACAAAGTTGGATGGAAAGGCTGTGACACGTTTTTCCTTCTCCCACACCCTTTCTGCTATAACCAACCACCTCTCTTGCAAATAAATGTTTGTCTGTGCTCAATTCTCCGGCCCTGGAAGGCTGGTGGGCTCTTCTCTCAGGGTGGACCTTCATGACTTTTTGCCAGCCCTGTAACTGGAGTGAGCCCCAGGAGGGGCATTTCACACATGCAAGATGTCATCCCCTCCCTGCCGCAAGGGGGTTTGAGTCACTTACCCAAGAACGCACAGCCAGGAAGTGGCAGTGTCTCGGTTTGAGTCCAGAACTAACTGATGACACACAGCAGCTCACACTGAGGACTTCCACCGTTTCAAATGCCTGTGTTCACTAACGGTGAACGGTCATCCTCATTTTACACATGGCAAAGCTAAGACGCAGCATGATAAAACACCTTACCCCACCCCCAGCTGTAAACGGATTTGCCAGCATTCAAGCTCAAGCGCTTGGGGTCCAGAATCCCTGCTCGAAAACCCCAGGCTTCCACTGGCTGGTAAGGGTCCACGATCAGCCTGCTGGCTCACATCATCTAACCCACTTTTCATCTATCTGGTCTAGAATCGCCTCTCAGGAGCCTGCGCTTGTCCCCAGGGACCTGGGTGCTCGCCGGTAACTGGAGAGCAGTGGGTGCTTCACAAAGGGCAACTGAAAATCACAGTGATGACGCAGGCCTGTCGACCGAGCTACCAGTTAAGGATGTACAAAGAGTCCAGGATGCCTCTGACTCCCCATCTACGCCAAAAGTTAATTCTGCCTTTAAAGAGCTCCATTTCCCCCAGAGGAAGAGCCACTTCATTAGTGAGGCCCTTCTCCACAAACACGGAACAAGCAGGCCAATAAAACTCACTGGGTTTTGGCATCACTTTGGAAATCGATGCGCTATGATTGCGAATCCGGCGTCTGTCGGCAGCTGCCTAATTTTAGCTGGATCTCTGCAAGCATCTAGCCCTGTTCATCTGCCCCCGTGGACAAGCAGCGAGGTTCCAAGAAGTGTCATCAATCTTTCGACCCAAGTGTCCTAATGAAATACAAATCTGTTGTCACTTAAAGAGCCATCTGTCATGGTGGCACAGAAGAAATGCTACCAGGAGAACAATAACCATAATTTCATTTTAAGACTCAGCCTTCTTTCCCCTTTCCCTGCCAGAGAAAAATCGATATTTTTTACTGTTACATTTTGTCACAGAGCAATAGGAGGAAAAGCCATCAATAGGGTGTTAAAGATATTTCCAATTATGTGCAAGTCCCCTGTTACAATGGCTCTTGGCTTCTTGCAGTGAGTTGACACCTATTTGCATGAGGTAGAGTTAGCAGGAGGATGATGCAGTGTTCCTGTCCTTGGCACGCAGCACTGCTTATGTGACAAAAGAGGCAGAGTGAGTGCAGGGTTCCCAGAGGACGGGGGTCCCAGGAAATGGAAGCACCAGCTTTAAATAGCACCAGACCATTCCTGGGTGAGGTGGTCAGAATTAGCACATGGAGCCTAGGCAGCGGAGATTGCCAGGAAAGAAGAAGGAAGGAAGCTGGAGGGGGAGGGCGGTGACATGTGTTTCCCAGGCAGGGCAGGGTCAGCAGCCTCTGAGGGTCTAACCACTTCATCTTTCAAGTGAGGCCTTTGAGACACAGGGAAAAAAAGAAAACCTGACTTCAAAGTCCCCCAGCTAGTTACTAACAAAAAAAGAGAAGCTGAAACTCCCTCTCATCTGCTCCTTAATGGGAGCTGCTTCTCTGGACATAAAATGTTGGGGACACGCAGCAGGTTTCCCCAGACTGCCTTTCATACACCCACAAGTCCGGTTTATATGCCAAAGAACAAATATCGACAGCACATAGAATACTGCTGTAGGTCAAGTGACACCACTTGTGGTTCCGAACTGAAGGGGATCCATCCAGTAGAATAAACCTCCTAGGTATGCAAAAGTCCTCAAGGCCTAAGGTCACAATTTAGAAGGGAAATTACGCTTTCTACAAGTGTGGGCACAGAACTCACAGCTAGGAGCCTGCACCGCACACCCTCCCCACAGAGATGCAAAGCTCTTCTTAGTGCAACAAGCAGTGCCCGGAATAAGGACGTTTCCTGGGACAGCAGCAGCCAGCAGGTGCCCCAGCGTCTGAGTGCGCACTGCTGTGCGCCTGCTGTGCTGAGACTGTCTCGGACTGGCTGTGCCCCATGGAGATCTCTGTGTCTCAAACCATGTACTCCAAGAAGACCCAGTGATACCCAGACGTCTTCATGCAGAGCCTTCAGGTACGACCAGCCTTCTGCAGCCCATGGGTGTGAACAGGTGTGAACACAGCCAGGCACTGGAGCAGCACAGAAGCATCTACATTTTTCAGTTTGATGAAGTCTAGTGTATCATTTTTAATTTTAACAATTCATACTTTCTATGCTCTTTTTTTTTTTTGCCTAAATCAAAGTGACAAAATTTTTCTCCATGTTTTCTTCCATTTTAGTAATCTATTATTACTAGTGGTGTGAGATCAAGGTTGAGGATGGTGTGTGTTTCTCTCCCCTGTATAAACATCCAGTTGATCCAGCAGTTTGCTCAGAAGACAGACAATCCTTTTCCCATGGAATCAACTTTCCATTTTTGTAGAAAATCAAACTTACATTTGTGGACCTTTTTTCCTATTCTCTATTCTGTTCCATTGTTCTATAGGTCTGTCCTTACACTGATTCCACAGTCTTTGATTATGGTAGCTTTATAATTTGCTTGAAACCAGCTAATATAAATCAACTCTCCTGCTTTTTCCAATGGTTTTGGATATTCCAGGTCTGTTGTGTTTCCATGTATGCTTTGAAATCAGCTTGTCCCTTTCAACAAAAAGTCAGGTGAGATATTGTTTGTGATTATGTTATACTTGTAGATCACTTTTTAGAAAATTTACATGTTCACAGCATTGAGTCTTCAGTTCTGACATATCTCAATTTTCCCTAATTTCTTTCAGCAAATTGCTTTTTAGTTTTCACATATTTTGTGAAATTTATCTCTAGATATATTTTATGATAATGTGTGGTATATATTACGATTTTAATGCATTTATTAATGGTTTTTTGACAATCTTAGACTTCTCACTTGAATTTTTTGATGATTTCATGTAAGATGAGAGTAGATAAGGTCGAATTGAAATCTACTATATTGCTGTTGCTTTTGTTTGTTCTTTTTGTTCATTGCACCTTTATTCCACTTATCCTGCCTTCTCCTGAATTAACTAAACGTTTAGTAAGTTCATTTCCATCTCCACTACTGGTTTATTTACTTGTGTGTATTTTTACCAGTTGCTCACGCATTTAGAATATACATCTTTAATCTGTCAGTATACCTGCAAATAATATTAGTATGAGAGCTTTATAACAGTAAATTTTCAATTTCTCTATCCTTTGTGCTATTGCTTCTTATATTTTATTATTACATATATTACAAACCGCGCAATACATCATTGTTGTTAGTACTTTAAGCAGTCAATTATCTTAAAGGGTAAAATGAAAAACAAAAAAGTCATCTTTATTGTTCTAACTTGCATTATTTCTTTGTGTAGATCCTAACTTCTATTTTTATTGTTTTCCTTGTACCCAAAAAAACGTTCTTTGACATTTTTTGAGGCCGTTCTGCTGACATTGAATTCTTTCATCTATTTCTGAAGCAGTCTTCATTTCTTGCATGTTTAAGTGACATTTCCACTGGGTATAGAATTCTATACTCCTATCTTAAATTTCTTCTTTTGCTTCTTTAAAGATGTTGCTCTATTGTTTTATGCCTTGTATGGTTTCTAACATGACATCTTCTATTCTTATCTTTGTTCCCCTGTCTATTATCTCTCTCTTTTTCTGGCTCCTTTTGAGATTTTTCTCTTTATTGCTGGTTTTCTGAATTTGATTGTGCTGTGCGTTCATGTGATTTATTTATGTTTCTTTTGCTTTGGTGTTGTTAAGATTTTGGATGTTCAGGCTTATAATTTTTATCAAATTTAGAAAAATTGTGGCCATTATTTTTTAAAATATTTTTTCTGCCCCCATTCTTCTCCCACATTCTCTCCTCTTCTCTGGAGCTTCAGTTCTAAGTATGTTAAGACAATGGATATTGTTCCACAGGTTACTGACGTTTTGTTCATTCTTCAGGTGTTTCCCCACTCTGCTCTATTTTGGATAGTTTCTTTTGCTATGTATTCAATTTCACTGACCTTTTCTGTTGCAGAATCTAATCTGATGTTAATCCCATCACATGTAATTTTTTTCAGCTCAGAAATTGTATTTTTCTGCTATAGATGTTCCATTTGGGTTTTTAAAACTCAGCCTGTTAATTTTCTTCTGTTTTCTTAAACATCCGAGTGCATTTATAATAGCTATTTTAGCTATTATAATAGCTATTTTATAATAATTTATAATAGCTATTTTAGCTATTCAATAGTTATAATAATTTATAATAGCTATTTTAGCTATTATAATAGCTATTTATAATAATTTATAATAGCTATTTTAGCTATTATAATAGCTATTTATGATAATTTATAATCGCTGAAATAGCTATTATAAATGCACTCGGATGTTTAAGAAAACAGAAGAAAATTAACAGGCTGAGTTTTAAAAACCCAAATGGAACACCTATAGCAGAAAAATACAATTTCTGAACAGAAAAAAATTAGTTAGTAGTAGTTAGTTAGTAGTCCTTAGTTAGTAGTAGTTAGTACTCTTTAGTTAGTATTAGTTAGTTAGTAGTCCTTAGTTAGTAGTCCCAACATAGTCATCATTTTTGGATCCCTTTATATTAATATGTTTTTCCTTCTGATCGTAGGTCCTACATTTTTGCTTCTTTGCGTGCCTTATGATTTTTTGTTAGATGCTGGACATTGTAATTTTATGTTGTTGGTTATTAATTTTGTTGTATTTCTTTAAATGGTGCTGGATTTTGTTCTGGGAAGCAGTTATTTTGAGTCAGTTGGATAATTTTGAGGCTTTCTTTTAAGTTCATTAGAGAAGATATAAAGCAGAGTTTATTTAGGGCTAATTAATGCCCACTTCTAATCCATAGCCTTCTGAGGAGTCTACCTGATGCCTTGTTTGCTATGAAGTCTTTTCACTGTTTCTGGTGGGAACAAAAGCTACCCTCCAGCTCCCAACCCTGTGTGAGCTTTGAGAATACCTCTGTATCCCCTCTTCTGGTGTTTTTGTTTACCCTGGCCCCAGGTACTTTATTCACATATGTGTAAATCATCGCTTAGATGGATTATTGAAGAGACCCCTCTCAATAATGGAGGTCCCTTTCTGTGCAGCACCCTCTTCAATAGTCTTTCTTTCCATTTCTAGCCAACTTGGCCTTCTCAAATTCTGTCCTCTTTCTCCTCAAATCATCAAAGCTACTAGGCTCTGTTTCAATTCTCCCTCCTTTCTTTGCTGTCTGGAAGTCACTTCCAAAGAGCGATCTGAGGCAGCTCTAGGGTACAGCTCACTTGCCCTCTTTCTGTGTCTGTTTTCACTGCTGTGTGGCCAGCTGTTGAATGTCCAACACCATTGTTTGAAAGGTGCTTCATCCACTTTTCTGGCTGCTTGAGGTAGGAGGGTAAATTCCATTCCTGTTAGTTCATTATGACTGGAGCAAAAATATACCTGATGGAGTGTTCTAATACTTTTTAATTCACCTTTGAACATGAGTATCGTTAAGAGGCATGTACGTTTTTTTTTTTTTTCCAAATTGAATCTGACTGGAACCCCTCAAATCCAAAGCTGATGGCAGTAGAACTTCTCAGAGTGAGAGTCTGAGGCTGTCTGTCTCTGGTCTCTCCTTACAGGGGCACCTCTGACCCCGGAGGTCCCTCAAGGGAAGCACATCAGTGAAAACCTCTGGCTTCCAGGATAACCTGTATCCTCCTTAGTGTGGTATTCAAGGGCCTTCATTGCATGTTCCTGCCAACTCCCTCACCGCATCTCCTGCCCCTCCCCTTCCCTCTTCTCACCCCATACTTGAGGCTTTATCCTCATGGAGATGTTTATGATTTCCTTCTATACCTCTGCTTTCACTCATACTGTTCCTCCTCGCCAGACTGATTCTACACCCCCAGGCTCCCAGCCTCTGCTTTTCCACCCAGCCAGGGCTTAGAGTGGAGTCTAACATTGGGGCAGGCTGTGAAGTCAGTACCTACCACTGAAACTGGCAAAGGGCCTTGGGCGAAATTGTCTGTACTCTTCATATCACTACATTTTTCTTCTTTTTAGATTTTATTTTGCTGAACACAATACAGTTGGAGTCAGAAAAATATCCTTCATGTACACTGGTTGCTAAACTCTTTAGTGTCTGATTCAAGGATCGTATTTGCAACTCCTAACTGCAAATCTGACACACAGTAGTTTGTCAATAAATATCTGTAGGATAGATGAAAGGAAGAGAAAGGGAGTTTGGGAGGAATTCATGATATGAGCAAAGGAAACCAGGGGCTGCATCAGGGAGCAGCTGAAACAAAGCACAGGGCAGATCTGAGAAGATCTGAGAGGCAATGGGCGCAGCATTCAGTCAGCATTCACTCTGGCCTGTGCGCATTCAGACTCTGACTCTGCCACTTTCTGTGTGACTTTGGCCAAGTGGCTTAGCCTCTCTGGGCCTTTGTTTTTCATAAAGTAAGGATCTTCATGTCTACCTCACAGGGTTCTTGTGGTGTTGATATAAGGCAATTGGATTGATTAAACAATTGAGCATTAGATTGAACAATATGAAATAGCTGGGTTTTGCTCATCTTTGATCTGTAAATGATATGGAAGCCTAAAGTCCAGGCCGCAGACCCCAGGAGGCCGGTGTCCCTCACGGCCCTGAGCGGCCCTTCCAGGGATGAGCTGTGCATCGGAACAGTGAAGGGGCCATGGCTGCTCTGCATTGGAAGCCAGCGCATTTCCTGTCCCCGATTTAACCTTCCCCTGCTGACCCACTCAGAGCCTGCTGTCATCTCAGGTGCACCCGAGAGCCTGTGGCCTGGGAAGCCCAGAGGATTTCCAAGGTGTGGCCACAGGCAGCTGCCACTAGCATGGCAGAGCTAGGCTTGAAGCACTTCTGGTTTTTTTTTATTTTTCCAGACAATGGAAGCCTTTCAACTGACAACTCGCCTTGGACCAGATTAACGTGGGAACTGAGCAGGCAGGCAAAGCCAGGAGGGAGAAGGAAGAGGAGGCAACGGACCCCAAGTGGGTCTGGTTGCTCCCATTCATTCTAAGCAACTGTCCCATGGGACAGAATTATCCTCGAATCCCCTTTCTCTCCATTCAGTGCTTCCAGGGAAGATCTACTTGACATTTCAGGAGAAAAAAGCTGTGTAAAAGTGAATGGCCCATGATACTCCGTAGAAACTCCACGATTCTCCGTAGGACGGAGAAATCGCAGTGACCTTGTGTCGTCTATGTCCTAAGATCTCCAAAATAAACTCGGATGAGGTGAGAAGGCGAGTTTGACACCAGCGCTGCCGTCCTGCAGTGTGCTCCGGGACCCCCCACAGGGGGCTTGGCCCTCATGTTCTCCTCACTCGGGCTTCCCACCCCTGTGGTAGCCTTAACTGCTTTCCCTTTCAGCCCTATGGCCCTCCTGTCCCCTTGGACTACCTGCAAAACGTATCCTTCAGCCTGAACAAATGTACCTCCACCCTGCCCTTTATTCTCAGTGGTGTTTCGAACTTCATCAAGGAGAGAGGGACCAGTTCTGGTGCTGAGCCACAGCCTCTGGAGCTAAGCAAGTGCTCTGGGCTGTTTATCTGCAGGACTGCTCAGCCACGGCCCTGTCTATGGAGGATCCCCCACATCACCACAAGGCACAGGCTGTAGTCTCAGCTGGAGAAGTGTCTTCAGCCCAACCCAGAGAGAGATGAGTTGCTTGGGGGCTTGAGACGCTCTGACAGAGCAGAAAGCATTTTACTTTTTAAGAGAATGGCTCATGTTGTTATGCTGACTGAGACGGCTCACAGTTGGTCATCTGCAAGCTGGAGACCCAGTAGTGTAAATAGATATGGGAAGAGCTGGTAGTGTAATTCAGTCTGAGTTGAAAGGCCTGAGAAACAGGGGGGCCGATGGTGTAAGTCCAGAAGTCCAAAGGCCCAAGAACCAGGAGCGCCAATTTCTGAGGGCAGAAGAAGACAGATGTCCCAGTTCCGGCAGACAGAATGAATCTGCCCTTCCTCTGATGTGCTGTGCTATTTGGATCTTTGATGGACTGACTCAATGACACCTTGTTTACACTGATGAGGGCAGATCTTTTTTCGGTCTATTGATTCAAATGCTGATCCTGTCCAGAAACACCCTCGTAGGCTCACCTAGACATAATGTTTTACCAGTAATTTGGGCATCCCGTAGCCGTCAAGTTGATACCTAAAATTCACCAGCACAGGGACAGCCCATGGAACATGTGCCATTCAGTTTAATGAAGTGGCATCCTGGGAACCACGCCCACGCCCACAGGAGCATTTCTCAGAGGTGAACTTATCAAACTGAACCCTCCAGGTGCACGAACCTAGCTTCTCCACCATGTGTCTGAGTGACCGCGGGCAAAAGATTTCATCTCTGATTACACGGGGAAATAAGCTGAGGATAACAAGCGAGAGAAAGGAGCGACAAGCATGAGAAAGGGAAAAAACGAGGGGCAGTCCCAGTTACAGAGCGTTTCCACCTTTGGAAAATGGGGATGGTGACAGCATTCATTTCCTAAGCCCCTTGTGTCATCTCAGAAACACTTGATTGTGTGTATTTGCCGCTTCTTGACCTTCACCTTCTTCTCATACCACGTAGGCCCTCGCCCAGTTTCTGTCATCACCGAAGTCTACTCCAGGCCAATGAGTTTCTGAATTTATGAATATTAATAAGACACACGCCCTTTACAATCTTGCTGACACTTTCACATGGTTCAGTGAAATATTGTTCACAGACGCATGAAAGTCAAACTCCAGGCCTGATTCGTGGTGAATGGTGAGTGACGGGGCTCTGCTGATCTTCTCGTATCTATTTGCTCATTTAATAATAATGTAATTATCATAAATCACCATAGTCACTGTGCTAGGGGTTGGAGATGACCAGCATTCACTCAGCCATTCATTCACTCATTCATTCATTCACTTATTCCTCCAAATGAACAGTTAGTAAATGCCTCCCACATGCAGGGTACAAATGACCCCAGAGGGGTAGCGGGTAGCCACGGGTGATCTGGCATGGCGCATGGGAGACTGAGAAGGCTGCATAGATTGATTTCAAACAGGGAGATAATGAGAGCCAGGCTTCTCTTCATTGGAGAAAGAAGTTACAGGTATGGAAAACTAGAGTCAACTCCGTTTACAAAATTCTGCAGCACAGAACCAGCGGGCATAAGGCAGTGAAAATGCTTCAGATTATTTTTAAACAATTCAAGAAATTATTTATTAAAAAAGAAAGAATTTTGTAGCAGAGGCAACTGTGCTAAAAATAAGAGACAAACTGGAAAGCGCTGCCTTGACCCGCCCACCCCATGGTCCCTGAGGCTTGAAAGGGTGCTGCCCACGGCCGGCAGCTCTCTCTGGGGCAACCCTGGGGCCCCATCTAGCCTTCTGTGGTTTGGCTTCCCAGTTTCCTGACCACAAGCTGTACAAGCCAGGCAACTCTGCTCCTGCTGGGGGAGAGGGGCTGCTCAGGAGGGGCTCCATGCCTCACCTGGCCTCATCATGTCTCTCCAGAAGCCCTTCAGCCCTGGCCCTGGTCTCTGGCACCCATCTTCATGTGGCTTCCCTGGGGAGCAGGGAATGAAGAATGTGTGCTATGATGTGCTCCTGGGGTCCATGCCTGTGGAAGGCAGGGAAGGAAGCAGGCCTGGACAGCACACATGAAGACCACTGACACCACAGGGAGCCACAGAACAAAAGGGCTCCTGGAGTGGCCTGCCCAGCCGCCGCGTAGACCCCACCTCTGTCTGTCAATCATAGCACCGGGTACTCTGGGAAGGCACGGCAGGGGTGAGGTGCTCTTTGCCACTGGGGCAGGCCCTGAGGTAGGGACATATGAAGGCTGTGTGGTGACAGTAGACCCTATCCACTGGGGCAGCGGGTTTCTTCCTGGATGGTGGGTCTGGGCAGAGCATCACAGTGTCCCTAAGGGATACTGTGACCGGTGGCTAAGAGGCCCTGCCCTCATGCAGACCTGGTTTTCAGCCCCTGCTCCCTGTGTCTGTTCCAGGCTTCAGTCCCCTTGTCCATAAAGCAGGACGAATGCAGGACTCTGTGAGCCATAAATGGGTTGACACCGATTCCAGAAGGCTTGTACACCATAACATGTGGCTTTGTAGACTGCAGAGTGCCGGGCATGGTGTGGCCTTCTATAATGGAGTGGTAAGCGGGACTGCCATGGGGAGAGCAGCCAGGAGTGTCAGGTTGTGAAAGTTATACACATCCGTGTCTCCTTGCTCAGGTGTGCTCTCGCAGCAAGACTGCCAGCAAGCTACACCCTTCCTGCAGGAAGTAAAATTGGCCTTGCTGAGAAATCCATTGTCTCAGTGTGGACTTTTCCCCATAATAACTCCCTGATTCCAACACCATAAAGGAACTTTGTCATGCTACTCATTTATCCTTAATTTTTTTTGAAAGAAATAAAATGTTCAAGGTGCAGCTGAACTCTGTGTCCAATCTTATTCCCTACCCTGCATCTGCAGAGGGATCCACCATTTCTAACACATCAGATACATCTTCCAAATACTTAATTCTTACCAAATGTTTACTACATGCAGTGATGTGTTCATTCCTTACCACAACCTAGGTATTGTTATCCCCTGTTTTCAGGTGAGAAAGCTGAGGAACAAAGAGGTCATGGTAACCTGTACAAGATCACACAGCTGGAAAGCAACAGTGCTGGCCTTGAACCTGCGTCTGTCGTCAGTGTTCTACCCTGACACATCGCTTTTTGTCTCTCATTGTTGCCTGTAGGAGATTCACACAGGTTAATACCTGTGGACTTAATTCACGGATGTCAACCACTCTGTAGTTTTCCCTTTTATGATTTTTGGGTTTTTTTGAGACAGGGTCTCTGTCGCCCAGGTTGGAGTGCAGTGGTACGATCTCAGCTCACTGCAACCTCTGCCTCCCGGGTTCAAGCAATTCTCTTGCCAAGTAGCTGGGACTACAGGCATTCACCACCACATCTGTCTAATTTTTGTATTTTTACTAGAGACGAGGTTTCACAATGTTGACCAGGCTGATCTTGAACTCCTGACCTCAAGTGATCCATCCACTTCGGCCTCCCAAAGTGCTAGAATTGCAGGCGTGAGCAACTGTGCCCAGCCTCTTTTATGATCATACAGCTTATAGAACCATGTTTCTATTGAAGATGTTACATTTTCTTTACTGCACGCAACAATCCCTGTCTGTATCTCCTTCTGCATTTTCATCCCAGCTCCTCTGTGGTTGATACCTACAGGTGAAGTTGCTGAGTTGATGAGTACCTGAGTCTTCAACGTTGGAGGATGCTGCCAGGTCTCAAAGTGTTTGCAACAATTGATACTTCTACCTTCTGTGCATGAGAATAGAAGATGATATATCATTATTTTAATTTGCATTTCTCTCATGTCTAGTAAGGTTGAACATGTCTCTTTTGATTATTGGCCATGCATGTTTTCTCTGTGTACATTTTTCTGTTGGGTAGTTTGTCATTTTAAAATAATGTTTAGGAATTCTTTACATATTCTGGAGAACAGTTCTTTATTGATTATATGCATGGCAAATTTCTTCTTCCAGTCTGTGTCTTGCCTTTTTAAAAAGCTTTCATCATGGTGTCTTTTATCACAGGAAAGTGTTCCACTGCAGTCAATTTTATCAATCTCTCCCTTCACAGTTTCTGCTTTTGTGTGTTTCATGTAAAAAATTATTTTCCACTTCATGATCATAGAGATTTTTTCTTGATTTTTCTAATTGTTTTAAAGGTTTATTTTTTCATCATTTTCTGCAGTAGAGTTTCACTTTATACGAATGTCTTTCTTTCTTTTTTTCTTTCTTTCTTTCTTTCTTTCTTTTTCTTTCCTTCCTTCCTTCCTTCCTTCCTTCCTTCCTTCCTTCCTTCCTTCCTTCCTTCCTTCCTTCTTCTCTCTCTCTCTCTCTCTCTCTTTCTTTCTCTCTTTCTTTCTTTTTGATGGAGTCTCACTGTCACCCAAGCTGAAGTGCAGTGGTGCAATCTTGGCTCACTGCAACCTCCACCTCCCAGGTTAAAGGGATTCTCCTGCCTTAGCCTCCTGAGTAGCTGGACTACATGTGTGCACTACCACACCCAGCTAATTTTTTTTGTTTTTGTATTTCTAGTAGAGATGGGTTTCACCATTATAGCCAGGATGGTCTGATCTCCTGACTTTGTGATCCACTCTCCTTGGCCTCCCAAAGTGCTGAGATTCTAGGCGTGAGACACCATGCCTGGCTTATACAGTTATTTTCTACGTAAGATGTGAACATTCCCCCCCAACATACAGCCAATTTCCTGGCGCTGTTTGTTGAGTCACCCACCTCACCCCTCCTGTTTGTGGAATCTCGCCCACATATGTGGAGTTTCTGTGTCCATCCGGGTCTCTCTCTGATTTCTCCAACAGCCTATTTACCTTGTACTATGCTAACACCCACAGTCTAAAACATGAGAACTTAATCATAAATCTTGGTTTTCGGAAAGATAAGTTGTCCTTGCCCTTCAAAATTATTTTCCCTGGAAACTTTTGAATCAGCCTGTCATGTTCGCTTGAAGCTCTGTTGGGATTTTAAAAAATTGTTATTGTATTTTGTTTATGGATTAGCATGGGGATAATTGACATCTCTAGAATATTGGTCCTTCCTACCCATTAGCATGTTATAGCTCTCCACCCCCATTCAGTTTTCCTTTTATGTCCTTCAGTAAAATTTCATAATTTCCTCTTTAAAGGTCTTGCACATAGTTTATTAGATTTATTTCTTGGTGCCTTATATTGTTTATCAGAGCTTTGGAGTGAGGCATAGTTGTAGCTCAGCTATTTACAAACTGCATGATCCTAGTCAAGTCTCTTAAATGGTTCAATCCTCAGTTTACTCATAAATAATTGTACCTACAGCATAAAGTGGGTGTGAGGATTAATAAAATAAAGAATGTGATACTTTTAGAACACTGTAAATATCCAATAAATGTTAGCTCATCCTGGAGTTGGCATAAATTTGGAATTGCATTCCTGAATAGTTGTGTATCATTGAATGAATGAGCTTGTGATATGGTCCCCAGCAGAAACAGGTCCAACCTTGTAACAGGATCTAATCTGTAAGTAATTGGCAGACAACATACTCCCCATCCTCCACCATTTAATACGGTGCTTTCAAGATACGTGTGTAATAAAATCAAAACTCCTATCAAATCTCAAAGCAAGGATAATTAAGTTAAATTTTCAAATCATTCTGGTTAACTTAGACAACCAATAAAAAAAGAAAATTCATTGTAAAGATTTTCTTCTGTTCAAAATTTGGTGTGGTTTAATAGCATAATTGTTGTTCTAGTTTTTTTCAGCTAAAGCAATATTTAAGCTGGGTTTCATTTTTAAAGGCTTTGTTTTTAAACACTATATGTTTTATCATAAACATTTCAAATATTAAAGTACAAATGTGTAAAAAATTCTCCAATTCATACCACCCAAATACATTTTGGTTGATATCATTTTTTCTTATTTCTTGATGTCAAAAAATGGACTTCTGGGTTCATGGTCACTTTTTGTTTTCCCTTAACAGAATGCTATAGATGTCTTTCCATTTTAATAGTTGCAGGATTACATTGTTTGACATCATCTCATGATACACCGTTTTACAGATTTGCACTAATTTAGCAAACCAATTCCCTATTTGTTTCCATTTGGTCTTATAAAGTAAATCATGCTGCAGTAAACATGGCTGCCTCCTTCTTTTTGGTTAACTTGTGTGGCCACCCCCATCAATAAAATCCTTAGGAATTAGATTATCAGGATAAAAGCATGTTCCCTTTACATTGTCACATGTATTGCCAAACTGCCTTCCTGAAAAGGTCGAATTAATTAGCACTGTCATTGTCAGTTCGTGAGGGTGTCCATTGTCCAATAAGCTAAGTGGGTTTGTCAGTTTTCTTAGTCTTTACTTATCCGGCAAATGGAAAACAAGCCTCTCTCTGCATATGCATCCCCTTGATAAGCGGAGAACCTAAGCATCTTTTCATCTGCTTATTGGTTCTTGAAATTTCTTTTCTGGAAATCCATGAGTGCTTTGCATATTCAGCTATTCAGCTTATTGTTTTATAAGAATTCCTGGGCCACGCACAGTGGCTCACACCTGTGATCCCAACACTTTGGGAGGCCAAGGCAGGTGGATCATGAGGTCAGGAGATTGAAACCATCCTGGCTAACAGAGTGAAACCCCATCTCTACTAAAAATACATGAAGTTAGCCAGGTATGGTGGCACACACTTGCAGTCCCAGCTACTCAGGAGGCTGAGGCAGGAGAATCAGTTGAACCAAGGCAGTGGAGGTTGCAGTGAGCTGAGATCACACCACTGCACTCCTTCCTGGGTGAAAAGGGTGAAACTCTGTCTCAAAAAAAAAAAAAATCATTTCTATTAACATTATGTGTAACATTGTGTGCATTAATATTGATTAACCCCTTTCTATGTGTGTGGAAAATATCCGCCATATCAACCTTGTTTATGGCATATCTTTAATGTTTAATAAAAAAGTTTATATATAATAAACAGCAACATATCAGAAAGAGAAAACATTTACCAGCATCCCAGAAGCCCCTGGTTCCTGCATTGCATCAAGAGTAAGGTGGGTTTGTTTGTTTGTTTGTTTGTTTGTTTGTTTTGTTCAATGGTTCCACTGACATACAGAAATTTCTGATTTGGGGTTAATTTCATCTGTCTTTATAGTCTCCAGCATTCTTGATATGCTTAAGAAGGCATTTTCCATTCCACACTTGTAGAAATAATATTCTCTTGCCTTACTGTCCTACCCAGAGCTTTCTAAATGTCTCTCTTTGCAGATGACATGATTGAATATTTAGAAAACTCCATCGTCTCAGCCCCAAATCTTCTTAAGCTGATAAGCAATTTCGGCAAAGTCTCAGGATACAAACTCAATGTGCAAAATTCACAAGCATTTCTATACACCAATAATAGACAGAGAGCCAAATCATGAATACACTCCCATTCACAATTGCTACAAAGACAATAAAATACCTAGGAATACAGCTTACAAAGGATGCGAAGGGCCTCTTCAAGGAGAACTACAAACCACTGCTCAAGGAAATAAGAGAGGACACAAACAGATGGAAAAACATTCCATGCTCATGGATAGGAAGAATCAATATCACCGTTTGTTATTTGCTTTATGATTTATTTTTATTTGTCCTTCCCCCTCACTTCTATAATTTGGTTGGTATGTGCTCTGATTTAAATTACATTTTTATACATTTAAACCTTGGGTTTAGACTGATCAGCTTTGGGCCTATTGATTATCTACCGTGGAAGAGGAGGACATGAAGATGGATTACCCTACCCCATTTCCTGCCCCATCTCTCATTTATTGGTGGGGTTTTTGTTCCAGTTGATTATCATCAAATTATTATTTACTATTGTATAGCTTTTCTTTCAAGAGCCATAACAATTATGTCCTGTTTTGTAACCATAATTATTGTTTGGTTTAATTTCATGTTTAAAATGATTCAGCATTTCCAGTCTTCCCATACCACAGCTTTAGCAGTGTGAGTTTTTTATTTTGAATTATTTTTTAGTCGAGGGGTTCAAGTCTCCAAGTAGATTTTTCTGGAAGGTTATGTGAAAGCCCTGTTTCCTGAGTCCTTATTTCCCTCGCCTTAGCAAGGCTGGAAGCTTGGCTTTATGTGAAACCCTTGAGTAAAACTGCTCCTCCCATTACAGCTTTGCTATTTAAACCCTGAATGCACTGCTTGGAGTCTGTATGTAAGAACGAGGGAAGAGGTCTAGCTAGGAGACAAAACACCTGGTCTAGTCCTCACTCAGGGTGGTCTCCTGGATTACTGGCCCAGTTCTTTATCCCTCTCATTCTTTCTTCTTGCCACACAATCTTCCTTGACTCTGGACTTGGCCATGGGGCTTGCCTTGGCCAATAAGATGTTAGCAGGTGTGATGCAAGCAAAGGTTTTAAATTCGTGTGCCTGGGTTTGGCCCCTTGAGCTTCTGCCAACCTCGTGAAAGTAGATGCCCTGGATAGCCTGCCGGTCTCAGAAGGATGAGAAACTCACAGAGCAGATCTGAACCAAACCTGTGGTCTGGAGCCAAGCTGAACTGAATCCAGCCACAATCAGCAGAGCCATAGCTGCCAACCACACACAGGGTGAAAATAAATGATTGTGGAGTTAAGCCAGGAGTTGGGACTGGCTTGTCATGCAGCCGTGTCATGAGAATAGATGGCCGATGCACCCTGTCCTTCTCTTGCTCCTGTCATGGTCTCGTACATGTCACCCACCTCCTCTGGGCCTCAGTTTCTTTAAATATGACATGAAAGAGTTGATCACTGAGTGATTTCTAAGGTCTCTTCTAATACTCAGATTCTGGATTTCGATACAGGGTTTGGAGGTAAGAGGGGAGGAAATTGTTCTAGTACAGGGGTGCAAGGAAGGCTATGTTGGAAAGGGAATGGGAGGGGGACATGTGTGTCCCACTGGAGCAAGCGACCTGAGAGATACAGGTAGGGGTAGGTTGGGGGCTTGGAGGCCTGACGAAGAAATGCTCACACTTGGGTTTCCTAGGAAGCTGTACCTGCTCAACCCCCACCTGCTCCTTACCCTCTTGTAAATCAGCTTCGGTCTCCACCATGGTGCTGAAACTGCCTTTTCACTTAGGACTTCTTGCTACCAAATCCTCACTCTGGAACTTGGTGCCTTCTCCAAGCCCTCTTCCCTGTCTTCTGCCTCCACACCCTACTGACACTCCCCTGATCGAGCTGCCCACCCTGTTTCTATCATCTGCGATGTTTCTATTCTGAAGGGGCCCCCCAAAGCTCTCACCTCTGCTTTTCTTCCCAACCTGGGAATGGGCGTGGAATTCAGGGATATGGATCCCAGGCAGAGAACCTGTGTACCACAGATCGGGGTTCTAGGCATGCCACCCGGAGGGCACCAAAACCAAGCATCATTTGAATACTGCAAAAAAGTAAATGGCCTTTGCTGTTGTTCTAAATAACCTAAAGCCTTAGGAAGAGAGCTTTGGACAAACATGAAGAGGCTCAGTGCTGGGCTTAGATCACTACTGGGTATTATGTTTGTATGGCCACTTGGCAGCTCCAGCACAATCATTCTTACATAGGAGAGTCTGTGCTTACGGCTACGAGAGTTGATCTGAGAAGCGGTGGCGAGTCTCCCCAGGGCAACTTAAAGCAAAGGCAGGCAGTTTGCATCTCTCTCTCTCTCTCTCTCTTTTTTTTTTTTTTTTTTTTTTTTTTTTTGAGACAGAGACTCGCTCTGTTGCTCAGGCTGGAGTGCAGTGGCATGATCCCTGCTCACTGCAAACTCCACCTCCCAGGTTCAAGCAATTCTGTCTCAGCCTCCTGAGTAGCTGGGATGACATGCAGGCATGTGTTACCACATCTGGCTAATTTTTGTATTTTTAGTAGAGACAGGGTTTCACCATGTAGCCCAGGTTGGTCTCGAACTCCTGACCTTAAGGGATCTGCCTGCCTGCCTTGGCTTCCCAAAGTGCTAAGATTACAGGTGTGAGCCACCACTCCTGGCCTGCGTTTCTCTTATTTTCCACATAGAGGATGGTCTTCAAAATACTCCTCCTCCAAAAACTTATTTCACCCTTTCCTCAGACACTTGTCCCCTCTCTCTCACTGCTGGCCTCTGCCATTGTCTTGTGGTCCTGACTTATTCGCACATCCTGGACACCAGCCTGTGGCTTGAAGGATGCTCCATGGTGCATCTGGCAATAGCCTTTGCCTTGAAGCACAGCTTTGCTTCATAAACACGCTTGCTGTTCTTATAAGCCCCTTTCTGCCTGCATAGGAAACCACACCTAGATGAAGCCTTTAAAGTCTGTGTGCATCCCACAGCTACTCAGCGATCTCCCACCCCGTAAGACCCAGACCCCTCATCATTAGCCCTGCTGAAAAATACCTGGGATTTATCACCAGTGGTACTTTAACTTACATAGCTAACAGGTGTCTTCATGCTTATGTGAGACTGGAAAGCAGCATGTTCAAGGAGAAAAAGGAGGAGCTTGGAAGCAGATACACCTGGCTTCAAATTCTGGCTCCATCATATGCTGGACATGGGCACATCACTTCCAACCCTCTAGTGACACACACTATGCACAGTGTCTGACACATCATTGGCATTCAATACGTCATTGGCATTCAATACAGCATTGGCATTCAATACATTATTGGCATTCAATACATCGTGGCCTCCCCTCCATAGGACCTAGCCCTGCCTCTGGTTTTTAAATCGGCATCAATGCTATTCCTCCCATTTTAATCTAATCATCTGCTTACTTGCTTGTACCCTGCCCAAGGTAACTGAGATCCTGCACCCTTAGTCCAGTACCTGCCTCAAAGTGGGTGCCCAGTGAAAACAGCCTGATGTAGGAGGACGTATTGGAGTTCTCTGAACAAATCTGTGTATTCCGATTTTCAGAAGCACTCTGTATATCCCAGTTCTCCTTCTCTGCCTTCCGTGTCCCTGTTCTCACTGTTTTTGTTATTCCGGCATCATTCTTTTCCATTTTAAGGTGAGTACTTTCCTCTCCATTTCCCCAGTGGAATTTCCAGTTATGATTTATCATCTTGAGGTTGACTTTTATGTGGTATTCATCTCTGTTAATGTTTTCATCTGTTTCATTTCTCCCCCCACAATGTACTGGCTCATTTTTCTCCTCTCATCTTATAACTTCCATGGATAATTCTTCTTTCAATTGTGACTCTTTTCTCTGAGCCTGAGTTTTTGTCATCCTGACTCTGGGACTTGGTTAATTCGTCTTGGGAGGCAGGTTCTTCCTTTGTTCGCTCTTGTGCTCATCCTCTTTATCAGAGAGGCATTTCCTGTGGGCAGGGGGGTCCCGTTTTACTCCTTGCTGCTCTTTACAAATCTCAAGGTGGTGGCCATTTGTTGGGAAGCAGGTTAGTCCTTAACTTCAATTTGGGATCATCATCCCAAAACCTTCAGAGAAAACATCATTTCCTTTGCCCTGGGGCGGGGGTGGGGTTCTGTCTTCCTCACTTTTCAGGGCCAAGAGGTTGTCGCTACTTTTGGCAAAGCCTGTTAAGTCTCCAGGTCTCTGTGGGCTATGGCCCAGGGTCCCTCCTCCTCCCTCCATTGCATAAGAGGGGGGCCAGGTGTGGAGAAGGTCTATGGCTTGCCACCCTGGTGCCTCCTCTGCTCATCATCTCTGCCATGCCGAATTGGGGAACTGAGTCCCTTGCAGGCTGCCCCCAATTAACCTCTCTCTCCAATCAAATGGCTAAAAGGTCACCAGCGCTTTAAGGCTGCAGAACATGAATTTCATTTTTCCTGCCTGGTGAATGACCACTCCATTTCAACAGTACCCTGGACCAAAAGTCTTGTCGTCATCCCTGACTCCTCTTTTTCTCCCATGCCCATACCCAACCCACCAGTAGACCCTCCTCTCTCAACATGGGTCCAGCGTCTGTCCCCTCTCTCCCGGCACTGCACCGTCCCACGCTGGCCCATGCCACCATCCTCCCTCCCCTGGCAGCACTGCAGCAGCCCCTCCCTTGGCCCCTGCTTCCTCCCTGCCCTGGTTTCTTCTCACACCATGGGCAGAGTGGTCCTAAGCAGACATGAGGCCGTGTCCTGACACTCCTCTCTGCAGGGGTCCAGGAGACCCCCATGGTTTACCCCATTACCCCCACCGTGCCTTCTCTTGTTACTGTCTGCCTTGCCCTCTCCACCTTCCTGCTGCCTGTTCCTTCTGCCTGAAATGCCCTGCCTTATTGCCTGAGAAACTTTTATTCAGCCGTTGTTAGAGAATGAATGTTTGTGCACTAAATTCATACAGTGCCCTTTATATGAATATAAAAGGGCTCTTCTCTAAGAAGAGACCCCAGAGAGCTCCTTCAGCCCTTCTGCCACCTGAGGACACAGCGATAAAGCTGAGAGCTAGGAAGCCGGCCCTCACCAGACACTGAATCTGCGGGCACCTTGACCTTGAACTTCCCAGCCTACAGAACTGTTAGAAATAAATTTCTCTTGTTTACTGGCCACGAAGCCCCTGGTATTCTTTTATAGCGTTCCAAATGGACCAACGCAATCACTGTAATGGTTTGCTATGGCTGCCTGAACAAACTGCCACACACTGGGATTCCGAAACCACAGGAATTTATCATCTCACAACGCAGGAAGCTAGACGTTCAAGATCAAGGTGTTGGCAAAATGAATTCTTTCTGTAGGCTCTGAGGGGGAATCTTTCCTTTCCTGGTGGTTTTCTGGCAATCTGGTGTTCCTTGGCCTGGAGATGCCTCATCCTGGTCCTGTGTTGATGATCACATGGTGTTTGTTCTCCCTGTGGCTGTAAGTTCTTTCAGGCAGACTGAAGGTGCCTTGGACGCGATGACGACCCCCGTGACCCACACGTACATCTCTGGAGGGCCTTCTGGAATTAGAAATCCTGAAGTAACTGGAAGACCATGAAAAGTGGAAGAACGATCAACCCCTGGGGCCCCTGACTAACTTGAGACGTTCTTCCATTGTTTCTTATTCCGGCCTCAGTTAACAAGGCCATTGGATTTTGTAACCGACTTTGGTCAACCTCCTGATTCCACAGCCTACGACCCCCTCCCAGCTTGCAAAAAAACCACCTTAAACTGTAACTTCTGTAACTTTCCCCTGCTTACCCCAAACCTATAAAA
This sequence comes from Saimiri boliviensis, assembly GCF_048565385.1. Lineage (NCBI taxonomy): Eukaryota > Metazoa > Chordata > Mammalia > Primates > Cebidae > Saimiri > Saimiri boliviensis. The sequence goes on along the minus strand of NC_133459.1, from coordinate 28,861,971 downwards.
CCAACTCCTGTCCCACCGTCCTCCACTGACTCTCTTTTCAGACTCAGCCCACCTGCACCCCGGTGAATAAACGGCCTTGTTGCCCACACAAAACCTCTTTGCGGAGGTCTCTTCATTCACAGCGCATATTTTAACATCTGCAAAATCCTCTTTTATAGGAAGACACCAGTTAATATGCTTTGGATATTTTGTTCCCTCCAAATCTCATGTTGAAATACGATCCCCCCTGTAGGAGGTGGGACTTAGTGGGAGGTAATTGGATCAGGGGGGTGGATCCTTTATAAGTGGCTTAGCACCATCTCCTTGGTGATGAGTGAGTTCAGGTAAGATCTGGTTGTTTAAAAGTCTAATACCTTCCCCATCTCTTGCTCCCACTCTCATCATGTGACATGCTGGCTCTCCTTCACTTTCCACAATGATTGCAGCTTCCAGAGACCTCACTAAAAGCAGATGTGGGTGCATGCTTCCTGTATGGCCTGCAGAACCACCAGCCAAGTAAACCTCTTTATACATTGTCTAGCCTCAGGTATTCCTTTTTATTAACACAAAAGCAGCCTGCCATACCCTGTGTGATATGGTTTGGCTGTGTCCTCACACAAATCTCCACTGGAATGATGTCTCCCAGAATTCCCATGTGTTGTGGGAGGGACCCAGGGGGAGGTAATTGAATCATGGGGGCTGGTCTTTCCCATGCGATTCTCGTGATAGTGAAAAAGTCTCATGAGATCTGATGGGTTTATCGGGGGTTTCTGCTTTTGCTTCCTCTTCATCTTTCTCTTGCCACCACCATGTAAAAAGAGGCTTTTACCTCCCACCATGATTCTGAGGCCTCCCCAGCCATGTGGAACTGTAAGTCCAATTAAACCTCTTTTTGTTCCCAGTTTGGGGCATATCTTTATTAGCAGTGTAAAAATGAAATAATGCAGTACGTTGGGACCATTAGAGTGGGGCATTGCTGAAAAGACACCCGAAAATGTGGAGCGACTTTGTAACCAGGTAACAGACAGAGGCTGGAACAGTCTGAATGGTTCTGGAGAAGATAGGAAAACGTGGAAAGCTTTGGAACTTCTTAGAGACTTGTTGAATGACTTTGACCAAAATGCTGATAAAAATGTAAATAATAAGGTTCAAACTGAAGTGGTTTCAGATGGAGATGAGGAAATTCTTGGAAACTGGAGCAAAGGTAACTCTTGTTAGTTTTAACAAAGAGACTGGTGGCATTTTGCTCCTGCCATAGAGATTTGTGAAAGTCTAAACTTGAGAAAGATGATTTAAGGTATCTGACAGAAGAAATTTCTAAGCAGCAAAGCGTTCAAGAGGTGACTTAGGTACTGTTAAAGACATTCAGTTGTATAAGGGAAACAGAGCATAAAATTTAGAAAATTTGCAGCCTGACTATACAATTGAAAAGATAAAGCCATTTTCTGGGGAGAAATTCTAGCTGGCTGCAGAAATTTGCATACGTAGCAAGGACCCTGATATTCATTCCCAAGACCGTGGAGAAAATGTCTCCAGACCATATGAGAGAGCTTCATGGCAGTCCCTCCCAACACAGGCCCAGAGGCCCAGGAGGAAAAAGTGGTTTTGTGGGCCGGGCCTAGGGTTCCCATGTGTCCCAGCTGCTCCAGCCGTGGCAGAAAGGGGCCAATGTACAGCTCGGGCTGTAGCTTCAGAGGGTGGGAGCCCCAAGCCTTGGCAGCTTCCATGTAGCGTTGAGCCTGCAGGTGCCCAGAAGTCAAGAACTGAGGTTTGGGAACTTCTGCCTAGATTTCAGATGTATGGAAACACCTGAGTGCCCAGGCAAAAGTTTGCTGCATGGGTGGGGCCCTCATGGGGAACCTCTCCTAGGGTATTGCAGAAGAAAAATGTGGGGTTAGAACCCCCACACAGAGTCCCTACTGAGGCACTGCCCCACTGTCCTCCAGACCCCAGAAGGGTAGCTCCATCAGCAGCTTGGACCATGCACCTGGAAAAACCACAAACACTCGATGCCAGCCTGTGAAATCAGCCAGGAGGGAGGCTGTACCCTGGCAAGCCATGGGAGTGAAAGAGGGAACCCACATCAGCATGACCTGGATGTGAGCCATGGAGTCAAAGGAGATCATTCTGGAGCTTTAAAATGCGACTGCCCCACTGGATTTCAGACTGGCATGGGCCCTGTAACCCCTTGGTTTTGGCCAGTTCCTTCCATTTGGAATGGCTGTATTTACCCAATGCCTGTACCCCCGTTGTATCTAGGAAGTAACTAGCTTGCTTTTGATTTTACAGGCTCATAGGCGGAAGGGACTTGCCTTGTCTCAGATGAGACTTTGGACTGTGGATTTTTGGGTTAATGCTGAAATGAGTTAAGACTTTGTGGGACTCTTGGGAAGACACGATTGGTTTAGAAATGTGAGGACCTGAGGTTTGGAGGGGCTGGGTGGGGGGAATGATATAAATTGGCTGTGTCCCCATTCAGATCTCAACTCAAATTCCCATATGTTGTGGGGTGGGGGGACCCAGGGGAAGGAAATTGAATCATGGGAGCTAGTGTTTCCCATGCTATTCTCATGATAGTGAGTAAGTCTCGTGAGATCTCATGGGTATATCAGGGGTTTCTCCTTTTGCTTCTTCTTCATTTTTTTCTTGCCACCTTTCACCTGCTGCCATGATTCTGGCCTCCCCAGCCATGTGGAACTGTAAGTCCAATCAAACCTCTTTTTGTTCCCGGTTTTGGGTTTGTCTTTATCAGCAGTGTGAAAATGAACTAATAGATGGTGTTAAGGTCGTATTGGATTAAGGCCCACACTAATAATCTTATTTTACCTTGGTTAACTCTGTAAAGACCCTAGCTCCAGATAAGATCACATTCTGAGGTATGGGTGGGCTAGGGCTTTAACACGTGGATTTCAGATGTGAGGCACAATTCAGTGCTTACCAGTCACATTCCCAATGTACAGCCGCAGAAATGCCATGAATAGCCAACAAGAATCTTGAAAAAGCAAAATTCAAGGTCTCATATTTCCAGACTGTAAAACTTATTCTACAGCTGCAGTAATCACCAGGCACAATGGCTTACACCTATAATCCCAGCACTTTGGGAGGCTGAGACAGCCTGGGCAACATAGAGGTACACCCCATGTTGTAACCCCAACCACCCAACACTTGGTTCTACTTGTGTCATGGAAGATGTGCCTGCCTCAGCCCCAGGCCTCACGTCCGGTCCAGCTTGCATGGATGCTGCAGGAGGGTGGGGTTCCAGGACCAGGTGGCCCTGGCTGAGGGGCTCCAGGGTGGGAAGAGCAGTGGCTTCAAAGCCGGTAGAATCCGCTCATGAGCACTGACCATACGCTGGCCATATCCAGGTCTGTTCTGCCCATGCACAGTAAATCAATCACTATGACACGAGGTTTGCAAAACAGAAAAGATGTATTTGCCAGGGCACAGAGTGAGGAGGCAGGAGAACAGCTCTCAAATCTGCCTCCCCAAAGATAAGGCTTTGGGGATAGGAAGACTGACGCGTTAGAGAAGCAGATGGTTTAAGGCATGGGAAAGGTTATTGGCAGTGGGGAAGAATGACATAGCAGGTTCGTTCTGCACCAGCATGGCGGGAATTCACGGCATTTCATAGGACGTGTGTACAGAAAATGGTGGCATTAGCATCATCTGAGGGTGGAGCTTTTGGCCCTCTGATGTCAAAAGGCACCTACTAGGCACATGTGCAGTGTCAGTTGAAGGGTCGGTGGTATCAACCAGTTTGAACTGGACAGGAGTTGGCCCAAGTTCGAGAAAAATTACTGAAGCCACCATTGCCATGATGACCTATCAATGATAGTTATAAAGCAGCCAGTGAAGGAGAGGTTTCAGGGTTCAGCCGAGAGGCCTTCAGCTTCATGGAAAAAGAGGAAAAAAAAACAGAGACAAAAAGCGAGTGAACAAAGCGAGCAGGGCAGCCTGACCTGATCAAAATAACCCTTTGGGATCAACCATGCCCACCAGCAGCAGCGACGCCCATCTGCTACCTGGTCAGCTTCCCTGGCTCTTTCCCTCTGTCTTCAGCGCACAGGTCAGCCTGATGAAGACACCTTCATTCCCTGGCTCAGGGGTGGGAGGGGGACTGTCTCCACTGCCATCAAGTTCAAACCCGTCTCCAAACCCATCTGGCTTCCAGCTCCAGCTGGTGGAGCAGTGACCATTGGATGTCATTGTTAGGGCCGTGGCCCCTGGTCGCCGGCAGGGTCTCCCTTTCCTCATGGGCAGCATGTGGTTCTCTCCTCCACCTCCACTGTGGCCTGGTTGCCCAGGTTGAGGCTATCAGACCAACCTGCATAGATGCGCTCAGCACCCCACGGAGTATCTTGAGTCAGATGACATCACAGGGTCCTCCACTTGAACCCCCTCATGGCCAGGGGCCCAGGCTCCAGGGCTGTGTGAGGAGGGTGGTGGGGAGGATGGGACATGCCCAGGCCTCAGTCCTAAGAGAACGTGAGAGGAAGAGAGACATCAAGCAACAGGCCTAATCCAAATTGTCCTTGAGATCTCCCTTCTCCTCTCGAAGGGCAGAGCATCCCAAACAACCCCAGAGGCATCCTCCGTCCTCCTGCCCAGAGCTGCCCTTGCCTGGGGCCTGTGCTAAGCCCCTAAAACAGCTCCCAGCATCCTCCCAGCGCCCCCGCCACTCCCTGCCTGCTACTCTCTGCTCAGGAGCTCCCGTGGTAGGACCAGCTCCCTCCCTGTGAGAACCTTCCAGACAGAGGTGGCTTATACTAGAGGCTCACGAAGCTTATGTTTCAGGGGCCTTCACTCTCAGCAGCCCCTTCTAAGGCCCTGGTTGGATTTCAAGCAATGTGTTCTATGCGTATTGTTAACTGGTGGTTTAATTAGGATTAGTAGCTGTGAAGAAACATTGCCATGCCCTGAAATCTTATGGTTCATATAAAAAGACCCTTGGCAGGGATTTCCGTAATTTGACAACAATCCTGAGAATTTGCATGACACAATCCATAATAGATGAGGAAGGAGAAAGAAACTTTTGAAACTGTCCATAGCAAAAAGCCACTTTGATGAGACTCTGCTGGAGGCTGGAGGAGAGCTTGAACTCACTTCCTATTAGCTTTTTTTTTTTTTTTTTTTTTTTTGACTCAGAGTCTTGCTCTATCACTCAGGCTGGAGTGCAGTGGCATGAACTCGGCTCGCTGCAACCTCCGCCTCCCAGGTTCAAGTGATTCTCCTGCCTTAGCCTCCTGGGTAGCTGGGTCTACAGGAGGGTGCCACCATGCCTGGTTGTTATTATTATTATTATTATTATTATTATTATTATTATTTGTATTTTTAGTAGAGACAGAGTTTCACCGTGTTCGCCAGGATGGTCTCGATCTTCTGACCTCGTGATCCTCCCACCTTGCCCTCCTAAAGTGCTGGGATTACATGCGTGAGCCACCGTGCCCAGCCTCTTTACAGAGAACAATATGACAAAATAATTGACTTGTGCAGAGGTGAACAAAGAAGATGCAAAGTAAACAATTTAGGGAAGAAAGCCATAGGGGTGTGTCGGGATGCGAAGGAATGCATTTGGTGTGACTTTCCTCGATTTTGTGATGTTTTTGGTAGTGGCTGGCTTTTTGAAATCTGTAATTTATTGTTTTTTCCACTCTAAATAAATATTACATCATGAATCCTAAGTCTATGTTTTTTTTTAAGGATCCTCCCAAATGGTATAATTTTCAGAACCATGAAACCTGGATCTGCTTCCTCTGAGGTCTTCCTACTGCACTTAGAATAAAGTTTAATTTTTTTCCCCACCGTGTGCAAGGCTCCCTGGTCCCTCCCTATCACCACTCCCAGCACTGTCCCCATCCCTCGCCATGCTGCAGACCTTGATTTTCTCTCAGTTCCTCTAACTACTGAGCTCAGCTCTACTTTCGTGGCTGCATTTGCTATGCCTCCTACCTGGAACCTCTCCAGTGGATTTCTCCTTCTGGTCATTCAGGGATGAGCTCCAGGCCACCTCCTCTGAGAAGACCTCCAGGATAATCCTATGTAAGGTGGAGACCCCTTCCCTTCCCACCTCACACCCTACTCCAGCCACTGTGGCAACCCTCCACTTTATTTCTTTATCTGAAAGTATGATGCTCCCTTTACAGTGCCTCTCCCTTCCACCAGCTGGGAAGCAGCGTGGGGCTGGAACACGTTTGACTGAATCGTCAGCACCTAAAACAGTGCCCAGCACATGGTGAACACTGTGGATGAAGAGACTATTGGTTGCGATGTGAATGAACACCTTCTTTTTGGAAAGTGTGCTAGCAACATGTCTTGAGAGCCTCAAAATGTACAAACACACTAATCCCACTTTGAGAAATTAATCCCAAAGGAACCATCAGAAAGGTACACCAGGGGTTTAGCCAAGCAGTAAAGACCATGGCTTGGTAATAAATCTTTGGTTCTAAACTAGGCTCCACCAATTAAAGTCTAACAAGACTTGGTAATAAATCTTTGGTTCTAATCTTGGCTCCACCAATTAAACAACTGCTGGGTGACCCCGAACATGTTCCTAACATCTCTGAGTCCTGGTTTCCTCATCTCTAGATAGGGATGGTAATGGTAATGTCCAGAGAGGGAAGCTTGAGGCTCACATGAGGTCCCAAATGGAAAGTGCTTACACAGAGCCAGGCATAGGAACACAGCTCAGTGCCGACTAGTACTGTATTCCACGATGCTCATTACCGTGTTGTTTATAGTAGAATAAAATCCAAAAAAAGCCTTAATATCTAACCACAGGGGATCGTCTAGATACATTATGCAGTACCTTTACAGAAATCACTATACATCCTTGAAGAGTCTATTTTCAAAGAATATTTACTAATGCAAGTAAAAGCTCACAAAATGAGATTAAATGAAAAGGGTAGGACATACAGTCAAATAAACTGTGATCCTGCTTTCGGTATTTAAATATATGCCTATGTTTACTGGAGTGTGCAAGTGAATGTGTATACCACAAGAAAATGCAGTAAAATCAGGCCATCTGTGAATAATGAAATGATGGTCATTTTAATTTTCTCTTCATTTGTACTAGAAGCATGTGTTAAAGTCAGGGGAGGAATCGCACTATTTTTAAAGTGTACAGAGGATGTTCGCTGTTCTTACAGACAACGCGTGCTGAACACAGCTGTCATTTGTGGATGGGAGCTGGTGGATTAAACCACTGGCTCTAATTCTTCAGCCTGCCCTGTACCTACGCACTTCACTGTGGATTCCTCCCTTACAGAGGGCACAGCCACACTCGCGGCCTCTTGACATTGGGTTTGTCAGGCCTCCAAGTCCAAGCCTGGTCATTACAGCCTTGGTGACCCACACGTGCACCTCTGGAGGGTCTCCGGGAGCTGGAAAGTCTGGAGTAACCAGTGAAATGACTGGTTCCAGCCTCAACTGATTGCTCTCCCCCTGCAACATTTGACCATTGTTCCTGCTCAGCCTTGTGAAACTTCCCCAGTAGACATTAAGTTTGTCAAGACTCCCACCCCTGTAACTATGTAATTTGCCACACTCTACCCTCTGCTTGCAACCGTTAACTTCCACCCTTAAAATCATGCCTATTTGTAGTAGATGACCCCCACCCTTGTGACCACACATCCCAGGATGCCCTTCCCCTCCCCTAGATAGATTACCACCTTTAACTAGCCATTTGCTCCAACCTATAAAACCACCCCCTTTCGTACTCCCCTTACCTAACTCCTTTTATGGACTTGGCCCGTTTGCACCCAAGCATGAAATAAACGGCCTTGCTGCCCACACTTAACCTGCCTGGTGGTCTCTTTATGTGAGTGACGCACCTCACCGTTTGGCCTGTGACTTCTTCCAGCCAGTGATACATGGGAAGAAATGACAGTTGTGAGTTCTGTGTCTTAAGAAGTTTCGCATGTTCCCAGTGCCCTCTTGTCTGCCATGGTCACAGGGAGAAGATATCCTGGCACATCCAGCAGGCCAGCAGCCCAAACCTGCAGCTGAGAACCACCCAGCCGACCCGCAGAGGAGTGGGAAATGCATGCTTACCATGGTGTGCCTCTCAGATTTTGCGGTTGTTACACAGCGACAGTTAACTGACACGGTGTGATTGAAATGTTTCACCTGTCCCCCGGTCCATCAAGAGGATGCATTTGTTACCTCAGGAAGCTACACTTGGATTGCAACGATAAGTGAACTGAAATCCAAAACATGTGAAAATAAACAAACCAATTCTCAAGGATGTCCAAGGCAAAGAAGCCCTGACCTCCCCCTAATGATCTCAGCATATTTTCAGATGTTATTGGTGTCTAAGATTTAGAGTCACAAAAAGTCAGAATCTCCTTGTCCTAAGATATCTTCCAGTCCTAAGACAACAAAATGGGATTAAAGTATGAAATTGTTGTCTAGCTTCCCGCTGAATGGGTGTGGCATAAATAACTTGGCCTAACTGAAGTCACACGTGCAGATTCTTTCCAGTTCTTAACTGCTATGAGCTCCATCCTGTGCATTAGAGCTCCGTGTACATCTCTGATTGTGTCTAAGGGCTGCATTCCTAGAGGTAGGTATCTGGGTTGGGTTCTGCATATTCGTAAAGCATCCCGTATCTGAGTGTCATTGTCCTCCTCTGCATGATAGGAGGGACTTGGCCTCAGTGACCTGCATGATTTCTTCTCTCCCCAGCTTCCTGTTATATTCAAACATCCCTGGGAAGGACGAGTTCCTGAAATCAACGTTATCTGAAGTCCTTAGTTTGGTTAACTCAGACCTGCCCTTCAGAAAGCAGAGTCCTGAGAAAAGTGGGAGCTGGAAAAGGTGAGCAGTGAGGGTGTCAAATCTCCCTTCTCCCGCACACAATCACATACAACAGATCCTCTCCCTGCAGCCTTGGGGGGCAGGTGAGGAAATTGTTCCCAATGAGTGCCTGAGGCCAACTCTGCATCTCGTGGGATTTCACAGCCCAGAGCCCTGGAGCTGTGGCTCTCTGTCCCTTACCCGTTATTACCCATGCAGGCAACAGAGACGGCAGGTTGACCACCTGTGCGCCTCCTTCCCCCTACTCAGGTAAACTCATGTCTGAGGTTCCACTGGCCACCTGTGACTCTGCCTCACTCTGGAGCACAACACGTGGAGGGAAGAGCCTGGGACCCAGGCGCACGCGGGAAACCCGGGCTCTAAGCTGGGCTCAGCTATTAACCCACTGGATTTCCTCACACATCATTTCACTTCTCCAGGTTAAGTGAGACTCTCCAGCTGTTCCACCAAACAAGAACATTTTTTCTTCTTGTGCTCATAGCACAACTACATCTCGCAGCCTCCTCTGCAGGTAGGTGGGATCATGTGACTACAACCCAGCCAATAGCACGTGAGCAGAAGCATGGCACACAGCATGTGCTGTGTCCACGTGTGGCTTTTGAGAACCTCCCACGAGCTCCTTGCCTTTTTGCTGGCCCGGTGCAGAGAGTGCAGATGAGCAGGACCACCTGCCCTTCATTCCTTGCCCAGGGGGACATCACACATAGCAGTCTCCTCCATCAGAGCGTGCAGTCTAAGAAAGCAATAGAAAGAGTTGGCCAGCAAGACGGAAACCAGGTGTTGATGGGTCAGTGCCCTCCCCAGGGGCTATCCCGGAACAGACCCAGCCTCATTCCATCTGATGGTACCTACCAATCAAGAACACCTGCTTTGGACATACAGCTTGGTTGCGCTGGAGCCACTGTACATTTGGGGTTGGATTGTCAGTGCAGCTCATGCTCTCTTGAGAATATTCAGAATTCACTGTGAAATCCGCGCAGGCCCCATGCTCCCTCCAGCACACACATCTGCCTTTCCACTCTCACAACGGGACCGTGACGTTGGGACTATCCACTCTGTTTTCCAGAGCAGATTGAGCTGGGATTCTGAAGCCTGACCTCATGCTGGGCACAGCTCAGGGGCTCTGGAGGACACAGCACTCTGGGATCCCGCTGGCCCTTGCTTCCTGACTGGTGAGCAGAGTGGTGAGGAGCCTGCAGGCTACAGTCTGACAGGCCAGGGTCCAGGCCCTCAGGGAAGAGCTTGGTTTGTTTATGCCTCAGTTTCCTCATCTGTCCAATGGAGCTGCATGACAGGATCTCCCACGTGGGGTCTCTGGAGTGTGCAATGAGATCCTGAACATACAGTGTTTGCCACCAGTGTGGACTCTCAGGGTGTGGGGCAGGTTACAAACTCACCCAAAGCCGCTGACCCCGCACCCGCCTTCCCTGGCCACCTCCACCCTTTCCATACAGCCCTCTGCCTTCCTGACTCATCTTTAAGTAAAGGCTTTCCTTCACTTCTGCAGCAGCGCTCTGCTTTGCTGGAGGAACTGGGACACCTCCACCCATAGTTCTCAGGAAGCCCAGATGTCTCAATTATTTATTAGGCTGACTTCTCCATCAAAGGGCTTGGGTTCTGGAAAACTTTTTTCCCCGCTGCCTGCTGTGAGAGTCGCAGGGTCCTACTGGTTTAGTGAGCCAGGAAGATAAATGAGCCTGTTACCCCCAAAAGGCAGAATGTTTGCTTGATCTAAAATAGGAGGGGAGGAAGGTTGACCTGGTTTGCACCGTTTTTGTGGGGGCTGGCTTTCCAGGACTTCTCCCCAGGGGCTGTGCCAGGATTCAGGGCAGGAGCAGGGGGAGGTCTGGGTGCCACTGGCACTTGCAGTGGGTGGGCAGGGCGGAGAGGAAGGGCTTTTGGAGGAGAATGAAAATGGCTGCCCTGGCCTGTGTCCATCTGTGTGTGGCCCCATGTGAGGGAGACTGGGCTACTGAGGTTCGGTCTCCTCTACCAGCTCTGGTCTCTGTGACCTGCCCCTAATTCTCCCCAGGGCTCAGGGGCCCATCAGCACACACCTCTGCATCTGTGCTCAGCATTCTGGTCGTGGTTCTTTCCTTCATCTCAATGGTTGGGATGAGAACTGGAAGCTAAAAACAGATGCAACCAAATTAAACAAGTCTATTAACTTTTATTCAATTAAAGCATAAGCTGGCATTGCTGGCTTGTTGCATTTTGAAGCTGAAAGGGGCCTGAGAAGTTATTGGACCGAACACCTCCCCTGAGCGTGACTTGCTCACTGTTGAAACAGTGGGTCTCGTCGCCTCAGGTGGGAGCCTGACCACAGCTCTGTTTCAGTTTGGTGGCACATTTGACCCCAGGATGCTTCCAGCCTCCTCTTAGTCACACTCATGCAGGGAAGCTCTCCTCTGACCGTGACACTGGTTGTTCCAACATGGTATGCACCTGCTCAGCTGTGGGTCTTTCTGTCTTTGTCTTCAGTCCGAGAAGTCCTCATTCTTCCCCTGTGACGTTCTCAGCCCAGGGGTCACCTCCTGCTGCTGTCTTCTCTGGATCCACCAGGTGGAGCTAACTGCTCCATCCTCAAAGCTCCCCAGCAAGCTCATCTGTCAGGGCTTGGCCCTAGGGTGCCCCCTGCCTGGTGGGGCATTCCCTTTGCTGTTTGCATCAATGTCCCTTCTCATCCTTTAGGACTCAAAGAGCTCTTTCCCGTCCCCCACAGTCCAAGGTTGTCACTGTTCAGGCTGCCCTGAGCCAGACTGTCACATCATACTGTTTTGATTTCTTCGCTGCACCTGTCCCTACCTGGAATAGTCTTGCTGATGCGTTGTTGACCTGTCTCTTTCTGCCTCCCCACTCCACGGCATCAGCTCCTGGGGTGCAGGGACCTTGTCTGTTCACAGCTGCTGCCCGGGCCCCCCACAGGCCTGCACAGGGTAGAACCACAGTGAGCCTTGTCGGGGTGAATAAGCCTCAAGTTGAGCCTTCCTCCAGATCCCGGGCTCTCTCCCTCGCTGTTCCTGAACGGCTGCTGTACCGGAGCAGAAGGCGCCTCCCCTTGGCTGCCTGGACCGGCCGTGCTGGCTCTCAGGGGCAGCACGAGGAGCTCAGAGCCCCAGGCCGGACCCAGCCAGGCCGCTCCCCTGGGATGCTTTATGGCTCCTCCCTGGGCTCCCGACATCAGCCGCATTTTGAGAGTTTGGAGAAGGATCGTTAAGGCCAGTCAAGTGGATATATCACATTCTTAAAAAATGGGCCAAACATGGATTTACACAATAGCCTGTGACAAACGCAGCTTCAGGGGATGATCTGGCAGGAAACATCCGTTTTTCCAAAGGGCACCACGGCCCTGGGAGAAATAACGAGGGCTGTTTTTAGGACTGTAATTATTCCCAGGTGATGACAGGCCGAAGATCTGATCGCTGCCGTCACTCAGCACTCACGTGTGCACCCAGCAGGGTCTGTGCGTGGGTCTCCAGGTGAGCGTCCTGCTCCCGGGGGTGGCCTGCGTGTCCAGTGCATCCTCGCAGTTCCTGCCCCCCTCCTGCCCACGCAGTTTCAGAGGGAACAGAACAAACAGAACGTGGGAAGCTCCTGTGAGCGCAGGGCCGGGGACGCAGCAGGCCCTCGGCCAACGGTGTGCCTTTTCTCCTGCCACAGCTCTAGGGCAGGGGAGGCTTCGGCATCTCCCCAACGTAACCAGCAGGCTCATGACGCTGGGGTGCAGTGGTGAGAGAATGGGGCTACGAGGCTGTTGCTCAGCAGAGAAATAAGGACCCCGACTGTCCAAGCTGAAAAGGTCTGTGGTGGCTGCCCACATGAAGCCTTGGTGTGTTATACCTGAGCGAGATTAAACAGGAGCGCCACGCTCTGAGTTTGTTGAGAGCCCACTTTTAATGCCGGCGTCTGAGAGTCAGCTAGAGCTCAAACCTCTCGGCCCAGGACAAAGGGCGGTCAATATTTTTATACCAGTTTTGAGTCAGGGGCGGTAAGCAGATTATTACAGAAGCAGAAGGAGCAGGTTAGGGGAAGGGGGAGTGCCTAGCAAAGTAGTTCTACTTGAAGCTGTATTTTACTCAGGATGTGGGGTAAGCAGTTGCATGGTTGCAAGTACAGGATGTATAGGCCAGTGGGCCCTGATTCTCAGAAAACTGGTTACAAAGATGCCAGGTGTCTCAGACCACAAGCTCTCAGAACCAAATGCCCTACGTAGCTCAGGGTGGGTGACACAGATCAGGGCGGGCAAAATGGAGCTGGCAGAACTGTTTAAAATGTATTCATTACAGCCAAGCTAGGGTACTTCAGATGGTCCTGATGGGGGAATGGAGGCGTGTGGGAACGCCGAAGGCAGAATGACGCGAGTGCTGGGTTCTGGGAGGATGGTCGGTGCCGAGCTCTCTGCAGGAGGGATGGGCTCACCCATGTGGTGCAGCTGCGGAGGACCAGGCACAGCACTCGGCCTTGGCCTCTTACTTAGCATTCACATCAGCCCGGTGAGTTAGATGTTAGCCCATTTCCCAGCTGAGAAAAGTGAGGCTCAGAGAGGTTAAGCCACTGTCTCAGCATCCCACAGCAAATCCCTCCTCCACACGTAAGTGGCCAACCTGGAAATGACACTCAGACTTTCTGGCTTCCACGCCAGGAAGTGCTCCCCAATTCCACTCACTCTGTGCCCTAGGACTAGAGGAGGGAGGGAGGGCAGGTCCAGGGACCTCCCCTGGGCCCTACTCCTCAGGAAGTACACATCGCTGCCCCTCCCACACTGACGGGGTGTGCGTGGGAACAGTCAGAAGAGGAGAAGGGCCAGGATCACGGCCCTATTTAACGCCTTAATTTAGTGCCTTGTGGAGAGGCAGGCTGCCCAGAGTTGCAGGACTTTACAGGCTTCTAACATCCCTTTGCAAGGCAGCTCTTCCCTAAGACCCAAGCAGTTCCCAGCTTCCACTAGGTCCTCAGCCTTCCACTGGGTCCTCTGCACTGAGCTCCCCTAACCCTGCCTCCAGGCTCAGCAGGGGTTCCTGGCCCCGCACGCTGGAGTTTCTCTGCAGGTCCAGTTTCTCTGGCTCCTGTCCTACCTGATGCTGGCCTTAATTCTCCCCTGCAGCAGCCCAGAGGAGCCTTCAAAAAAGGGGAATGAAATTCAGTCTCTTCCCTACTTAAACCCACCAGACGTCTCATTCAAATTCAAAAACAGCACCTAATCCATTTCCTGGCATATTGGTCACTGTCTTGGCGTGGGAGAGGGGTGGCCCAATGGGGTTGGGGTCCGAGAAGATGAATGCAGCCAGTGCAGCCATGGCTCAAAGGGAGGGAGCCAGGGAGTAAGCACCCCTGCCTCTCCCTCCTCCCACCCTCGGTCTCCTCTGGTGCCTCCAGAACCCAACAGAAGCCAGGACACGGGGAGCACTGGAGCCCTGTTGCAGGTCTCCTTGCACAGAGCAGGGAAGGGAGTGAAGCGGGCTCTGGAGCACACACGGAAGGTAGTACATTCTCCCCACCCCAACCTGTGGTGGGGCCTGTTAGCTCCATCACATGGCTGTTGGGGCGGACCCGGGGAGCGGACTGCTCGGTCATGGAGCTGACTCCAAAGCCTTCAGGCTTCCTCATCCCAGTTGAGCTCCTCCTTGCAGAACCACAGATGGGTCCCACCTATGGGCAGTGGGCAAGGCATTCAGTAACAATGCTGGTTTAAGATGCCACCACCACCAGTAATGGTGAGCAGTGACTTATTTTCGATGAAAGAAGAACTTGCCAGAAGCTGAAGCTCTCAGCTTCATGACAAACCCAAGAGCTTGACCTAGAAGTGGAGTCTCGTCTTCCCAAGACCCAGGCTGCCAAGTGCAGAGAGCGTCTGATACGGTTTGAATTTGTGTTCCCATGCAAATCTCATGCTGAATTGTCCAATTCCCAGTGCTGGAGGAGGGGCCTGGAGGGAGGGGACCGGATCTCGGGGGCGGACTTCCCCAGTGCTGTTCTCATCATAGTGAGTGAGTTCTCATGAGATCTGGTAGCTTTAAAGCATGTGACTCTTTCTCCTTCACTCTTCCTCTCCTGCTCCACCACGGTAGGACGTGTTTGCTTCCCCTTTGCCGTCCACCATGATCCTAAGTTTCCTGGGGCCTCCCCAGACATGCCTCCTGTACAGCCTGTGAAACTGTGAGCCCATTAAACCTCTTTTCTTTATAAATTTCCCAGTCTCGGGTAGTTCTTTATAGCAATGTGAGCGTGAACTAATACAGCATCCCGGGAGGCAGGATGAGGCCTGGTGGGCAGGTGGCGTCTGCGGAAGATCCCAGGAGAGAAGTGGAGAAGACTGTGAGCCTGGCGGCTCCCTGAGAGCCACAGCAGAGTGCCTGCCTTGCAGAAGCTTACATGGCATCAGAACCTCTGCCCCACACTCCAGGGAGCTGCTGGGGTGCCAACCTCCCTCCTCAGCCAGCTCCTGCTGTGGCTGCTCCCGTGCTGATGGAGCTGGAGGGGACACTGCTGGTGCTCATATTGTTTGGAACAATTGCACATAATTCTCATCCATGGGTCTCCCTAAAGTCCTGAAATCATGAGAGGCTCTCTGATGGGGGACCCAGCTCAGATTGGACACACTGAACTGACCAAGGCCGGGACACAGAGGTTCTGCCCATCACATTGCTGTGTGCCCTTGGGAGAGCCACGGGGTCTCTCTGGGTGACCCCTGGCAAGCTCTCACTGGAGTCCCACTTGGGGCCAGGCCAAGCAGCATGGCCCCTACCCTCAGGGACTGAAGTAGAGATGTCACCATACTGCTTGGGGAGTGTGGGGGTTGGGAGGGTTAATCTGACTGTAGACTTAACGACTCACCTCATTGCAAAAGCTGCCCCACAGCAGCCTCCAGGTTGCACTCAGGCCTGGGGTGCAGGCTCTGGGCACGGTGTTCACCCTTAGGTCACCTCTACAGCCCAGACCTGGGCAAGAACTGAGAAACAGGCTCTTGGAGGTGGCTCAGGACCACTTGTGGGGAGAATTCTGGGGTCCCAGAGTGAGGTCTAAAGAGGGTCACAGTCCTGCTGGGCCCTCCACTTGGCTCTGCAGAATCCTCACCCCAGGGAGTGGGGTGCAGTGGGAGAGAGCCTAGTGGGGGCCTCCAAAGCAGGTGGGCCTCTGGAGACCTGCCTTCCAGGCAGTTCTGCCCAAAACATTTGTCATCTCCCTTTCCCAACCCATACCGTAGCTCCAGGACCCAAACAAGCCCACCAGTGGGCGCCCCCCTTGCCAGAACTGCCCACCCTCTGGCCCCCTCCTTCAGCTTGTCCCCAACCCCAATCCCTCCCCGCCCCCTCCACCCTCCACCCCCGCCTGCTGGCTCTG
Organism: Saimiri boliviensis; assembly: GCF_048565385.1. NCBI lineage: Eukaryota > Metazoa > Chordata > Mammalia > Primates > Cebidae > Saimiri > Saimiri boliviensis. The sequence continues at coordinate 28,845,837 of NC_133459.1, read as the reverse complement.
CCCACTGGTCTACTGGGTTCTGACGAAAGGGGAGTGAGGCTGATGGAACTTGATGGAATCTAAAAATGAGTTTTCACCACGTGTCAGCCCTTCACGTCGCACTGTGTGACTCTCCGAGCATTTTATAGCAGTGGAGAACGGAGACAAAAAAAAAAAAAGAGAGGAAAACACTTGTGTTTCTTGAGATAAATAGGGAGTGCTGGCAAGGCTGAAGTGTTAAAAACATTTCTTGTCTGCTGTTGACACCGTGAATGCTGCCTGATAAGCTTTCCCTTATCTTCCTTGAAGCGTCTCCATGCAGAGAGAGGGCTCCGTTGCCCACCTCCTTCCACCTCCTGTCTTCGGGTTGCAGGACAGGTCAGCCTCTTCCATCCACACACACAAACCCTGTAACATCCTTCCGGCTCAGCCGGGGCACTTCACGTGAACCAGCGTTGACTGGGTTTGCAGGTCTTTCTCCCTGTGGGGAAGGCACACACATCGGTGAGTGAGTGACAGTTCTCACAATGCCCCAGCAGCACCCAATGATGTCCTCAGCCACCAGCTCTCCTGACTTCTTGGAAACATCCTCTTCCTCACCCCAGCATCTTTCAACGTTGCTGGATAGAAGATCGCCAGCCTTAATCCAGCTTAGCAGGTGAAGGGCCTCGGTGAACACAGGTGGTTAGTCCTGGTGTATTACTCGGTACAAATGCTGCTAATAAGGACATAGCCGGGTTATTTATAAAGGAAAATTTAATGGACACACAGTTCCACATGGCTGGGGAGGCCTCACAATCAAGGCAGAAGATGAGGGAAGAGCAAATGGGCTTCTTACATGGCTGAGGGCAAGAGAGCCTGAGCAGAGAAACTTCCATTTATAAAACCATCTGATCTCATGAGACTTACTCACTACCATGAAAACAGTACGGGGGAAGCCGTCCCCATGATTCAATTGTCTCCATCTGGCCCTGCTCTTGACGTGTGGGGATTATTCCAATTCCAGGTGAGATTCGGGTGGGGAAAGGGCCAAACCAGAGCCACCTGGTTCCTGCCCTGAAATTCACAGGAGCAGAGCTTGGGCTGGTGGTGGGTGCCCTCATTGAAGGGAAGTGACCTAGAGTGGTTAAGAGTGTAGGCTCTTGGTTCAAATTCTGGCTCAACCATTTCCTTGCTGTGCTACCATGGGCAGGTTGCTTTACCCCTCTGAGTCTGGTCTTTCTTGTCATGAGACATGAATAAGAGTTTGAAGATTAGGTGAGAAAATGCCTGGAATATGACTAACACAGCACCTGAGATATGGTAGGCACTTGATATGTGTCCCTTCTCATCAATTAGTATCCATAGTGCTGCAGCTGCATGACATAGAGGCTCTCTAGGGCTTGATCCTGAACCTCTAAGGAGCATAGGTCACCCCACTCCCACCTCCATGCCCTGCAGCAGGCTCAGGGACAGACACCTTCATGGCCCTTCTTGCAGGCAGAACCCGTATGCAGGATGAATACAGATGAGCTGGGGCCCAGGTCACAGGAGGCCAGGCTGACCCAGTGCATTTCAGGAACTGCCTGTGTGATTATCCCTAGAGAATCAGAAGGAGCATGGGCTGAGCATGGTGTGAGGTGGGGCCACCTCTGCCGGGGGAGGACTGGGTGACCTCTGCTGCTCGATCATCCTTCAAGGCACTTGGAGGAAAAGGAGACTGCATGGAACTGGAAGACTCTGTTCTTACCCATGCGGGTTCCATGAGCGACACATCCTTAAACTTCACCTTACAATTTGCAGATGAGGACACTGGGACTGAGAGGGGTCAGTTCAATCCCCAGTGACCCCACAGTGAGTTAGCCACAGCATTGTGGGTCCCGAACAACACCCAGGCTAGGATTTCTTCACTACCATCTCTCTGCAGGAGGTGACCCAAAACCCCTTCCCCTGGGCCCGGGTCCCCCAGTGTGCTCACTGGCCATCTTCTTGAAGCCCCATCATTTTTCTGGTCTTCAAAGCCTTTTCACCAAGTACGCGTCTATCCCCTCCCCCTGCTCCAGGGCTCAGTGTTGCTCCTGAGAAGTCCCTCTTTGGAGGTAGCTCTGTAGGAATGTTGAGGTCTCTTGTACTTTACAAATGGGAGTAGAGACTGGGAAATGTGCCAGCATCTGTTTCCTCAGTTGCTGCCACTTGACTCGGCCACTGTCATCTTTTTCTGCATGTGCCTTGGACCCTCCCCCAACCAAATTCCAGGGATGGCAGTGCCAAAGGTGATTTGCACTTAGGTTATTGATGAGTGCCTTCCCCACTGCGCAGATGAGGAGTTTAGATTGAATCATAGTGTATATAATGAAGAGAAAGAAGGAGGATTTGCAAGTAACTGTGTGTGGGTTTGTATTTACATAATTCCTTCAAGTTTTAGATTTTCCTTTTCTTTATGGGTGAATTTTATGTCGCAGCTGATCCTGCAAGTCAATAAAAAGAAGGAATGATGCATAGCGTAGGTTTCACCTCAGACAGACCCAGGTCAGCACTCCAGCTCTCCCAGGAACATGGCACTGTTCCACAGTATCCCCATCCCCAGAAGGGGCTAATCAGCATACATTCTACAGGGCTGTCCAGAGGATTTGATGGGGTATGCATTTGTTATCTACTGTTGCATAACAAATCACCCCCAAAATTTAGTGGCTTAAAACAACACATTTATTATCTTACGGTTTCCGGGGGGCAGAAATCTGGGCACAACTTAGCTGAATCCTGTGCTTCAGTGGTTCTCACAGGTTGCAATCAAAGTATCAGCTTAGGCTGGGATGGCACCTGAAGGCTCGACTGGGGAAGGATTTGCTTCCAAGCTCCCGTACGTGTTGGCAGGACTCAGTTCCTAAAGGGCTGATAGGCTACAGGCTTCCGTTCCGGGCTGGCTTTTGGCTGGAGGATGCTTCAGTTCCCTGCCATGGGGGTGCCTCCCACATAGCAACTTGATTTGTTCAAGCCCAGAAGACACGAAGGTGATATAAATCATTAGCCAGCAAGGCAGAAACCACAGTCTTCTGTAACCAAACCATGGAACGGACGTCCCGTCACCTTGCTGGAGAGCTAAGTTGCAGGTCCTGCCTACTCTGTCATCCCAAGAGGCTGGGATCTTTGGGGTCACCCCAGGTTTCCTCCCATTGGATAATTCATTACAGCGCTTAATGCAGAAATTAATTGGCCTCCCACTACACCCCATTCAGCCTCTCCCCACCGTGTCCTTCACCATGGCTCCTCCATCCACTCATCATTCACTCAGCAGGAGTTTATTGACACCTGCTCTGGGTCAGATCCTGGGTTGGACACTGGGAAGAAGATACTCAGGCCTGAGCAGCCCCTGTCTATGGGGGAGGTAGGAATTCACAGTCACGTCATCCCCCAGGCCACTCAACCCTCCTCTGCTCACCATGAATCTCACTCGGCCCTCTTAGCAGAATGTATATAGACATGGCACCCTGGTTCCCAGAAAACGAGATTATTCCGAGGCCTCCCTCTTCTCTCTCCCCACCTCTGCCCAAACTTTCTTTAAGAACCACACAATAAAACTTGTTTATGCCAGGGCTTTGGTACTGGGAATGCAGGCAGATGGTGCCAAATTAACAGCCTGGCAGACACAGAAGGTTCTGAACACAATCGGCTGGAATGGTCCAGATCTTCCCCCATCTCTGAGCCCAGTGTGAAGGCACCTCTGGGAGCCCTTCCCCGCTCCCCTCTGGATGAGGCATCCTGTCAGCCAGAGGCTCAGGGCGAAGAATGCAGGGGTCTCAGGAGGAGGCCCGGGGCAACAGGGCATCATCTATCACCACCACAGAGGGGCAGAGGCAGCTGCGCTGTCAGGCACTCGCACTCCCCTTCACAGTGCAGGACCAGTACTGGGCAGGGGCTGTCCAGCCAGGGATGACATGCTCCAGCCCCCCTGCATCTAGGTGGGGAAGTCATCTAGACTGCCCGTCCTCTGCACTGGAAGGTTGAGAGCCAGGCTAGGAGGTTGTCTTTACCTCTCTGATGTCGTATTTGCTCATTTGCAAAGTGGGGAAGGGGACGCCAATCTTGCAGAGTTGCCGGGAGCCTCCTGTTCTGTGATCAGCCAAGTTGAGCCCACTCAGGTTCCTGCTCTGGGATGAAGTGCTGTGGGAGCCCACCTTGAAGGGCACCTTCTGGGGATTGCACAGGGAAGGAGAGGGAAATGGCAGGGGTGACTCTCAGTCCCAGGTGGCCTGACTCTGTCCTGTGTTCTTTCATCGTGTCCCCTTGATTTATCTGGGGGGTGATTGGTTCATATCCAAACATCCCTCCCTGGTCTTCTCTCTCATGCAATAAGAGCTGATTATCACAGCAGCTTAGACATTCCTCAGGGAGCTGGCCCTTCCTGAAACATTAGGGAAATATCTGTCCTTCCCCTCGTGAGATCCTTGTGGACAGTCACTTTGTTGTCTTTATTTATCCTAGTACCCCCTCACTGAATAGGGGCCAGGCAGATAGTTGGTGCCAATAATCGCGTGTCAAATGGCTAAATGAATGGCACACAGATGCCGACACTCATCATTCCCATCCCCTCTTTTCTGGAAGCTGCCCTTCTCCCTGCAGGACGAGCCGCAATCCTCCTGCCTCCAGATCACTCTGTTCAGCACCGTCTCCATCGTGGCCCACCGTGCTGTGGCCTAGGGGCTGACTGGGCAACACAGATCTGAGCACATCAACCCGCTTCCTCTTTGCCCTCCACTGTCTCCTTGCGGTTGGGATGAAGGCTCAGATCCCTAAAGTGGGATTTGAGGTCCTTGCACAGTCCTGCTTCTGCTCTCTCTGTGGGCTCCCAGCCACTCCTTGCCTTTCAGCCACGTCGGCCTTGAACTTCTTGGTGATTGTCAAGAGCCCTCCAGCCACGGGACCTTTTCACATGCTATTGCCTGGTCTGAACACTCTCCCTGAGCTCCAGGCTCACCTGATGACTCTGCTTTGTTCTTCAGATGGCAGGCAGAGGGTCACAGCCTCAGGGACTCCCTTCCAGCCTGCCTTGAAGCCCCTCGTCATCCCCTGACTCTGTCCTGTACTCTCACAGCATCCGCAGCCCCTCCTTTGGAGCACCTATCACTCTACGTTGCTTTGCATGAGTCTAGATTAGTCTCTGTGTCCTCTAGACTGAGCTCCAGGAGGGACTGTGGTGGTTTTGCTCACTGTTGATTCCCCGAACACAGTGGCTGTCACATAGTAGATGCTCAACCAATGTGTTGCATCAAGAATGGTGACACTGCAGGTTTCAGAGTCCCTCCAAGGGTGGGGAACATGACTCAGGCAGACGGCTGGTACTAGGGTCAGGCAAGAGAGATGCCTAGGCCACAATCTTTAGGGAGGGTTTCAGCCATCTCCAAATCGCTGGTGCTGACCTCAGGCTCTGCATTTCACTGACGTCACCGAATGCCAGCCAAAGGGAGTGAGGGTAGACAAGAGGGGAAAGATATGAGATGTCAGAGAACTGCCGGCTCAGCTTCCTGGGCCCACAGCTGGAAAGCTGATCTGTGCAGAGGACGGATGCATCTCCCACTCATGCAGGCATCTGGCTCCCAAAATAGTCTCCAGAATACCCCCTCGGCAGCTGAGCTGATGTGTATTTTCATACCAGCCTGATGTTGTTTTGCTTCTGTAGGCTCATTACAGGAACAGGAAAGAGAAACGGACTAATTGTCCCAATTGTGGACGTAATGGGGGGATTCTTACCTTCGCACGCTGCTGCTCACGTGGGGAATTTGCAATGGAAATCTCAGGGCCCTTTGGTTACTCAGTTCTCAGCTGATGAGGCGCTTTGCAGCGATTGCCTGCGTGGCTGGCGGGGCTGACTGGCTGACGGAATGTGCTCTAATGGCCTCATCAGAAGCGCTTGTAAGACCGTGGCCCCCCTCACAGAAGACAGGCAAGGGCGCTACTCCCATTCGGGCACACCTGGGCCAGATACCAAGTGAACAGAAGCTCCCAGCAGCTCCTGCTCTACCCGACCCACCACCCCTTACCTGGGAGCTGCCTCCCATCCTGCCTGGATGCAGCTCCATCTGCTCTGGGGAGAGGGTCTCGGGGAGCCTGCCCCAGGAAGACCTTGACCCTCCTTGTGAAGAAATCCAGGCCCAGAGTCTTAAAGATTTGGGAGCAACAAACCAGGCTATGCCTCCCTCCCTGCATGCTTTTCTTCTCCAGTGTATTCTTCAGGGCCCAGATTGGGCTCCTCCTCCTCCTCCAGGAAGCCCTCCCTGATGCCTCCAGCCCGTGCTGGCCTCTTCCCTTCCTAAGTCCTTCCCCAAGCTCTGCAGGGCAGTGTACGGTTGGGAAGGAGCATGGACCTTAGTGGCAGAGGGTTGGGTTTGAACCTCCTCTGCCCTGCTAGAGTGTTTGATCTTGGGCAAATCACTTGACTTCTCTGGGACTCCATTTCCTCCAGGTAGAATGATGTATTTGAATTCATTCACTCATGCAAGCATGCATTCTATGGTGATGGGAATTAAGGTATCGTTTTGTTCCGGCACAGTGGGAATGCCAAGGATGATGTTCTGGCTTGGCTCCCCTCTGGGGACACCAGCTCGGTGTCCTCAGCAGAGCGCCCACCCTTCTGAGCACCCTGGGACTCGCCCAATGACACATACTCAGGAAGCTGGCTCCCTGGCAGGACGTGGGGGATTCTGGGATCTTGCTCCCCTGAGGAGATGCCAGGCAGTCCCCTGTCAGCCCCCTCCTGAGAGCCCAGGATGCAGTGGGTGGAGCACTGGCCTGGGAGTCACAGGGCTCTGGCTTCAGGCCCTGCTTTTTTCCCCACTGCAGCCCCCTAGGTATGCCACAGCCCACCTGTAAGTCCCTGTGTCGGTGCCTCTACAGTGGGGCTAATAACGCTCGGGTACTGGCTAAGGACTGCGCACTTACACTGTGCCAGTCGCCAAGCTGGAGTCTTATCCCAGTGACTCCTCTCCATGGTCTGTGAGGTGGGTCATTGTGCAGACGAGACACCCTGGCCTCAAGGAGGAGACGTGGTTTGCCCAAGATCACACTGCTAGTAAATGGCAGAGGATCAAAATCTCACATGTACTCCATAAATACGTACACATATTATGAATCCATATAAAAGTTAAGACAAAGAGCCAGGATTTCAGTGCTGCCTCCTCCAGTGGGCTCATCCACTCTGCGTGGACACATTGTGAAGCTCGGTGGACATGTGTGCAGTTACTACTGTTACTATCCTTCTACTCTCGTGTCCACTGGCTAGAGGAACAGGGTCCCAGCCCTCAGCTCTGCCTCTCTGTGCCCATTTCCAGTATCTCCTGGGGATAGTGTTTCTGCACAGAAATGCCACCACCTCCCTGAGCCCTCCTCCGAGGGCCCTGAGGGCAGACGCTGCTGCTCCCATGGGGAAGCAGTTGATTATTCATTGAGTTTTAATTCCCAGAGCCATGGTCTCCATGAGGCTGTCTGAAGCTTGTGTGCAGTGGGTGGGAAGCAGAGAGGGAGGGAGAAATGGCCAGGCTCATTCGGTTTTTTTCCCTTCATTGCCCAAATGTTTACTCAGTGTCATTATATGTCACATACCGTAGTTTCTGGTGGTGGCTACAGAGTAGAATTGGGGCTCATTGGCTTACAGGCGACAGAAACACATCGCAAACTGACTCAAACAAAACAAGAAATATATTGACTCATGAAACTGGAACATCTGGGAGACTGCTGGTTTCAAGTCTCTCTTGATCCAGGGGCAAGAGTTGTACCTAGTCTGTGCAGGTGGGTGTATAGTAGAAAGCAAAACAGACAAGGGTCTCTGTCTTCTGGGGTTCACATTCTGTCTGTCCTGACCATCTCTCTTTTTCTATGTTACTCCATCTTTCAGAGATTTGTCTGTCTGTGTCGGCTTTCTTTTTAGACAGCCTCCTCCTGCAATGACCTCCTGCCATGCCGATCTTACATCCTACCAGCTTAGCAACCATAAGGAAAGGAAAGAAAGAGCCTCTTCTACACTATTTTCAGCGAAAGTCCAAGGGCAAACTCTGATTTGGATTAACCTGGATCACACGCCCATCTCTGAGCCCATCACTAAATTCAGTGGAATGGAAGTCACTGATTGGCCAGGCCTGAGTCACATGCTTAACCTTAGAGCCATGTGCAGGGCTGGGCTCTGTCCTGGTCCAAGAACCTAGACAAGGGGTACGTGGTGGGTGAGGGGCGCAGTGTCTAAAGGAAAATTTAAAGAATGGCAGAGGTGGTAAGAAGATCGTGAGTAGGTAAACACAATGATATTTTACAGGGTGAACCTAATTCCTACCTCTTGCTCAGCAGCTGGGCCGGGATGGCCAAAGTCAACTGGACTCATGCGGGTGACCCTGAGGAACCTCCACAATCAGAGGGAGACGATGCACCTGCAATCTGGCACCGCCTCTGGTCTCCGACCTCCTGGCTCAGGTGACCATACCTGCCTTCGGTTCACCCCAGCTGACCCGGCCTCCGTCTGAGGGGTGAGGCTGGGCAGAGCTGTCCTGATGCTGCTGGGCTCACAGAGCACACGTTGGCCCAACTGCTCCCTGGCTGTGAGACCCTGAGTAAGTTTCCCAACTTCTCTTAGCCTCGGTGTCCTTGTCTATAAAAGGGGAATGGTTAAACTGACCTCGTGGCAGGGAGGGTTGCTGTGAGAGCTAATGACAGCTGTGACCCTCCTGGCCTCGGCACACAGTAGGCACCAACTGAGTAGAGCTGTCGACGGCAGGTGCTCATGTAATGGCAGCCATTGCCGTGACCTCTCGTCTGGTGCTTTGCGGGTGGGTGATGGGTGTTGCTGAAGGGTTTGCCTCCGCCATCTGACTGTGACCCTCTCCAGCACAGGAATATGAGCGATCTTTCTCCCTGAGCCCAGAGCCCTGCACACGGCCTGACGTTCGCTGGTGAATCTGCTGAGTCATGGAAACTGGCTTTGAAAGGATGAAGGTCAGGGAGGGAGCTTCATGGTCATTGTCCAACAACAGCCGGGCCTTGAACATCTCTTGGTCGTCTATTCACAGTGCACATGTCTCAGCAGGACACACATTTCGTGGCAGCAGAGGGGAGTTATTTAAAGTCCCTGTTAAGATGGCTGAACCTTGATAGAACAGAGGAGTTGTCAGCACTGGGGCCCCAGAGGTGCCCGAGAAGGGCAGGACACACATGTGGGATTAATTTCCAGCTTTTCAGAGACACTTTGCTTTATATTGTGCTCAGGGTGTGAAGATGCCAAATGGCCCCAGTGGCACAAAGGGGCAGACTTGTGCTCACGACAGGTGGGCCTTTGTGAGTGACACTTCTGTCTTGGGGATGTGGGCAGCCTTAGCTGACTTTTCCTTTAATCATCTTCTTAGAAGTTTGCAGAGAGCTGGGCTGTGAACTGCAGAAATGTCAGGAGATGCTGTTTTGGCAAGAGCAAAAAACAGACAGCAGCAGCAGCCACTGGATTAATCCGTCCAACCAGCATGGACACCTACTGTGTGCTGGGCCCTGGGCTTACTACTTTACAAAGAGCTCTGGGGAAGGAGGCAGGTGCATAGTAGGCTCCTGATAATTCTTAGCTCTACTCTAACCGTGATGATAGTGACGTTGACAATGAACACTGGTGATGGTGACACCGGCTCCCCCATTTCCACATCCACTCTACCGCCATCAGGTGTCAGCCCCTCCTTACTGGGCCATGTCCCCCAAGGCTCCGTCACTAAGGAGGGGCTTTATTCCTTCTCACTGGCTTAGTCATCCTGTGACCCACATATCAGAGGAGGGGGCACATTTGCTCTGGTCAGGACTGCATCTTGCTCAGCTCACACTGGAGACTAAAGCTCCCTGCCCAGGCCAGCGCTGTGAGCCTGTGTCTTTCGGTTTCTGGTCACGGTGCTCACAGTTCATAATCAGCCCGATGTTTCTTGTCCTTTCTCTCCTCCCAGGGAGAGACCGTCAGCACAGACTGAGCACCATTTTCCTATGCCTGTCGGGGCACAGCTTTCCTATACAGACAGGGATTCTTGGAACACCTGAGGAGGGAAGAACCAGGGGATCGTCTGGTCCAAGCCCCTCATGTTCCAGCTGAAGACACTTAGGCCCGTTGGGGACGTGTGATCTGCCAGGGTCACACCGCACATTGGTGGCAGCGCAGGGGCCAGGACTCACTCTTCTGACCTGCAGCTTATACTCTCCCAGCTCTACCTTAGCCCACACGGATCCCAGGCCTGGGGTGCTGGCTGAACCCAGAATTCCAAGTCTAGGATAGAAAAGGGAGGGGCAAACTTAAACAGAATTGTCTTCGTCTGTTTGGGCTGCTATAACACAATATCATAAACTAAGTGGTTTACCAACAACAGACATGTAATTGTCACAGTTCTGGAGCCTGAAACATCCAGGATCAAAGTGCTGACAGGTTTGGCATCTGGTAGGGGACGGGTTTCTGGTGCAGAGATGGCACCTTCTTGCTGTGTACTGACGTGGCTGAAGGGAAGGGACAAGGCAGCTCCCTGGGGTCCCTTTGATTAGAGAGGTGGATGGGGTTGGGCACAATGGTGGCTCACACCTGTAACCCCAGCACTTTGGGAGGCTGAGGTAGGTGCATCACCTGAGATCAGGAGTTCAAGATCAGCCTAACCAACATGGTGAAACATCATCTCTACCAAAAACACAAAAAGTAGTTGGGTGTGGTAGTGTGCACCTGTAATTCCAGCTACTTGGGAGGCTGAGGCATGAGAATGGCTTGAACCTAGGAAGCAGAGGCTGCAGTGAGCCAAGATGATGCCGTTGCACTCCAGCCTGGGCAACAGAGCAAGACCACGTCTCAGAAAAAACAAAAAAAGAGACAGAGAGAGCAAGAGAGCAAAAGAGAGAAAGAGAGAGAGAGCGAGAGAGAGAGAGAGAGAGAGAGAGAGAGAGAGAGAGAGAGAGAGATGGCTTTGAGGCTGTGATGGTGGAGGCCGTGTCATAATGAGCTGATGTGTTCTTGGTGAAGGCATGAGGGAGAGGTAGGGAGATGGGGGGTGGAGGCAGGCAGGGGCTCCCATGGCATGAACCCCATTCATGAGCGCCCTCTCCATGACTTAGTCACCTCTCAAAGGCCCCACTTCCTAATGCCTTCATCTTGGGAGGTGAGATTTTAGCATATGACTTTGGGGGGCCACCAGCATTCAGACCACAGCAGGAGGTGTGAACTTTGGTGGAGAGCAGGAAAATTAAGCCTAGTGAATAAAGGTCTCACGCTAGGCCCCTTATGCCCTGAAGGGGCCCATGAATGAGTTTCTCCAGTCCTGACGGGGGCCAGTGAACATACTTCACCCCGTGAATGCCATGGCAGTGTGGGATGAAATTGGGACAGATGGGCTGGGCATGGTGGCCCATGCCTATAATCCCAAGGCTTTGGGAGGCCAAGGCTGGAGGATTGATTGAGACCGGGACTTCAAGACCAGCCTGGGCAACAGAGCAAAATCTCCATCTCTACAAAAAATCAAAAAGTTCTTCAAGACCGCAGTGAGCCGTGATTGCACCACTGCACTCCAGCCTGGGCTTCAGAATGAGACCCTGTCTCTAAAAAAAATAAATAAATACATAAAATGAAAGAAACTGTGATGGGCTCGGGATGAAATGGGAAGAATAAGGTCCCTGTAGCTGGAGCAGTCAGTGTCAAGTAGCCAAGTGTTCTTTGTCGGAAAGGCCACTCGCCATGAAATGTGCTGTTTTCACTATTGGTTCCGTTTTCCCTTTTCAATGAAAGGACTGTGAGAGTCAGTTTTAGTTGCTGCTCTGGAACTTTCTTTGCAACCTCTGGAGAGTTTTCATAATGCAGGATGTCACCAAGTGTGCACGACACTGTATGCTGCATGTCACGTTCCTCAAACATGTTCAGCCATTGTTCTCAAAACACCAGGTTCCACCACCCAGAACTTGTGTTCTCCTGAGCCCAGTCTGGGAAACGCTGGCCTTTAAAAATCAATGTGATTTAGGAACGAACGTTCACAAACTTGGCTGGGCTTTCCTGAGCACCTGCACCCAGTGTTTGGAGGTGTGAGCCTGCGAGCGCATGCCCACTCTGTTCCTCTGTCATACGTGGTAAGAAATCTTCCTCCAGAGGCACAGGGATTTTGGAGTCTCATCTCCCAGATCCCAACTCACCAAAATCTCAGAAGAGAAACCAAATGGGCAGGGAAAACGATATCCCAAGACATCTATGGGCTTGCCACGTTGCTCTTAGTAATTCAGGTGTTACCAGATTCATAAGAATGCTATTAATTTCATAAAAATGTTTCTCAGACATCTGTGCTGCAGGTCATGGGATCAGAATCTCGTTGCTGGCATTTTAGGGAGGCATGAATCTCACCTGTGTATCTGGAACCCCTGTTTCAGGGGTTTCTGAGGCTTGGGTTTTGTGACGGGATTAGTGATCGCATCATCAAAGAGGTGGGTCACCCCCACTGTTTCACATAAAAATTGGTCCAAGCCCCGCCCAGCCAACATCATCTGACTTTCCATCACCGCCCTTCAGTGAGCACCCTCTACTCTCTGGTTGAAAAGCAGTCATATAACGGGACCTTCAAGGCCCCGTGGGACCTGACCATGCCAGCCTCTCTGGCTTCATCCTGGTCCTTGTCCTGTTAGTCACCAGCCTCCAGCCACCCAGGTCTTCATGCAGTTCCTCCAGAGAAAGAATCAAGCCCCTTCTCACCTTTAGGCCTTTGCACATGCTGGTTCCTTGGCCTGATGTTCCTTCTTCCCACCTCTCCCCACACCTTATCTAGAACACTCTCTCCTTTTCTATCTCCACTGAAAAGCCACTTCCTTCCTTCCTCTCCTGCTCTTGACCTGAGGGGACACAGAGCCCGCGATGAAGAAGTCAAATCTGTTCTTCACTGTTTGAGGTCTGTCTTTTTCCTAGACTGTAAGCTTCCTGGAGGCAGAAATTGCTTCTGTCTTGTGGCCGCTGCTGCCTTCTTCGTGTTAAGCCAGGGCCTGACATACAATAGATGCTCAATAAAGTGTTTGTTGAATAAACACCAAAAAGAGTGAGTGAATGGATGAGTAACCTTTGTCTGACCCATCGCTGACAATTTCCAGTGCTCTGCAGGGTTTGTACAGATTCACACCTCCGAAGAACATAGTCCCAGGCATGGGACCCCCGCCTGCTTGCCCCTTGTCTCCCCTCCTCTCCTCCCCGCCACGCCTCCACCAGCAGCACTTCGGCTCGTCACGGCCCAGCCTCAGCAGTCACTCCTGCAGGGAGTTCCTTCCTGCACACAGAAGTACAGCTCCTTCCTCGCTGGACCTCTGGAGCTTTCTAGGCTGGAAGAGCAAATATTCATCTTTTGCACCCTTTCCCACTCACATCATCCACTTAAAGAGAAAGGAGGCCAGTCCAGGATTCGACTTAGAGCCAGCCACTTGTGGGGCGAGTGGGTAGGAGTATTTATTCACACTAAGTGAGCATTTACTATGTGTCAGGAACTATTCTAAACCCAGCAAAGGTTTCATATCACTTAACCTTCTAGAAAACTCTAGAAGTTTCTAATTTCCCCCTTTATAAGTGGGCAACTGAAGCATACAGCAGTTACAGAAGTTGCCCGAAGTTCACCGGGCTGTAGGTGGTGCAGCGGACGTTTGGACGAGGGCGTCCGGGCCAGGCTCCTGTGCCCCGCATGGCAGGCCTTCTTCATCTGCTTCCGGTGGTGTCACCGAGGACTGGGCCAGGGGACTCTTCTCCTGGGCCTTTAGGCATAAGCAAATGGCGGGACTCAGTGCCTCCTACTTAGCTATGTGAAGTCAGGGTTGGGGCGTGACAGCCCGAGAGGGAGGAGTATGAGGAGGAGCTGGCATTTTGGGGGATGGTAGAGAGAGCCCTGGAGGGGTTGTCCACACCAGAGTAGCAGGTCGGGGGCCACAGAAGGGAGAGGCCAGCCAGGGAGATCTCCGGAGCCCCAGGCAGGGGCATCTGTTTTCATTTTACTTGTTTTGATGCCTCGGTCGCCCGCACTTTGACGCCGCCTTCTGGAATGTCAGCGGCAGGCCACAGTCTCCTCCTCTTTGGGGTCCTGCAGGAAATGAAGGAGGCTGGTAGGCTCCCTAGGCTGCGATATTGTGGGGCAGAGAAAGGCCAGTGGTTGCAGGAGGCCAGCCAGAGAGGGTTTGGAGGGTTCAGGTGAGAACTGGACCCAACAGCTGCAGGTGCTAAGACACTGGCCACCCCAAGAAATCCTCGGCCAGGAGTCCCACCTCTCAGGGGTTTCGGGCCCAGGTCCTGTGGTGTGCATATTACGCCTGGGCCCCTCAGGAAGCTCTCGGCCCCGGGGACATGGGCGTTCTGCCCGCATGTGAGCAAGCTTCTCTTCCTCCCAGCCCCACCTCCCACCTCCCCTCCTTCAGCATCCGGAGAAATGGGAATGGACTCCTTGAGTTGCGGTTCTGTTTCCATCAGTCTCCACCGAGATATTTGCCCAGCAATTGAAAACACTTGTATTCATCAGAAACTTGGGAGCTGAAACGAATGTTTCCGTGTATCTGTCTTCCAGGGCCTCGCAGAGCCCCAGGGAGGGGCAGAGCTCAGTGGCTGGAAGCACCTTGGCCATAAGAGGGCGACCTTGCATCAGCAAAAGGATACTGTGCGAGGCCCCCAAGGGTGCGCTTTTCCGGACCTAGTCCGCCTCCCCTGTGCCACTCCCTCCCCCACTGCCATCAGGAATTTTTAGGACAGCTTCCCTGTATAGCGTCCAGGACACCGGGGACAGCAGGACGGATTTGATGAGGCTTCACAAGCCCCTCTGCTTGTTACTATTTTTATGGAGGGAATGGATCGAACCCTGACTCATTCTGTCAGCTCGTATCTTCTCAGTGAAGCTCTTGCCAATCACTGATTGATCAATGTATTTAAAAAAAAAAAAAATCTCACCTAGGACAAGCCACAGACTCAGAAAAAAATATTTGCCTAATACATATCTGTTAAAGATACGCCCAGAACACACAAATAACGCTCAAACTCAACCGTAATAAAAGGAAGACCCCAATTATGATGGATTTTCTTAGAACAGACACATCACCAATGAAGAGATGGAGTGAGTAGTAAGCTCACTAAAAGATGCCCAATATCGCTAGCCATCAGGAAGGACAAAATAAAACCATAGTGGGATGTCACTTGGCCCCCACTAGGATAAAAGGGCGGCTGGCAGCACCAGGGGCTGTGGGGATGAGGAGTGACTGGGGCTCTTTTCGGGAAGGCAGAGCGTAAAGCCATCTTGGGAGACAGCCTGGCAGTTTCTTAGAAAGTTTAACACACGCCACCATATGATCTGGTCATTCTGCTCCAAAGTGTTTACCCGTGACAGAAGAAGACATATGTCCGTACACACATTTGTGCACAAATGTTCTAGCAGCTTTATTTATAGCCACGAACTGGAAATGATCCAAATACCCACCAACAGGTGAATGGAGGAACAAAATGTGATTCATCTGTGCGATGAACATTCTTCAGCAATAAAAAGAAAGGAAGTGTTGATACATATCACATGGAGGAATCTCAGTGTCATTACGTGGAGTGAAGGAAGCCAGACGAGGAAGAGAACATGCTGTATGATTCCAGCAGATACGATTCTAGAAAATGAAAACTAACTGATAGTCATGGAGAGCAGATGAATCATTGTCTGGGGCAGAGGAGGCAGGTAAGGCAGTGGGTGATGGGAGAGCGGATGACCCACGGGCAGGGGACCTCACCTGGGGGTGATGGGTATGTCTGTTACCTGGACTGTGATGGTGATTTCACAAGTATGAACATAGGTCAAACTCATCAAATTGGTATGTGAAATAGATACAGTTTATTGGAAATCAGTTGTAGCACAATAGAGGTGTTTAAAAATTTTTTAAGTTTACTACAGGCAGGCACGGTGGCTCGCACCTGTAATCCCAGCACTTTGGGAGGTCAAGGTGGTGGATCGCGAGGTCAGGAGTTCAAGACCAGCTTGACCAGGATAGTGAAACCCCGGTCTCTACTAAAAATACAAAAATTAGCAGGGCGTGGTAGTGGGTGCCTGCAATCTCAGCTACTGGGAAGGCTGAGGCAGAGAATTGCTTAAACCTGGGAGGCAGAGGTTGCAGTGAGTCAAGATTGTGCTACTGCACTCCAGCCTCAGTGACAGAATGAGACTCCATTTCAAAAAAATAGAAAGAATAAAAAGGTTTCTACATTGTGGAGTCCTGTGAGCTTTGAAAGACAAATGCACCTTATGCATCTTGGTTCGTGAAAAAATGCGTCATTGGTCCCCAGTGTCTTATCCCCTCTCGAGCAGCACCGTTTTCCATGTAACTTTGCAGTGCTGTGGGTGGGCAGTATGTCCTGCCCCTTGGCAGAGAGCAGATGGCTCCCCCATATGACTTGCTTCAGGCAGTGGGGTGTCAGCAGACGTGACGTTTCTCTGACGCACTTGGGCTGGCTCTTGCCTCTTACCACTGCGGTGAGAACATGGCTGGACAGCCTTCGGGAGATGAGAGACGCACGGAGCAGAGCCAGGTTTCTCCCGTCACCCCATCCAAGCTCCGCTGCATCAGCCAAGGTCAGCCTCCATCAGCAAACAACCGTGGAACCCCACAGACATGTAAGTGAGTCCAGCCAAGAGCCGCAGAGCTGCCTAGCCAACCTATAGCCGACCCCAGAGGAGCGAGCAATAAATGTGTTTTTGACGTTAGACAGTAAGGTTCTCTGAGTTTTGTTAGGCAGTTTTATTGTAGGACTAGGTAACCGATTCAGGCCCTATTAGAACAGTCTGGGGCTATCTGGGAAGACTTCCTGGGGGGAGGTAAAGCAAATTGGGTTTTGTCGTTGTTGCTGTTAAGTACATATCTTACTTTACTTATTATTATTATTATTTTATTTCTATAGGTTATTGGGGAACAGGTGGTGTTTAGTGACATGAGTAAGTTCTAGTGGTGATTTGTGAGATTTTGGCACACCCATCACCCAAACAGCATATACTGCACCCAGTTTGTCGTCTTTTATCCCTCACCCCCTTTTCAACCTTTCCCCCGAGTCCCCAAAGTACATTGTGTCATTCTTATGCCTTTGCATCCTCATAGCTTAGCTTCCACTTGGGTTTTAACAGTGAGTGTGAAGTGGCCAGAGGGATAGCAACGGGAAGGCAGCAGTCCACAGGCGTGAGAGAACTTAGTTCAGGACACTGGGACCATCGCTCAGTGCGACCAGAACCAAGGATGGTCCCTGGAGGGGGTGGGATGGAGAGCGAGGCCTGCCCCCATCCCGAGGATCTTGAATGACAGGCCCAGGCATTTTTAGAAAATACAGAGCCCTGGCAGGTTTTCAGTGAGGCTGGCCTTTTAGAACGATCATTCACGTAGCCAGGGCAGAGGGTAGATTAAAGCCAGCAAGAGTTGAAGCTGAGGCTACAGTGCAGATGAGCGAGGATGGTGGCCTAGACCCTGGCTGGGATGGAGACCCCGTGAGAGCCATTTGAGGGACAGTGACCCGAGGGGGTGTCCATGTGGCTGGCACTTCCTTTATAGCATTTTCCCTATTTCTGCCTCATCTCAACTGGGCCATAAAACTCATGGCCTGCATCAAACACACCCCTCCCTGTGGCCAATTAATTTCATTTGGCCATCAATTTGTAAAGATTTACTAATCAATAAGAGCTGTGTATCTTTTAAGGCTCCAAGTGCAGAGGGTGCGACGATCTTCACAGGATGCTTGCAAGGTGATTGTATTGGTAAGACCCCTGGTTTACCTCCTACGTTATTGCGAGTTACATGTGACTAAATGTATCCTTTCATAATCAATCCACGTCTAATTACCATTACAGACTCATTAAATGGGAAGGATGCACTCTGTGGCGTAAAGGAGGAGGTTTGTAAGAAGGTGCAGTTGACATCAATGAATGGGGCTTCAGCTTCCCACTTGCTGCTCTATTAACTCCCACAAGCTTTGCAGGAGCTATGTAGCCAGGAGAGGCTGCAAGTTACTGGACTGTTACCATCTAGCTATGTTTGTGGCTTCAGGCAATTCACAAAACCTCTGTGGGTTGCAGTTTCCTCTTCCTTAAAAGGAGGGTAGTAACATCAACAGCAAAAAAACCCGGGGCTAGTTTTTTCCTTTCAGACCTGCTGGGAGATAGTCTCCCTCCTAACTGTCCCCACCCCAGCCTGTAGCCTCTGCAGACAAAGGGCTCTTCGAAGTCCCTGGGGCAGGAAAGAGGAAGTATATTCCGTCTTCTGGGCTCCCTGTGGCCCCATCACAAGCCCCACCTTGTAGAGAGGGCAGGACTAGTGCCCTGTGTCAAAAATCTGCCTGCAAGACTTAGCTCCTCGACATCTAAAATAATCTCCAAAGATTCATCATCATCTAATGTTTATTCCGGAGACTGCAGCATGCAAATAAGGTGAGTGCGTGCCGGCAGAAATGCGGAAAGAATTTCCAGTGTCTAAGCCACGAAGTGCCACACTCTCATGGTGTCTTGTGAGGTTGGCTGGGGGACCCAGGAAGAGGAAAAGAACTCAGTGATGGCGTATTCTGATGGGAGTTTCTCCAGTGACAGAGGTACTTCTGAGGATGCCAGCATTTGAGAGCCTCAGAGTCATCAAAACCTAGACTCTTATATCTCTGAGTCTTAGAGTCTTTCCTTTAATAGGATCTCAAACTACAGAACCTAGAGTCAAATGTCAGAATCACAGAACTTGCCCAAACACCCAAACAGCAGCCAAGTCATTCCCACACGTGAGGGCAAAGCCCTCTAGACAGAGGGAAGAGCAAGTGCAAAGGCCCTGAGGCAGGAGTGTGTGGGACGTGTTTGAGGAAGAGAAAGCTCTTGTTTGACCTCCCTGGGCTGCTAAGAGCCTGAGGCTTTGGGGCATATCAGGAATAAGGAGAGGATGCTCCCCCCATGGCGGGGCAACTTGAGGGCCAGTGCCCAGTACACAGCAGGTGCTGATGCAAAGCCTGACGACATTCAGTTCAGGGCCCTACATGGTCAGAGAGACGGTGACATGGGGAGAGACGGCCTGGGTGTGAGGAGCCTGACTGGGGGCCAGGCGGGGGAGGGGAGGGACAGGTCCTGGGGCGTTTCTTCTTGGAGAAGAGGAGGCGGTGCCTTCCAGGGGCCATCGGTATAAGGTTTGGGCTGCACTCGGAGGCCCCAGGTGTGGCCCCAGATCATGAGGCGGTAGGTCACCAGATTATGAAGCAGTGGGTCTGGCCAAGTGGATGGGAGGATCGCCAAGTCACAGAGACCCAAACTCAAGGCCAGGCTCAGTCAAGGACCCCCTATGTCACCCTGGGACACAGGGGGCACCAAGAGAGTAGAGGAAAGCCTGATGAGGGGGCTTGGGATTGTTGAGGATTTGCTTCTGCAGCACCAGAGGGAACAAGCCAGAGGCTGGGGTAGTACCGGCATCCTGGGGACGCTTTTGAAGGACAGTGCTCATCTAAACGCGGACATTCTGGGAGGCTCCATTTTGGCCAGTAACCTCAGGGTCATGCTGCATGGAAACGCCAAGAGAGGCAGAGGTGGGAGGGTTGAGGGGTCTGGGGAGCATGGAGTCAGGAGAGGCTTTGGAGAGGCGAGGAGAGGGTCACCTGGGGCATGCATACGTGGGTCTCTGGAGGATTCAGAGAACACTAATAAATGTCCACTAACTGAGCACCTCACCTACTGTGTGCCAGTTTACGCATGCATTCACTTGCAACTTTTCACACCTACTGTGTACCCTGTCCCAGGCTGTGACTTGGAAAGACAAATGGGACTGAGACAGATGCAGTCCATACCTTCGTAGGGCTGTTGCTCAGACGAAGCAGATGGAGGTAAAAACCCTTCATTAAACAAACAAGTGAGATAATGATAGAATGAGGGGCGTGCCATAAGGCAAACCGGAAAGGGCCAGGATAGAACTTTCCCTCCTCACTCAATCCTCCAAAGCATCCTGTATTTACAAGATCCTGTTCTAAGCCCATTGAACAGCTGAGAAATCTGAGGCCCAGAGAGCTGAGTAACTTGTTCCAGGCCCATGGCTGAGAGCGGCAGAGCCAGGATCTAGGCGGGCAACCAGCAGGCACAACAGACTGCAGCTGCTCAGCCCCACCTCACGCCTATCCCTAAGGACAGGGGTGTTCTCAGTGGGTGTCGGGAACCCGCCGCGCACCACGGGGACCACAGAGCAGGCGCTGCCCTGGGTGGAACGGGCTGCAGAGTGAGGGAATCTGGGCCAGAATTCTGCATCCTTCAGTTGCTGGTTGTAGGATTCTCAGTGTGTTTACTGCCTTTCTCTGCATCTCAGTTTCCTCCTCTGAAAAATGGGAATGATGACCTCTATCTTGGAGGGCCGTTGCAGGAATCAAATACAAGAAAGATGTAAAGTGGTTCTAGTCAGGGTTGGAAACGCTCTTCAGAGACATAGGGTAGGAGTGTTAAAAGATGTGCTTCGGCCGGGTACGGTGGCTCACACCTGTATTCCCAGCACTTTGGGAGACTGAGGTGGGTGGATCACGAGGTCAGGGGTTCAAGACCAGCCTGGCCAAGATGGTGAAACCCTGTCTCTACTAAAAATACAAAAGTAGCCGGGCACAATGGCAGGCATCTCTAATCCCAGCTACTTGTGGGCTGCTGGAGGGAAGCGGGTGGAAGTTGCAGTGAGCCAAGTTTGAGCCACGGCATTTCAGCCTGGGCAACAAAGTGAGACTCCATGTCAAAAATAAAAAAAGATGTTCTCTTCACGTATTTGAAGGCCTGTGTTCCCCTCTCTCTCTCATTGCTTCAGAAGCTTTTCCCGTAGCCACACACATGCAGTGGAAAGAAACCTTGTCCAGGAGCCGGAGGACATGGAGGCTCTAAACCTCTGATGTGTGGCCTGCAGCAGGCCACTGATCTTCTCTGACCCTCAGTTTCCTCATCTGTAAAACTGGAACATGGTGCTCCCTGGAGGCCACTGTAAGGGTTGAACACGGTGATGTAAATTGAGGGCCAAGCATGGAGCCAACACAGACCAGACACTAAAATACACCAGGCTGTTTCATTTGGCGAAAGGTATTCTGTTCTCTCTTTTAAACTCATACACTTTTTGGCTTCTAAATATGCAGTGGGGCAGGAAGAGCAATGAGTCTGGAAGCCAGAAATTCCTGTGCCTCAATTCTCTCCTCTGTCTCAGCTTTGCTTTGTACCTTGGGTAAGTCATTGGACCTCCCTGACTCTCTGTATCTTCATCTGTAAGATAGAGAAAATTATGCTTACTCCTAAACTATAATGTTTCACAAGACCCAGCGAACCTCACAAAAGACCCCCAAAAGGCAGGCAGGATGAGGAGTTCCCCCTATTGAGCTGTGTGAGCATCCCAGACTGATATGCCTAGAAGGCATCCCATTTGGAGGTAAACACAGGTTCCATTTAAGGAAGATTGGAACGCTATTCCCGAACACATTTATGTAAAATTAGTGGCATCACCTGTTCTCTGCATCTTTTAATTGTAAAACCAATTAACTTTAAAATGCTCAGCGTGTGGCCAAGGGAAGGGAAGGCAAAGACCAGGCTGGCTTTGCAAACCCTGTGTCATCTGTAGTGGCCACAGTGGCCCTGGGAAGTCCCAGCCATCCCCATCTGCTGGCCGAGGAGACCCTGTGGGATGCTGGGAGACTCTAGGAGAAAAGCAAGACCCTCGGAGTCTGGGTCTGGCGAGTCCTGACACAAGTGCACTGGGTGGCCATGGGCCAGGTGATGGAGTGGACATTCCCCGGTAGTGGCCAGCATTACACAATATCAACTGCCCCTCACCCAGCAGCCCCATGCCCCTCACCCTGTTCTTTGCTTCCCTCTGCCCTTCCCACTGCCTGACTGGCTGCGTAGCTGTTTGTCATCTTTCTCCTCAGTAAAATGTTGACTTCACAAAGACATGTCTATTGCACCTACTGCTGTGTGTCTGGGGCCTGGCACAGAGTAGGAGCTCAGATGAATGAATGAATGAATGAATGAATGAATGAATGAACTAATGAACTTCAGCTCATTTGAGAGGGCATTTTCACAGAATCAAATGGTCTCTGGTGGGATGAACGGTCTTTTTTTTTTTTTTTTTTTTTTTTTTTTGAGAGGGAGTTTCATGCTTGTTGCCCAGGCTGGAGTGCAATGTCACAATCTTGGCTCACCACAACCTCCGCCTCCCAGGTTCAAGCAATTCTCCTGCCTCAGCCTCCCTAGTAGCTAGGATTACAGGCACCCGTGACCATGCCCAACTAATTTTGTATTTTTAGTAGAGATGGGGCTTTCTCCATGTTGGTCGGGTTGGTCTTGAACTCCAGACCTCAGGTAATCTGCCTGCCTCAGCCTCCCAAAGTGCTGGGATTACAGTCATGAGCCACCTCTTCTGGCTGGGATGAACGGTCTTAAGGGAAAGGGTGTTCACTCTACTCCTGCAGGCATTTGCAAGTCCTTAGGTTGAGGGAACGCAGGCGTTGGCTGAGGGGATATATTTGTTCTTAAAACCTTTTACCCAGCCCCACGTTTGCACCCCTTTCTGTCTGCTCTGCCCAGAGATTTTAGGCTCCTCTGTCTCAGGGGAAGGGAGGGACCGGGTATCAATCAAGCATGAGCTCAGCTGTTTCTTAACTAGCTGGTTAACAGCTTACTTATTTGCAACTCAATTTTCTCCCTTCCTGCGACTTTCAGGGCTGTGAAGAATGGGGAGGAAATATGCTTGTGAAGGAAAAACGCACGCACACAGAGTTCGTTGACATCCCACTCCCCACCCCCGTTTCCAGCATCTGTGAATGCACACTGAACCGGCTGATGGCTACAAGGAGGGGTCTGGCTGCAACTGAGCTTGTGCTGGGAAAGAGGCCCAGGCTGCAGTCTCCAGGGGCCAAGCGTGACCTGCACGGCCATATTCCAACAATCAGTTCCAAGCAGCCCCAGGAGGGAGGCGTGGGCAACAAGGGGCAGCAGGGAGTGGGCAGGAGGGGAGAATAATGTACAAATCCCCCCTCTTCCTTCCAGGAAGCCTCACTCCTCTGCTCGGGCTGCTGTACCACAATTCAGAGAATATCTTGATCTCTCAACACAAGCAGCCCATGAGATATTCACACCTTCGAGGTGGGGAGGATGAGATGCAGGTGACCTTCTGTGATTCCTCCTCAGTGTGGACGCACTGGCCTGGATAGAGAGCCTGCCAGCCAGCTCTGCTGGGGGTTTTCTGCAAGGCCCAGGATTGGCACAGGAGATGCAGGTCCTAGGTAGGGGTAGGGGTGGTGTGGGTGGGGGGGGGTGTCTGGCAGAAATCAGTGTTGAGGAAAATTTTGATGACTCATCAGTGAATCAGGGAAAGAACTGCAGCCTCCCCAGGTGAGGAGCCCTTGAGTGATGGATGGTTCCTGGATCCTCCTGCTCTAGAGTTTGCCTTTCTCTGAAGGTGATGGATTCAAAAGCAGCTCTAATGAGCCTACAGGGGGTTACAAGGCAGCCACCGGCTGGCTGCCTCCCCTCCTCCTGCCCAGCCTTCACCTGCTGGGTACAGATCATAGGAGAGACATTTGGATAAACTCAAAGACTGCAGGGACGGAACCAGCAAGGGGAGTCACTGGGGCTGCCCCAGGAGGAGCTGGGTCAGCCTGGAAAGATGGGGGTCAGGATGAGTTCTCTACCCCAGTTGCCCATGCCCAGAGCAGTGCTGTAAAGGCCCAGTGATGGACCACCTCCTCCTCCCGGCTATGATGCTGTGGTGGTCCATGGCTGTGCCTGCCCCTCTCTAGCCCAAGCAGTCACGCACAGCAGAGGGAGGAACATGGGAGGTATAGCCAGTGGACCTGGTCCAGCCCCATCACATGACATCAGCAGGTCCTTGAGTTGCTGTCCGTAAGATGGGGCTAGTGGTGACACCAATCGCATTGCCATGAGCACGTCCTCCATGGAGAGCTCTTGGGATGCCTTTCACAGCCAGGCCCATGCCCTGCCTGCAGCCTGGCAGATGTGGAGAGTGGTAGAGAGGACAGAGTGGGTTTCGGAGGGAGCCAGGCCTGGGCTCAAGTCCTGTCTCAGCTATGGCTCCTTGGCAGGTCCCTAACCTCCTCTCTGTGCCTCACTCTCCTCATCTGTAAAATGGGGTTATTGCCGCTGCCATCGCACAGGGGCGGGATGAGGTGAAATGAGCTATCAAAAGAACATACAGGCACACAGCAAGTGCTCAATAAATAGCAGCTCTGCTGATCACCGTCATCATCATTATCATCGTCATCATCATCATCTGAGCTTTCTCTCGGCAGTACTAAAATATTATGTAATTGGGACCATACTGTATACTCATTTCTCTTCCCTTACCATTCTGTCATCAGCGTTTTCCCACATCATTGAAAATTCCTCAAAAGCGTGATGTTAATAGCTTCGTAATTGTACCTCATTTAGATGCAGCATCATTTACCTCACCATCCTCGACTGTCAGATGCTCGGAGGCTTCCGGGGCTGTTCTCATACACATCAGGCTGCCATGAACATTCAGGCACCGTTTCCCTGGGTCCCTGACCACTGCCAGCACAGATGCCTGCAGCTGGGACTGGGGCATCAAGAAATGGGATGCATCCCGGGCTGGGGGTCTTTATCACTTAGTCGCTTTCCTGAAGTCACCCTGATTGGCACCCCCAGCATGGGGGTTGCCTGTTCCCCCCTCCAAGCCAGAGCCCCTGCCTGGGGCCCCTGACTCCCAGCAATGTGATGGTCAAATCAGATCCCGGGAGCCCAGGAAGCCTCATGGCAAACAAGCAGCAGGCTGGAGTCAGGGCAGCTGGTCCCATCCCACCTGCCCTTGTGCTCCAGGTACAAAATCCTATTCGGGAGTCCCCAGCCTGAGAGGGACCAGGGGGCGGTCTCAGGGGCCACCTGCCTGAGGGACTGGAGCCTCACAAGACAGGATGTTGGCTCCTCAGACATCCGGGTCCAAGTCCCTGTGGGTTCACAAAGTGAAACTCCTGTTTCCTGGGTCTCCTGGACAAGGTGTCATGTCGGGGCTTTCCGGGACCCCCATGGGCTCCCTGTGACCCTCAAGGGCCTCCAGTCAGGCTCCTCATACCCAGGCAGGTCCAGGGAGGTGCTGACGGCCAGCTTGCTTTCAGACACAATGTCACAATAAAGCCGGTCCCCAGGGACCCTCGGGAGAGCCTCAGCAGCCAAAGGGGGAACCCTGAGGAGGATTTCAGGCTGCAGAAGAGGCTGGGGAAGGGAAGGAGGTCAGTGGCTGAAGGTGGCAGGATGAGGACAGCTTCCTGTGGGCGGGGCCATCCCAGCCTGTGGGCGGGGCCAACCTGGCCCAGAGAATTAACCGTTTTAGAGACAGAAATGGGGTCACAGCATCCAGTCAGGTGAGAGTTCACGTAGGAGGACCCAGGCTTGCAGTGAGGGGAGGCTGCCCTGGCCTACCTTCTCCCACCACCTTGAGAGCCTCTGCCATGGCCTAAGAAATGGGGCAGGCAAAGGAGCCAACTGTAAGGTGCCTGCCAGCTTCCAGCATTATTCATTGTCTGAGACTCCCGCGGCCCCTCCCGGTTGGTGTGACACCTGTGAGTTGGAGCTTGGGAGGGCACGGTGCAGGGCCTGGACGGAGGCTGCCTCGAGAGGAACATGCTGTGCTTTCCACTGCACCCCCCTGGCCCAGAGCCATGCCCCTCCCCAGCCCCTGCCCCCTTCCCTTCTGTAATCATTCACTGAGCCGCTGCTGGGCACCCCGGGCTACAGTGGCTGCCACAGGGTGGTGGCTGCGCCCTCTATGACCAGGGACAGCTGTGATCCATCTTCACCCCCAGAGCATGCCTTGGGAGGAGGAAGGGGGCTGCCCTGAGGAAGGAGGGGGAAAAGGAAGCCTCGAGATGCAGAATCGGAAACAGAATCCGTCAGGCCCTCCCCCTGGGCGGCTGCAGACCTCATGCCTCCCCTGCGATCGATCCACTCTGCAAACACTCACCTTGGGAATCCACCAGGGATGGGGGTGAGGGTTCTGGGCCCTCCGCCCTGCGGTGAGAAGCTAGGCAAGCGCTGCCCCTGCTCAGGGTGTCAGTGTCTCCGTCTGTACAATGCGGTGGTCGCGGCAGCTCAGGGGCTTGGGGGTTCTCAACCTTGACTGTGCATTAGGGCATCCTAGAACGGGCTGGGACTTTTAAGGACACAGATATCTGGGCCTTAAGCCCAGAGGTTCTCACTCGCAGTCTGCCAGCTGTGTGATGTGACATCCCAGTCAAGAGCTGGGGCTCTGGAGTCCAACAGTCCTGGGCCCCAATCCCTAGTCAGCCTCTCATCAGCTGTGTGACCTTGGGCAAGTGCCAGCACCTCTCTGAGCTTCTCTTCTGGTGACTGAGGACAGTCAAAGTACCTGTTGCCTGGGGATGTGGGAGGATGTTTGGGACCAGTGACTCCAAAGTGCTCACGCAGGGCTCACACTGGAGCCCAGTATCTGTCAGGACTGTCACTGGAACCCTGGTCATGTGGACTCAGCTGTGTCCAAGGGTCCTATCCTGGAAGGACATGCTCCATGCCTTCTGGGGATCCCCCGGGCTCTCTCTGGACACTCTCACCCCACTTGCTGGTCTGGCTGTGCCTCCTTCCCCAGGGTCTGCAGCAGCTCTGCCTGTTCGCTCCTCCTGATCAATCTTCCTGTTCTTCTCCCACTTAACAAACAGCCTCACTTAAAAAGCCATCTGGGAGGATGGATGACACAAGGCACAATTTGCAGAATAAGTTTTCAGAGATAGGAGCTGAGGAAATAAAGGCACTTACGATTCCAATCTCATTAGGGCCCATAACTCTGACTGTGGAGGAGAATCGCATTCCTGTGTTCCCTGCTCCCCGCGCCTGGCTGCCTCCTCTGTGTTCTGAGCTCCATCACCATCTGTCTTCTGGGGGGCCTGCTCCGGTGTCTCTGGTTGCTTCCCTCCCTCAGGATAAACCCCATCTCTTGCCAGGATGGGTGGCATTGGGGCTTTTCTAATTCAAAAATTAGAAAAGTGTAGTCACTGGCCCACCTCAGGTGGCTGCTCTCTCTCCCTCCAAGAGTCCTGGGGAAAGGTCTGTCTTCTGCATGGTCTCCCAAGGCAGATTGGACAATGGGTGAGAAGAAGGCATGTGTCCAAAGTGGCGATGGATGGGCGGCCCTGGGGAGGGCAATGAGCTCCCCGTCACTGGAGGTGTGTATGGAGGATGGGTGAACACTCCGCAGAGAGGCTTTGCAGGAGGCAAACAGCCATAAGGCTGAGACCGTGGGCTTCAGAGGCCCAGAGATCTGGGCCAAACCCCGGCCATGCCCTGCCAGGTGCCTGACCTTCAGCAACTGACTTACCCTCACTGAGCTGCGGCTTCTTCATGTGGAATATCAGGCAAAATAATCATTCCTACTTCCCAGGGTTGTCATGGGGACTAAATGACATGTGTGCAAGGCGCTGAGCACAGAATGCACATTGTCATACCCAGGAGGAGGAGGAGGTGGTCAAGATTTTGACACTGAAGAGATTTAAGATTCAGTGTTTCTGTGATTTTAAAAACCAGTCTCTGAGAGTCTATGATTCCAGGATCCTAAAATTATAAGACTTCATTAGATGCTAAGGCTTTCAGATAGTATGATTTCATTTTGCTTCTCATCTAAGGCTGGAGAAATCGAAGGCTATGTGATCCCAAGATATTTCTCTCCTTGGTTCCTCTTCAGAGCTTGTCTTTTTATTTCCACTGGCCTGATTGCTTCTGTTTACTGTCCTTTGCTCAAATCCAGCCCTGGCTACTGAACCGTTTGTCCCGGATGTGCCGTCTCCCTCGGCGTTCCAACCTTGCGCCCTGCCTGTCCCGCCTCACCTACCACTTCATCTACTCCCCAGCTCTGCCAGTTGTAATCCTACCCCGTCTTCTTGGAAGCCAAGGTCAAAAGGAGAATTTCTATGAGGTTTCGTTCAACTTCCGGTGGGAATCCATGTCCTGTGGCACAAGCCTCCATCGCACCTTGTTTAAATGACTGCATAGCAGTTACCACTGTCTGGCTTCTGGGTGTTGTTGGGGAAGAAGCTTCTCCCCTCATCCCCATGCTAGACCCACATGTGGTGTCCTTCCAAGTCTCTGCTACACTTTCCCAGACTTCCTCCTTCCCCTCAGGCCCACCTACTCACCTCCCTTTCTCCCCTCATTCCTTACAGCTTGCTGCTTCTATGAACTGACTGTGTCCCCTCAAATTCATGCATTGATCCCTAACTCAAAATGTGATGGCATTTGGAGATGGGGAATTTGGGAGGAAATTAGATTCAGACGAGGGCGTGAGGGTGGGGCCTTATGGTGGCATCAGTGCCCTTGTAGGAAGAGACTGCAGTGAGCTTATTCTCTTTCTCTCTGTCCTGTGAAGACACAGAAAGATGATGGCCGTTCACAGCCAGGAAGAAAGCCCTTGCCAGAACTGATCACGCTAGCACCCTGATCTTGGAATTCCAGGCTCCAGAACTGTGAGAAAATAAATTTTTGTTGTTTAAGCCAACAATCTGTTTCAGTTATGGCAGCCTAATATGGTTTAGCTCTGTGTCCCCACCCAAATCTGGAATTGTAGCTCCCACAGTTCCCATGTGTTGCAGGAGAGACCCAGCGGGAGGTAATTGAATGATTGGGGTGGGTCTTAGTGAATAAGTCTCCAGAAATCCGATGGTTTTATAAAGAGGAGCTGCCCTGCATGAGCTCTCTCTCTCTCTCTTTTCCTGCTGCCATCCATGTAAAACGTGACTTGCTCCTCCCTGCCTTCTGCCATTGATTGTGAGGCCTCCCCAGCCATGTGGAACTGTAAGTCCATTAAACCTCTCTTTCTTCCCAGTCCTGCGTATATCTTTATCAGCAGTGTGAAAATGGACGAATACGCGACCCCACTGACGGTATCCCACTTCTCCCCAGCGCCCTCCTCTCTTCCTCTGTGTGAGCTCATCTACGTCTATGGGTCCCCACTGCTCATGCCCAGATCACCTCCTGCTGAAGCTCCTCCTGAGCTGGACAGGCCACCTTGCCTTCCGGACCTTTCCGTCTGGGGCTCCTGCAACTGCTGCTCTCTGTGTAGCCCACAGCCTCTCTCTACTGGAAACATTCAAAACCAAACCCTCATCTTCCCATCAGACTGCTCCTCAGCCTCACGCCCTGCAGCCCCTGCTCACCCCAATCAGAAACAAGTGGTCATTCCCAACTCGCCCTCTCCCCACACCTTGGGCACCGTCTGATCTTGCCAGTTTTAACATCTTACACCCTTTGGGGTCCCCTTCTCTCTCATCTCCCCCCTTTTCCCCATCTCAGTCCCTGGTGATCTCTGGCCCAGACAGCCCCACGCCCTCCTACTGGTTCCTTAGCCCCACCTGCCCTGCAAGGCATCCACCCTGAACACCCCAAGACCTGAGTGAAGGGGGCCCGGGTTTAGGGGACCCTGCTCTAGCTCCAGATACCCCAGCCCCAGAATCCCTGCCTGCTCCCAGGACCTACATGGCCTCTTGTTTGTGCCATTATGCCCACCTGTTGACCCAGACATTGCAGCTGTGTGTGAGGAGGTACACAAATAGAGCATAGACCTGCAGGGTGGGGTGTTGCACACTGTGTGAGACTGTGGTGAGGGACTGGGCCATGAGAGGGGACAGGAGGGGGCCTCGTCCCAAATTTGGTCAGTCCCAACTTCTCAATACCACCATCGTGTAAAGCAGAATGCTGAGGAATCTGAGAATTCCAAATTCAAACCTGGCTTTCCAAGTGCTTTTGAAAATGTGTCAGTCTAGGCAGGGGAATGGAGCATGTTGGATTTGTCAGATGTGACTTGTAAAGTTTCATGTTCAGTCACTGGCCTGTGGCCTCCACTGGGTCTCATGCCCCGGGCTGCACAAATGCTGAGACAGCTGGATCACCCGGCAGTGACTGTCCCAAACACAAGCTGATCACATTGCCCTCCTGCCTAACATCCTTCAGTGGCTTCCACAGCCTGGGTGGCTTCCTCCTCAGACTGGGGCAAGGAGCAGGAAGGCATCCAGGACCCACCCCTGCAGGCCCCAGGTGAGTACCCAGGGCTGCCCCATATAGTAGCTGAGGCTGGCAGAGCAGAAGGAGAAGGTCCTGGATCCACTGCCCCTGCTTCCGTCTGACCATGACACCCCACAACGGCCCCACCCCTAAAGCCATGATAGGGCTGGGCTGAGCCTGCAGGATGCCATCTCAAAGATCCCAGGTGATCCTGTGTGCAGCTGGTGAGGATGCTGCTCCAAAGCCAGGGTTTGGGCTGCATAATCCAGGGTCCAGGGGCAGGGGTGGTCACCAGTATCCCCACCTGTCCCTTCCCCTCCCCTCCCCTCCCTTCCATGCCTCCACAGCTCAGGGGCTCTGCTAGGAATTCACTGTTGAATCTCCCACTGCTCCCAGCAAGATGTGCTGTCAGTGCTGGGCCGTGCAGAAGAGGTGTGTAGGGGTGTGTGTGTGTGTTTGTGTGTGTGTGTGTGTGTGTGAGAGAGAGAGAGAGAGAGAGATCCAGGTTCTTACCTGATTCCACAAGGGCTCAGATGCCCAACACCTCCCGTGGGGTCCCCCGAGCCTCACCCCAACCACTCCATGTGCCCCGGAAGACCTAGAGGGCCTCCTTCCTCACCACCACAGCAAAATCCCAGCAGTGAGTTCCTGACTCAGCTTGGGTCCCATGCCCGGCAGGGATCCACTCCCTGCACGGTGGATGGAAGGCCCTGCCTGGCTGTGCCCAGACCCGCCCCACAGAATCACATGAACTGAGCAGGGTTGGGAGGGACAGTTCCCAAAGAAAGATGGGGGTTCTGACACCAAGAGGAACAGGGCTGCTGCGCAGAAGGACAGCAGGGCCCTGCAGGGCACTCAGGGCGGCCAGTGGCTCCAGGGAGCAGACAGGGCCAGGCAAGGCCTGCCAGGCCCAAGTGCTGCAAGGGTGGCTTGGACACAGGTGGCAGCTGGCGGCTGTGGGTTTCAGGATCCAGGACCAGCCTCGGCCACGTGGGCAGAGGGTTGGGAAACTGGGACCGAGCACAGTGTGTGTAGGCCAACAGAACACACAGGCTCTCCCTGGGCTGCAGCTCAGTGTTAATGCAGCAAAGCGAAGCCCAGCTACTTGGGATGGAGGCGGAAGCTGCTGAGGCCCAAAGAGGCCTGGCTGGGGTTGGGGCTTTGTATGTCAGGGAGAGGTACCTGTGGGGAAGGTGCCTCTGGAGCTGGTCTGGGAGACTTTGAGGGCACCCCTCATGGTCTCAGCTCTTCTCAGAAGAGGAGTAGGTGGAGTCAGAAGCCTCCGGGCCGTCACAAGCTCAGTCCTGATTCCTCCCAGGCTCACTCCAGGGGCCTCCATTTTCAGCCTCAGCAGCTGAGGTCTCGAAACCTGAAGGTGCCAGCTCAGCCTGGGCTGGGCTCTGCTCATCTCCACGGGCAGCACCTCAGTAGTAGATGAAGGCTACTCCACGAGGAACCTGAGTCCCCTGCCCTGGGGGCTCTGAAGTGGGGAAGGGTTGTTTCTGCCTGCACAGTGGGAATGGTGGACACAGAACCCAGCGGCTCAGCCTCATCTGGGCTCAGGTCAACCCAGCTCTGCTCAGGCCCAGTCTTCCCCCAGCCACCCATTTCCATGGCAACCAGAGCCCTCTGCCTGGGGGCTGAGCCCCATCTCCATCCTGGCCCTTGCCTTCCCGTGCTTTCTTTTTCTTCCCTGGAGACCATGACGTGACAGGTTATGGACTTGCTGGTTTCTTTCTCATCTGTCTCCCTACTAGACTGTGGTGCCACAGGGCAGCGCTGGATCTAGTCTGTTATGTTCACAGCACAGCCTCTGTGCCTAGAACAGTGCCCGGCACACAGCCACCTGTGCGTTTAACGAATGAATGAATGAATGTTGATTCCACCATGCTGTCATAGCCTATTTCTGCCCCGACCTCTTCCCACTGCCCAGCCACACTGTGGGCTCATCCAGGACATCCGTCCTGGGTGTCTCTGTACCTCCGGTCTCCAGTACAAGACCAAACATATTGTGCACATCAGCCAGTGTTTCTGCCAGAGTGAGGGAGCTGATGGATGGACAGAACGGGTATCTTTCAGAGCCCAGGGTTCAAAAATAAACCTGCTCTTCGCTTTCCCATGTGTCATCTGTAACTTCTCATAAAAGCCCTTGGCAGAGCAGATTTCACTCGCTTGAAGGAGATATTCAGGTTTGAGAAATAGAAAGCTTATAAATAAACACAACGAATCAAATGAAACCAATGGGCAGTAGCCCCTTGTAGCCCTGGGAATGCAGACACGCTGCAGGGAGAGAGGGATAGAGATTTGCAGGGTTTATCTCCGTACTTGCTGAGAGCTATCTGGGGCAGCTGAGGGCAGGGGCCTGGGGAGGCCAGGATTACAGCCACAGGTGGCCTGGTAATAGGGGGCCCTTCACCTTAGCTCTGGGCCTGCGCTCCACTTACCTGGCTCCAGCCATTCTGGGAGTCAGAGCCGGAGCAAAGGCCAGAGCCGGGCCTTGGGCAGCCATCAGAGGGTCAGCAGGTGACAAACTGGGGAAGGAGCAGAGCTCAGCAAACCAATCACAGCCACCCCGAGTCCTCCCACCAACAAGAGCCCCTCCACGGCTGCCTCCAGGGTCCTCTCTGGGGGCTACTAGAGGGGGTGAGGGCAGTCATCACCCCTCACTCTGATCCCTTCCCTACCCTCTGCCCACTCTCCAGGAGGCTCCTGCTGCTCTCCAGAGAGGACATCCACACAGGGTCTCCGGCAGGTTCTCCCCTGCACACCCCCAGGATGCTCCGGCTTCCCCTCCCTTTCTCTGGGGATGCAGCCCTGGAGTCACATGCCCCACGCTGGGCTCTCAGCCCTGAGCCTGCTCCTGCTCCTGCCTTCCCCACTTCTCCACTCAGGAAATGGCAGCTCCATCCACCCAGCTTCTCAGCCAGAAACCCGGGAGTTGTGTGGACAACTTCCTCACTCCCAGATCCCCACGATTCCTGCTCTGGTCCGAGCTGCCATTAGCTCTGCCTGGACAATCCCCCTCCATCTCCTCACTGGGCTCCTGCTCCCATTCTGACCTCCTGAAGGAGCCAGGGGTCATTTTAAAAAGAACAAATGAGAACAGGTTGTTTCCTTGCTTAAAAACCGTCTATGCTGCTCATGGATCCTGGAGTCAAGAGGCCCCACAGGGCTGGCTGCTGCCTCCTCCCCACAACCCCATGCTTGCCCTCACCACACACTGCCCCTGCCCCAGGGCCTTCCACAGTCCCTCCAACAAACACACTGGCTCCCACCCCAGGGCCTTTGCAGGGGCAGTTCCTGCTACTTGGATCACTCTGGCTCCCATTCTTCAGGTCATTTGTTTCTTCAGGTCTCAACTTGAATATCAGCTCCCAACATCACCCCCATCTGAGTTAGTCCCCCTTATGCCCTTAAGTAATGTGTTGCATGTGGCATATTTGGCTGCGTCCCATGGTGTACTTGTCTGTGTGAACTGTCTTTGGGGGGCCGCAGTCCCTTCCTGACTTTGAGCCACAGCAGTGTGACCACCTTGACATGTTTCTTTCTCTTCCCCGCTCCCAGTGTATGCCACAGTAGGTGCTCAGTAATTTACCGAGAACATCACATAGCAGGTGCCCAGTAATTTACTGGGTACTTCACATAGTAGGTGCCCAGTAATTTACCGAGTACATCACATAGCAGGTGCCCAGTAATTTACCCAGTACATCACATAGCAGGTGCTCAGTAATTTACTGAGTACATCACATAGTAGGTGCTCAGTAATTTACCGAGTACATCACATAGTAGGTGCTCAGTAATTTACCCGGTAGATCACATAATAGGTGCTCAGTAATTCACTGAGCTGGATGAATAACTGAAATCATAAGAATAGAAAGAGAGTAAAGAATAAACAGCCTGTGCTCCCTTCAAAGAAAAGAGAAATAACTCGAAGTACTGTTAGCTATTTCATTGCTGGAGGAGTTGTATTTTACTGTATTGTGTAACTTACAGTGCTTAATCAGAGCTAGTAATTACAACTCTTGTTTCTGGTTCGGAACTCCTTGACTCGGGCCCCAAGGGCAGGAACCATTTCATATTTGAGCAGTATTAGTTCTGGGACGCCCTCGGGGAAACAGGAGCACTCCCCAGTGTGCAGTTTAATTCTCAGCGATGCTAATTAGATCAGGGAAGCAGCTCGGGTTCAGGGCAGGGCCACTAGAGGAGACGGTCTCCCTCTAACAAGCCGGGAAGCCAAACTCCACCTGCCATAGCCCGGCCCGAGGCTGATGGGAGCAGACTCTCTGTTCTGGGCACAGTGCCAAGACCTAAGAGCTCTTAAGGGCCTATGAACATGTTGACGGTCTGGGAAAACAATTTATTTGGCTTCAAATTAAAAAAGGGAAGCTGTGAAGTTGAAATGGATAAATGTTTAATCAAATGTCTACAAAGTATAACATTATCAAATGGTCACCTTCCTTTCCAACCCAGCTTTTGTATAGTTGCATATAATCCGGTGAATGTGGGCTGTGAGGGCGTTTTACTATGTTTGATCTGTTGGGGAAAAGAGTTGCTACAAGTGAGAATGTCTGGGGCTGGGAAGATCTTAAAGAGCTATGTGTAGGCCAGGTGTGGTGGCTCATGCCTGTAATCTCAGTACTTTGGGAGGTGGAGGCAGAGGCAAGCAGATCACTTGAGGTCAGGAGTTCGAGACCAGCCTGACCAACACGGTAAAACCCTTTCTCTATTAAAAATAAAAATAAAAAAAATTAAGCAAGTGTGGTGTGCCTCTATAGTCTCAGCTATTGGCAAGGCTGAGGAAGGAGAATGGCTTGAACCCAGGAGGCAGAGGTGGCAGTGAGCTAAGATCGCACCACTGCACTCCAGCCTGATGACAGAGTGAGACTTCATCTCAAAAAATATATATATATACGTGTATATGAGTATGTGGTTCGTAAAGAGCAGCCTCCGAAGACTTCATGGAGGAGGGGACACGTAATTGGAAGGATGAATGGAGAAGGGCATTCCTGGCAGGGAGGCAGCGTGTGCAAAGAAGCAGGGCACAGAGGGGCCTGGCGTGCAGGAGAAGCGGGGGCCAGCCATTGCATCTGCAGCGTAAAGTGGGCAGGGCAGGGAGGAGATGGGCGAGACCACAGGCTGTTCTAGCCCTTCTTGAGCCTCTCTCTATCCTGTGCCTTCTTCTCTGTCATTAAATCCGGCACTGCCCATGTCCTTACTGAGGCTAGGCTTGACTTCCCTGGTCATCACAGAGGCCCCAAACCTGGCGAGGTCTCTCCACTGGCAGATCTCGTCTGGTCCAGATGCTTGGTCCTGTCACCTCCGTTTCTGCTCACACGACCTCATCCCTGTTCTAGTCACAATAAAGCACAGATGCAGAAAGGGAGGGAGGGAAAAGAAACAATCCAAGAGCACAAAGCAGATTCCACACTTGCTTTCTGGATCACTGCTGGAAACAAGTCAATTTTCTCATTTCTTTCTCTCCAGTCCCGTGTTGCAACAGAAACAACCCTCTGGCTCAGTTATGGAAAAGATGCACAATTGCAAGTCCACTTTCATGATGACACCCACTCTCGGCCCAGCCAGAGAAAACCTCTAGGCTGGTGACGGGTCCTTGAAAACCCCTGCCTTTCCAAGGCTCTCAGAGGCGGAGTCTGGGGCTGGATTCTCAGCACTAAAAGAGGTCGGCATTGCATCTAACCTTCAGTGCGGATCTGCCAGTGTCCCCACGTGGGGCAGTAGCTGGGCAGTGGTTCCTGTTTCTGGAAATGCCAAGGCTTCCTGGGGTGAGGATGGAGAAGAGGCAACCTTAACCAGGCCCAGGGACTTGGGGCTGGAGGACAGGCAGCCCCAGACTGCTGATCCAGCCAGCTTGTCCCCAATGGATGCCCAAGAGCCCAACATGGGCAAAGCATGGCTTTGGGTGATTTGCTTTCTGCAGGCCCTTGTTTTTCTTCCAAGCTGCAAAGTGCCTCTGGGGAAACGGGTGAAGGTGCTTTTCTCCTTGGGAAGCAGAATCTAAGAAAAATTAAATTGGAGGTTTTGGGGTGGGGGAGGCAAGGGTGCTGTGAAAGTAAGGAAAGCTGGCTCCAGAGAGAGGATGCTCTGCCAGTCAGTAGCTGAGCCATCTTAGACAACTTACCTAACGTCTCTGTGCCTGTCTCTCCCATCGTGCCTACCTCACGGGGCTGTCATCAAAATGAACTCAGTCAACAGATGGAAAGAGCTTGAGACAGCGCGGGGCAGACAGGAAGCCCTTAATAAGTATTAATAGTATTAATATAATTTGTATGAATGTTGCTATTAGCTTGTATTGTATCAGTACTGAACATCAATACAGGGCTAGCAAAAAGCACACGCAGCCTTTTCTAGCCTGACCCGCGATGCTCCCCCAGCCTAACCCACCCTTTCCCCTCCATCTTCAGCCACACAGAACTCCCCGTCTCTGCAAGCCTCTGCTCTTCCCAGCCTCCTCGCCTCTGGGCACCTGTCCCCTGCCTGGAAAGCCCGTCTCATCTTCTTCCCCCAGAAAACTCCTACTCCACCTAGATGAACGGGCTCAGATGCCACCTACTCTGCCAAACCAGTTCAGAGCCCCCTCCCTCACCCTCTGGAAGCCCCCCGGGGTGCCAGCACCTTCTCTAGGCCCCGCAGGAACTGTCACAGGCCAATGTCACAGCTTCAGCCACTCAGCGCAAGACCTGTGCCCCACTGTCTTTTCATCTCTGGGTCCCTGGTCCCCGGGCCCGCCAGGCGAAGGGCGGCGTCCCTGAGCGGTCACGGAGCGAACATCGGGAGGGTGCAAGAGTGACTGCGGTTTGGCCACAGACTCACAAGCGCGCGGCACCGGGCTCTGAGGCCACCCTGAGTGGGTCCCCCTCGCCGCCCTGGCTGAGCCCTCTCCCGGGAGTACGAGGCTGCGGGACCCCCGCGCGGCCGCCCTCCCAGGGCAGCAGAGATCGCTGCGTCCTCAGGCCGCGGCCCCCGGAGGAGCAGCAGGCGGGCAAGGGGAGGGACTGCCATTAAAGTCATCAGCTCTGCGCCCGGGCCTCGGGGAGCCCGGCCTGGCTGCTAATCAGGGGCGTTACGGGAGACGGAGCCGGCGGGGGCAGATGCCGGGGAGGGCGCGGAGCAGCCAGAGCCCAGGCTGCGGGGCGGGGCGGCCCCGGGACGGTCGGGGCGGGACCTCCGCCACCTCCAGGGCGGGACCTCCGCCACCTCCAGGGCGGGACCGGCCCGCGCCTCCTCCCGGTCCGGGCGCCCCGCACCGCTCCCGGCCGCCGCCTGAAGGGGGAGCCGCAGGTCCTCACAAGCGCGGCTGGGCGGGGCCGGGAGGAGTGGGGAGGGGTCTGCAGAGAGAGGGAGGAGAGTGGGAGGAGGGGAGGGGAGTGGGGGGAGAGGAGGGGAGGAGAGTGGGAGGAGGGGAGGGGAGTGGGGGGAGGGGAGGGGAGTGGGAGGAGGGGAGGGGAGTGGAGGAAGGGGAGGGGAGTGGGGGGAGGGGAGGGGAGTGGGGGAGGGGAGGGGAGTGGGAGGAGGGGAGGGGAGTTGGGGGAGGGGAGTGAGGGGAGGGGGGGAGTGGGGGGAGGGGAGGGGAGTGGGAGGAGGGGAGTGGGAGTGGGGGAGGGGAGGGGAGTGGGGGAGGGGAGTGGTGGGGGGGAGTTGGCGGCGAGTGGTGAGGGGAGTTGGGGGAGGGGAGGGGAGTGGGGGAGGGGATGTGGGGAGGGGATGTGGAGGAGGGGAGTGGGGGTGGGGGAGGAGCAGGGAAAGGGGAGGAGGGGTGAGGGGGAGTGAGGAGGGGGAAAGAGGGTGGGGAGTGGGGGAAGGGAGCCCCTTTCCCTGGCTCCCCCACTTCTCCTTCAGGTCTCAGCCCAGACACCACCTCCTCCCAGAAGCCCTCCCCGCCTCCATATCCAGGTGGCCGGCCTCCCCCCTCCCCCCCTCCCCCTCCCTACCTCCCCGCTCCCCCAGCTCCTCCCGCATCTTCCCCCATCTCAGCACTGGCCAGGTTGGGCTGTGAGTGATTCTGTTTCTGCAGCCTTGACCCTCTCTGTGTCCCAGTGTGGCCAGCCCTGTGGACGAGCAGGCACAAGTGGGCTATAGATGATGCCGGAGGGACGGCTGGACCCCAGGAGGGGCTGGTGTGGGAGATGAGGTAGGAAAGGCCACGGAGCAGGAGGGAGAAAACACAGCGAGGGGGAGGTTAATTAGGAGAGAGGCCCGGGACGCCGCAGCACTGCGGGACTCCTGCCCTCCCATGGACCTCAGTGATCTCCCTCCTGAGCTCAGCGCCCACCTGGCTCTGGGCCCCTCTGAGGATCAGGAAGTTCCTCTTCCTCGTGGGAATCAGGGCTGCTTGAGTCACAAGTGACAGCACCTGCTCAGCTGCAGGGGAGAGGGCGGTTTGGCATAAGGACCCTGATCTCTCAGATGCATCCAGGACTCAGGACCGGAGACGGGAGCACCAGCCAGAATGCAGAGTAACCCTCTCCCACCCACCTCATAAAACTTTGGGTCTCTACGTTTTTCATTTCTCACAAACCAGCAATGTATGCATCGTCAGTTCACAACCAGGAGACCCAACCAGTCTCTCTGTCTTAATTTCGAATTGGCAGCACAGGTACTCTGATTGGCCAAGCCTGGGCAGCTGTCTTCTCGGGGTCCAATGCACTGAAGGGGTGGGGAGCAGGGCAGAAACAGGGCTTTGGGAGGCGGTGCAAAGCACACTGGGAAGTGGGGCAGGGGAGACCTCACCATGACTTTGATGAGTTTGTGTAGTACCTGTTCTTTGCCAGACACTTGGAGGGGCCATTTGACATCTCAGGGAAACATCCCCCAATCAGTTCCTGCTTTCCCATTTGACAGATGACAGCCCTGTGCTCTTCCCATTCCCCGTGCTCCCACATTCTGTTCCCTCCTCTGCCACCACCGTGTTGGGTTTTCTCGGACGGGCTCCCTGTCCTCTCTGGACCTCAGTGTCCCCCTCTGTCAAATGGGGAGAACAGACAGAGCTGTTTCACTCTGACACTCAGAGTCTCTCTGCTCCATTTGAAGGCAGTTACAGACCCGGCAAAGGTCATCGTTCATACCCTTCCCTCCTCACAATCCCTTGTCTGGGGCCTTTGGAGAAGCCCCTGGGTAAATATTAATAGCACAGAGCTGTGCTTATGTCTGAGAAAAAGGATGAGTCATTTCCGGCTTCTCTCCCAGACTCAGGATTGTAGCTAAGAAATGCTGGATCTTTGGCATGGCTGTGGGAGACCTGGCTCGATGGGGTCTCTCTGGAGCAGAGCGACGGAATGGCTGCCCCACTGACCACCTTGGGGCCTGATTGCCACCATCCCAAAGCCAGGCCTGAAGGCTTGGGGTCCAGCCGTGGCCCAGCTGCGTCTGTGCTGTGTGGCTGGCTCTGCCCCTCGGGAAGACCATCGCATCTACTCGGCAGGCATAGAGGAAGCAGGCATGTGGAGCCTGGCATGCAGAGGAGCCCGGGGAGCCTGGTTCTCATGCTACTGCCTTCCCTGTGCCCTGCTAATCACACTGGATGCTCGTCTGTCTTCCCTCCCCGGTGTAAACTTCTCAAGGACAGGGCCCAGTCCAGGTTTCCTTTGGTGGCCCAGAGCTGACGTGGGGCCTGGAACTCTGGATGGCCTCCATCCAGCTCATGCTGACCCCTTCCCCATCCTCAGCACCTCCTGGCCTGCCTCCCAGAAGCCAGGCTTGTGTCTTTTTAACCTGCTTCTGGATGAGAGTAAGCAAGCCAGAGTAGACAACCAGAGAACAGATCCAGGTCAGACCCAGGGGAGTCTCTGTGCCAGAAATCCAGGACCAAGAGAATCTAGTTGTATCTGGGCTGTTCTGTCAGATGGAGGAGACATCCGTGCTCAGGACCAAGGGGCCACTCTCTTCTGCCCTGCAGATGGAGCAAGAAGAAGCGGGGTCTGTCGTGTCCTGGGCCTGTCTCCTTCTGAGGC
This sequence comes from Saimiri boliviensis, assembly GCF_048565385.1. Classification (NCBI taxonomy): domain Eukaryota; kingdom Metazoa; phylum Chordata; class Mammalia; order Primates; family Cebidae; genus Saimiri; species Saimiri boliviensis. The sequence goes on along the minus strand of NC_133459.1, from coordinate 28,805,909 downwards.
CAGCTGCCTTATCATCCATGGTTCCAGAAGCTGTCCCTTGCTGTTGTGTTTAAGCCAGTTTGAGTTGCTTCCTGTACATGTGCCAGAGCACCGGCTAATCTGCTCACAGAAGGCCTTCATGCGCCAAGCACCCAGCCATTTCACGCCATTCTCTTACAGGCCCTCACTTCAGACCTACCAGCTGCACGTTATCATTCTCCCATCTCAGTGGGACAAAGTCACAGAGTCACAGAGCTGGCACTGGGAGAGCTCAGATTGATTGCCTGAGGGCCCCCAGAGGAGGGCCTGATTTTCCCCACGGCCCTAGTAGGATCTTCTCCCACCCAGACCTTCTACAATCAAGCAGACTGGGCACCCACCAGAGCCCACTGACTCAGGCCTGGGTGCTCAGCAGCGCTACGGAGAGCTGGGAGCTTAGTGAGCCCCTGGGGCAGCCCTGCAGTGAGCAGTCTGGAGCTTGGAGAGGGGATAGTTTGTGGGGGTAAGGGGCACTGCATACATCGCTATCCAAACAGGACAGTCTGGTTCTCCATTCCGAATCATTTGAATGATCCAAGGATAATTGGAATCACAGAGCCATCTGTTACTTCCATTCTCAGGCCACAAATGATTGTCTGGTGGCTGCAGGCCCTGCCTGGTGCAGGCACAGAAATGACCTTCCGTTTCTCTCTCCTAGATGAGCCAGTGGCTTCTGTTTGTTTGTTTTGTTTTTTGTCTTTTGTTTTTGTTTTTGTTTTTGTTGTGTTGTGTTTTGTTTTTTGAGACAGAGTCTTGTTCTGTCGCCAGGTGCCAGGCTAGAATGCAGTGGCGCAATCTCAGCTCACTGCAATCTCTGCCTCCCAGGTTCAAGCAGTTCTCTGGCCTCAGCCTCCCTAGTAGCTGGGACTACAGGCGCACACCACCACACCCAGCTGATTTTTGTATTTTAGTAGAGGCGGGGTTTCACCGTGTTGTCCAGGATGTTCTCGATCTCTTAACCTCGTGATCCGTCCACCTTGGCCTCCCAAAGTGTTGGGATTACAGATGTGAGCCACTGCACCCAGCTGAGCCAGTGGATTCTTTCCAGGGCCGAGGCCCCCATGCAGACCTGACACCCCCTCCCCATCAGCCCTCCAGACACTGAGAGTAATTGGCCACCTGTGTGTCCTGGGCGGGGTGAGGGGTGACCCCAGTGCTTTCAGACAGAGCTATTTGTAAGGAGGGCATGGGAGGCAGGAGCACCGGAAGCCTGTATTGCTGACATCAGCAGACTGTGGGCAGCAGCTGTCCCCACTGTCCAGGAGCTGCCTTCAAAGCGAAGGGAAGTAGCAGTGGAGGCTGGAGGCCATCGTCCCCAGCTCCCTCATTACACTGCCCAGGGGACGCTGTTCCAGAGAGGAGCAGACACACGCCTAGTGCCTCCCAGCAAGGCTGGGACGTGGCCAGCGATACTGAGTGGATAGAGATTCCATAAACACCACAGGCTAGGTATTATGCAGAGCTCTGGACACAAGCGTAAGTCAGACAGACACAGTCTCCAAACTCTTAGATGTCACAAAATCAGCTGGGAGAGAAGCCACTCATTTGCAAATTGTGTAGTGTATGCCTCGGTCTTGGGGTCAGGGAGGGCTTCCCTGAGAGACAGGAAGAGGAGCAAGAGGAGGGAGGGGCGTTCCAGGTAGAGGCGACAGAACCAGAGGTGTTTGGGGGCCGCTGCAGAGCTGTGTAGGGGAGCAGAGGAAGGGAGGGGCAGAGAGGCCGAAGGGCCAGTGGGAGCCCAGGGGTCTGCAGGGCCCAGAGCACACAGCACTGCGGGGAGCTTGACTCAAGCTCAGAACTATGGACTCTTAACTCCAGGCTTGGGCGGGGATCTAACCCCCAACGTGGCTATTTCTGCACAGTGGGTCTTCGTTAAACTAAAGAAAGAAAACAGGTTAAACACTCTGGTTGCCAAGGGACACAGAGAGCGAGAAGGAAAACAAGCCGGCATTTGGGCCAGGGTTTGCCATTGGCCATTTGCAAAGCCCTTTTCACACCTGTTACTTCATTTGGTTTTTACCAGAAGCCGCAGGCTACAGAGCGCTGTCCTCAATATGCAGGTGAGTCAGCTGACGCTTGGTTAAGGGACCTGTCTAAGGACTTCTAGCTAATGAGGGGAGAAAACAGATCTGCATTCAAGCCTGTCTAATTCCCCAAATTCCATTTCCACATCTTTCGCCAGACTGCCAGGCAGCATTTTAAATAGAGAAGTGACTTTTAATCTGGTCGTAGAAAGCAGAAAGGAACAGGAATCAGATGATAGGGAAAGGAGAGAAAGTCTGGGGGCGGGACCCGGGCTCTCTGATGCAGTCAGCATGCCAGTAGGAACAAGAGCAGCTGCGCTTGCTTGAGCATTTATTATGTGCCAGGACTTTGCTAGCACCTGAGATGTGTCACCTCATTTACTCTTCAAATGGCCTGTGACGGGATGCTGTCACAGCTGGCCGGCCAGTGGTGGAGCGGGGATCAGACCCAAGCCTACCTGAGCGGAAAGTGAGGGTTCAGCTGCCACCCCCACATGGAACTTCTGCTGCCAAAATCTCTCCCTGGCTGTGACTTCTGTGCCTCTGTTTCTTCATCTGTAAAACAAGGATACCTGTGGAACCTGAGGAAGGTATTTTTGTCCATCAGAATTTTCCTTAGGAAGAAAAATGCAATATTTATTTCAAGGTAGGAACTCATGTGGTGACAAAAGCCAACACCCTAAGGGTGCGGGGACAGCTGGTGCCAACACTTTTTAGAGGGAAGCAGGTAGAAGCAGTGTGCATGAGATGGGATCGATGCCTGCTTCCTCAAGGAAAGGGCGGAATGAGGAAGGGAGGAACAGCCAGCGAGGGGGTGTAGTCTGTGCCTTCCCCTCCATTCACAAATTTGTAATAGCCAAATGGAGATTGGCTATGAGGGGTTCTTTGTTTGTTTGTTTGTTTTTTAATGGAGTCTTGCTCTGCCACCCAGGCGGGAGTGCAGTGGTGCTATTTCAGCTCACTGCAACCTCCACCTCCCAGGTTCAAGCAATTCTCCTGCCTCAGCTTCCCAAGTAGCTGGGATTACAGACACGGGCCACCAGGCCTGACCAATTTTTGTATTTTTAGTAGAGACGGGGTTTCACCGTGTTGGCCAGGCTGGCCTCAAACTCCCGACTTCAGGCAATCTGCCTGCCTCTGCCTCCCAAAGTGCTGAGATTACAGGTGTGAGGCACCCACGCCAGCTGGGCTTTGCATTTGAAATAACCCAGGATGAAAGAGACCCATCCAGGGGGACAGGGGCTCCCAGCTGCAGGATCAGGAGCCCTGGGAATCAAGACAGTGTGGTCACAGACTGTCCAGGTCTGGAGCTGGCTATAGCATGTTCTCCCAGGGCCAAGGGTGCCCTAGTTGGCACCTGATTCCGCTGATCTTGCTAGTCATATCTACTTTCTCATCATCCCCCAAAGCTCCCTGCAAGCCATGCTAATGATCCTTCAAAGGACGAGCCTCCTCCTGCCCTCCAGACTCTAGTGCCCACTGACCTGCATTCCTCATTCTCACGCCGTCCATGGTATCATCTTCAGCTCCCCTGACCCGTAGGTCAGTGTGTCACCTGGGTGTGGTAGAGAGAATAACTGGCTGTGACACTGTGGTCTCCTGGGTGAGTTCTATTAGACTTCAGTTTTTCCGCCTGCATGTTTACAAAGTGAGCTCTGATCCTCCGTGTGAAAAGCAAAGCAAGGCAAGGCTACAGGAGAAAGGAAGGGGTGGGAAGAGGAAAGTGAGGCTGAGAAAGTTTTCTTCTCTTCCTGGTTTGCTGCAAGTTCTCATCAAGAATTAATGTTGAATTTTGTCAAATGCTTTTTTGTGTCTATTGAGTTCTGCACATAATCTTTCCTTTTTCATTTTTTGAATGTTAAACCAATCTTGCATTTATGGATAATCTCTGCTAGGTCGTGATGTGTTCTCTTTTTTATTTACTGTTGATTTCTATCTGCTAAAATATCGTTGAGAATTTTTACAACTATGTTCTTGAGGGTTATTGGTCTGTAGTTTTCTTTTTTTGTAATGTCTTTGTCAGGTTTTGGCATCAGAATGATGCTGGCCTCATAAAATAAGTTGGGAGGTATTATCTGTAGATATCTCCCTTAACTGTATATACCTGACAAGCTTTCTGGTGCTGGAGTTTTCTTTATGGAAGGGTTGGGTAACTACAAATTCCACTTGTTAAAGAGATATAGGGCTATTCAGGTTATCTATTTCTTCTTAAGTGAGCTTAGAAAATTTGTAATTTTCAAAAAATTTGACCATTTCATCAAAGTTTTCAAACATATTGTCATAACATTTCCTTATTATTCTTTTAATATCAGTATACTCTACAGTGATGTTACCTCTCTCATTACTAATATTAACCATTTGTATTTTCTCTATCCTTTTTCCTGATCTTTCTGGCTATCTACACTCTCATTTCATTGATCTTCTGAAAGCACTATCTTTTGGTTTCTATTGCTTGTCTGTCTTCAATTTCATTAGTGACTGCTATTGTCTTTACTCTTTTTCTGCTGCTTACTTTGGGTTTAATTTGCTATTATTTTTCTAGTTTCTTAAAACTGAGGTTGTTAATTTGAAAATGTTTTTCTTTCTAACATAGGCATTTGGTACCATACGTTGTTTCCCTATGGACTATTTTGTTGCATCCCCCACATTTCAATATGTTATATTTTCTTTTTCTTTAAGCTCAAAATACTTACTAGGAGCTCTTTCAGCTCTCCTGATCCATAGGTCACTGTGTCACCTGGGTGTGCTAGAGAGAGTAACTAGCTGTGGCACTGTGATCTCACATTCACTTTCTTCCGAGTGAGTTCTATTAGACTTCAGTTTTTCCACCTGTTCCATGAATGGGCCCCAACAGGTCTTCCAGCTCCCCTGTCCCCTGATTATGCTCAATTTAATCTCTTTGTTCCCTGAGTGAAAAACCAGACCCCTAAGAGTTCAGTGCCTCAGTTGTGGTCAGGGCCAAAGAAGCTGTAAAACCCCTGCTTCCTTTTCACACTGCAAATTTTCGTTTATGAAAGAGCTTTTTAATTAGCTCCCTCATTCCAGGCACTAAATGCTAAGCACTTCCTATGTAATATCTCAGCCTGTGAAGTAGGTGCAATTCTTATGGCCATTTTACAAATGTTTAAATAAGGACTTGGTGATATGATGTTTCTTGCTCCAGGTGTCATCTGAAGGAAGTAGAAAAGTCTGGATTCAAATTTGGGTTTGTCCAACTCAAGCCCAGGCCCTTAATCACTTGACTGTTCCCTCTCCTTCCACTTCATCACCACCAGTTCTGTTCCCTTTCTGAGTCAGTCTGTGAACACAGCCTTGGGAGTTTCAGGGCAAGGTAGCAGAGAAGAAAAGCCCAGAGCAGTGGGAGGCAGGCAGGCAGGAAGGAGAAGAGAGAAGCTTTCTAATTATGAAAAAGTCTTTTGACCTTTTCATGTTCATCCAACAAAGTCAAAAGGCATTGGACTTTGGTGCACCGTCTTTAAGGGTAAATGTAGATTAATGAGGAAAATCTGCTGTGCTAAGCTTGGAAAACATAGAGATCAAATTGAGCGTATCTGATATTAAGTCTGATAATGCCAGGTCACAGGCTGGAGTCAGAAGCAGAGCATGGGTCCTGCTCATGCTCCCCGCCATGTCCTTAGATCCTACTAAGAAGCAGAAGCCTAACTCTATTACAGATCAACACCAGGGAGAAGGAGAAGGGCAATTTAAATGGTAGTGTCTGTAGTCCACCCTCCTTTCTCTGTCTTAAGACCAATTCATGGCCTTGGAAATTTCAGCAAAGCTTAAAGTAGAGGTTTTCAGGGGCTGATTCCTGTTGGGTACTTTGGTCACCGAGAAACACTGCAGAGCAGAACTTAGACGTTTAATATGTGGGTGGGGAATCAACTAGAACTCAGAAAAGTCAAGAGTAGGGAGAAGAAGCTGATTCCATCTTGGCTATTCAACTCCTTTCTGAATTCCCACCAGCCCTGAAATCTCAGCCAAAGTGTCTTCTGTCTCTGAGCCTCAGTTTCCACACTTCTATAACAAGGCTCACCTTTCCTGCATTGCAGGGTAGGATTAAGCGAGATAATGTGTATAAAGGTACCTGGTTTATCTCTTCAGTCATTCAATAAATGTTTATGGATGCCAACCATGGTATGGGCCCTGGGAAGACATCAGGCAGGAAACCAGGCCTGCAAGTCCACTTGGCCTCTGTATTAGTTAGTTCTCACACTGCTGTAAAGAGCCACCTGAGACTGGGTAATTTATGAAGAAAAGAGGTTTAATTGACTCACAGTTCCACAGGCTTAATAGGAAGCATAACTTGGAGGCCTCAGGAAACTTACACTCATAGCAGAAGAAAAGGGGAAGCGAGCACCTTCTACACGTAGTGGCAGAGAGAGAAAGAGAGCGAAGGGGGAAGTGCCACACGCTTTTAAACCATCAGATCTCATGAGAACTCACTCACTATCATAAGAACAGTATATGAGAAATCTGCTCCCATTATCCAATCACCTCCCGCCAGGTCCTTCCCTCAACATTAGAAGTTACAATTCAATGTAAGATTTGGATGGGGATGCAGAGCTAAACCATATCACTCTGGCCCTGGCCCCTTCCAAATCTCATGTTCTTCTCACATTTCAAAACACAATCATGCCTTTCTAACTGTCCGCTAAAGTCTTAACTCATTTCAGCATTAACCCAAGAGTCAAGTCCCATGTCTCATCTAAAACCAGGCAAGTCTCCTCCGACTATGAGCCTGTAAAATAAAAAAACAAAGTAGCTACTTCCAAGATACAATGAGGGTACAGGCATTGAGTAAATGCTCCCATTCCAAATGGGAGAAATTGGCCAAAACAAAAGGACTATAGTTCCATGCAAATCTGAAACCCAGCAGAGCAGTCATTAAGTCTTAAAGCTCCAAAATAATCTCTTTGGACTCAGTGTCTCACATCCAGGGCACACTGATGCAAAGGCTCCCAAGGTTTTGGGCAGCTCTGCCTCTGTGGCTTTGCAGGGTACAGCCCCTTAACACAGCTGGTGCTGAGTGCCTGTGACTTTTCCAGGTGTATAGTGCAAGCTGTCAGTGGATCTACCATTCTGGGGTCTAAAGAACAGTGGCCCTCTTTTCACAGCTCCACTTGGCTGTGCTCCAGTGGGGACGCTGTAGGGATTCCAGCCCCACATTTCCCCTCCACACTGCTCTAGTAGAGATTGTCCATGAGGGCTCTGCTCCTGCAATAGAGTTCTGCCTGGACATCCAGGCATTTTCGTACATCCTCTGAAATTTAGGTAGAGGTTCCGAAACCTCAACTCTTGTCTTCTGTGCACCCACAGGCCTGATACCATATGGAAATCTCCAAGGCTTGAGGCTTGCACCCCCTGAAGCAATGGCCCAAGCTGCACCTTTGCTCCTTTTAGCCATGGCTGGAGCTGGAGCAGCTGGGACACAGGGTGTCATGTCCCAAGGCTTCAGAGAGCAGTGGGGCCCTGGTCCTGTCCCACAACATCATTTTTCTCTCCTGGGCCCCCAGGCCTGTGATTAGAGGGTCTGCTGTGAAGGTCTTTGAAAGTCCCTCGAAAACATTTCCTCCATTGTCTTGGCTATTACCATTAGGCTCCTCTTTACTTATGTAAATTTCTGCAGCTGGCTTGGGGTTAATTCCTCCCCAGAAAATGGGTTTTTCTTTTCTACCACATGGTTCAGGCTGCAAATTTTCCAAACTTTTAAACTCTGCTTCCCTTTTAAATATAAGTTCCAATTTCAGACCATCTCTTTTTTATGCAAATGAGCATAGGCTTTTAGGAACAGCCAGGTCACATCTTCAATGCTTGGCTGCTTAGAAATTTCTTCTGCCAGATACCCTAAATTATCTCTTTCAAGTTCAAAGTTCCACAGATCTCTAGAGCAGGGGCACAATGCTGCTAGTCTCTTTGCTAAAGCATAGCAAGAATGACCTTTGTTCTAGTTCCTGATAAGTTTCTCATCTCCATCTGAGGCCAGTTCAGCCTGGATTTCATTTTGTGTATCACTATCAGCATTTTGGTCAAAACTATTCAACAAGACTCTAGAAAGTTCCGAACTTTCTCACATCTTCCTGTCTTCCTCTGAGCCCTCCACACTGTTCCAACCTCTCCCTAAACCAGTTCCAAAGTTGCTTCCACATTTTCACATATCTTTATAGCAGTGCTCCACTCTCAACACCAATTTTCTATATTAGTCTGTTCTCATACTGCTATTAAGAACTACCTGAGACTACATAGTTTATTTAAAAAAGAGGTTTAGTTAAGAGTTTCACAAGATTAACAGGAAACATGACTCAGTGGCCTCAGGAAACTTACAATCATGGTGGAAGAGAAGGGGAAGCAAACACCTTCCTCACATGATGGCAGGAGACCAAGAGAGAGTGAGGTGGGAAGTGCCACATGATTTTAAACCGTCATGTTGTAACATAACTCCCCAGTGGGTTCACCTTGCCTGCTGTCTAGATAGAGCTGATTTATCAAGACAGGTGAATTGCAAATGGAGAAAGAGTAATTCATATAGAGCTGGCTGAGAGTCTGGAGCTTTCTTATTACTCAAGTCAGTCTCCCTGTGTGTTCACATTCAGGAACCAGAGTTTTTAAAGACAATTTGGTGGGTACGGGCTTGGGAAGTGGAGAGTGTTGATTGGTCAGGTTGGAGGTGGGGTCATAGGAAATGGAAGTGAGTTTTCTTGCTGTCTTCTGTTCCTGGGTGGGATGACAGAACTGGTTAAGCCAGATCACCAGTCTGGGTGTTGTCAGCTGATCCATCAAGTGCAGGGTCTGCAAAGCATCTCAAATACTGATCTTAGGTTTTACAATAGTGATGTTATCCCCAGGAGCAATTTGGGAAGGCTTAGACTCTTGGAGCCAGAGGCTGCATGACCCTTAAACTGTAATTTCTAATCTTGTAGCTAAGTTGTTAGTCTTTCAATGGCAGGCTGGTCCCCAGGCAACAAGGGGGTCTTTTTGGAGAAAGAGCTGTTATCAATTTTGTTTCAGAGTCAAACCAGAAACTGAATTTCTTTGCATGGTTAGTTTAGCCTATGCCCAGGAATAAACAAGGATAGCTTAAAGGTTAGAAGCAAGATGGAGTCAGTTAGATCTGATCTTTTTCACTATCATAATTTCCTCTGTTACAATTTTACAAAGGTGGTAAAGATCTCATGAGAACTCACTCACTATCACAAGAACAGCACGGGTGAAATCCACTCCCATGATCCCATCGCCTCCCACCAGCTCCCTCCCCCATCATTGAGAGTTACAATTCCACATGAGATTTGGGTGGGGACACAGCTCCAAGCCATATTAGCCATGATTCACCTATCCAGGACTCACACACATCCATGAATGTGACTTCTGCTGAAGCCATCTAGAAGCTGGTGGTAAAGTGGCCTGAAAATTGGGTGGGGCAGGGTATGAGCCTGACTGTGCTGCTAACCTGCTATGCAACCTCAGGGAGCTCCCTCAGCCTCTCTGAGCTTCAGATGTTTTTAATCTGTGTGGAGGGTGAGGACCACAGATAAGGCTGAGAGAGCTAGACTGTCTAAGAGTGGGCTCAGAGTCTGCTTCTAGAGGCTTCCGTACCATAGATCTATCAAGGCATTTGGGAGTTATTGTAGCATCATAGCAGTTTTCATCATTTGTCCGTTCATCAGGTCACTCATTCAGCGAACACTTTCTGAGCCCTCACCACATGCAGGCCCTCTTCTAGTTCTTCAATCATTCTATTGCTTTAAAACAAACAAACAAACAAACAAACAAAGTGGGCCACTGGTGCTGGGGAGATGGCAGAAGGAGGCCACAGAGGGCTGGAGATTGGAGGGGTGGGAAAGCGAGAACAGCACTCGGATGGAGGCAGAGAAGTAGGGGAAGACAAGCAGTGTTTTTAGGTGTGTGCTTAGTTATTTGAACTCAGATAGACTTCCAAGTCTCTACGGAGACTTCCGGTATCAGGAGGGAAGAGGAAGAGTGACATCGGGAGCTTGGGGGATGTGACCACCCGGCTACAGGGAGATGGGGAGGTACAGCAGCAAATGCTGGGCCTGCAGCAGCCCACAGGGTTCATGGCAGCCAGCAGGGAGGGCCTGGGGCTTCTGCAAGGAACAGACATTTACTGAACATCTGATGTACGCCAGGCCCTCCAAATGCAGCAGAAAACAAGGGAGGCAGGTCTTGTCCTCACGGAGTGCTCCTGGGGGACAATAGAGGCAGGGACATATCAGACATGTGAGCCAGAATTGGTTGGTTCATTGTGATAGTGCCACAGTGGCGTAATTATGCAAATGTCTCTGGGGCTACTGGTCATCTGGGTAACTTGCTCCACTGTCGTTAATGTGCGTGAGTAATCAAGTATGGAGACGTGTGCTCATCTCCATCTGCCCGGATCTTCGTGCTTCGCAAAGAGCTTCATAGATGTGACTGTGTGGGTGGGTGGGAAGCAGGGAGGTCCAGGGTCCACCATGTCAAGGGAATAGGTGACCCTCCCCGGGGCCCTAGCCAGGTTCTTCTGCAGGGTCGACGGAGCAGAGCAAGGGACAGTGAGGGATGCGAGGTAGAGGTGGGGAGTGGGACCAAAGGAGGAAAATGCCGATCTTAGGCAATTAACCAGGCAGAAGAGGCTGTGTGGGAAAAGAGACAGAAAGAGAATGCTTCTTTGAGCTCCCATACTACACACACACATACACACACACACACACACACACACACGTGTACATGGGCCCAACATGCACACACAGGCACGTGCACAGAGGTACATGCATACACACATGCACACACAATGACACAGGCATGTGTGTACACACTCACATGCACGTGCATGTACTCGTGGGTACACACAGAGGCACAAACCACAGCACATTTGCCTTCTTCCTGAAGCTTGTCACATTCTCATTCCACATTGTGCTGTGACCGTTGGATAACTGTGCCCCACCTGCGCCCAGGCTCTGAGCTGCTCTGGGACAGCAAGGGCGGGCTGGATGGAGGCATGGCTCAGCATTGCAAGCCCAGCAGCAACACAGTACCCAGCACATAGTAGGTGCTCAGTAATTAGTTTTGGTGTGAGTGCGCTGGTGCTGACAACATGTTGAAGAGGAAACTGGGCAGAGCTGCTTGATGCGGAACTCAGGGTGACTTCCGGGAAAAGCCTCTCATCTCGCCCTACTTGACACTTGAGTATCCTTAAGTGGTTTATTTCGCTTTTTATTATTATTATACTTTAAGTTCTGGGGTACATGTGCAGAATGTGTAGGTTTGTTACATAGGTATACACGTGCCATGGTGGTTTGCTGCATCCATCACCCCATCATCTACATTAGGCATTTCTCCTAATGCTATCCCTCCCCAATTCCCCCCCACCCCCTGCTATCCCTCCTCTGGCCCCTGACCCCTGACAGGCCCCGGTGTGTGATGTTCCCCTCCCTGTGTCCATGTATTCTCATTGTTCTTAAACACAAATCAGCACAGGATTTGGGACATGGAACTCGGAGCGAGGGTTGGGAAGAGCCGTCTCCACACTGAGCAGGCTTTACCTTGCTGGCTTCAGTGTTTCAATGGCTCTCACCACTACCACCCTCCAGCTTCATAAGAAGCCTCCAGTGCACTCAACCCTCAGTAGGAGGCTGGGTGTGGTGGCTCACACCTGTAATCCCAGCACTTTGGGAGGCTGAGTCAGGCGTATCACCTGAGGTCAGGAGTTCGAGACCAGCCTGGCCAACATGGTGAAACCTTGTCTCTAAAAAAAAAAGGAAAAACAAACAGTAGGGTTTCCAGGGAGCAGAGTAACAGTGAGCATCTATTGATCGCTTACTGCATGCCCAGTGCCTAATCCAGCACCTTACTTATGCTAACCCATTTAACCTTCATATCAGCCTGTCGAGGTAAGTACTATCCACATTTGGCAGACGGGGAGGCTGCAGTACAGAGAGGTGAGGCCGCTTTCCCAAAGCCTCACAGCTGGTGAGTACAGGGGTGGTTGAAGCTTGGGCTCCAGAGATACTCTGGCCTGGTTTAAATACTCTGGCACTGGGGTGACACTGGATGCCTTGTCTGGAAAATGGGGTCACAGGAACAGTCCCTGGAAGGACCATGGTGAGGACTGAAGGAGGCAATGAAGGTGCTTGATCAATGTCCCTTCCACACATAGACTCACAGTGACCATGGAGATGTCTGAGACCAGCCCAAGGAACCAGAATATTGGCACTGGAAGGGCCCTTAGTGCACTGAGTTTAATAGCCCATTTTACAGACTAGAAAACTGAGGCCCCAAGAGGGAAGCAATTGGTCTGAGGTTGCTGGAATTGACTGACATCTTCTCATTCATGGGCCAGTGTTCCTTCCTCAGCCACAGCTGTGGTTCAGTCTTGCCTCTAAATCAAAATAATCATCCATCAAATAAGGGAAAGGCAAGAACAAGGGTCCCAGCGGACTTGAAAGGACTCGGGCCATGCTCACCTGCTCCTCCTGACATCAGGGGTGGGGGCTGAGGACAGGGCACCCAGGCCAGCCTTTCTACCACCGAAACACAGGCATGGCTCCCCTGGCCCGGGGCCCTCTAAGAGCACCTCAGGGCTGAGCACATCCCTCAGCTCACCCTCCCAGGCCCGTCCCAACCTCCCCTCAGCAGCATCTCCCGCCACATCCAGCCCTACCAGAACCTGCCCCCTTCTCCGAGACTGTGTCACGCTTCTTCCGAGTTAGACAATCCACTGAAAATCCATTTCTAGAGCCCAACTCTCAGATAAACAACTCCTCACAAACTAGTTGGCAAAGTTGGCATGCTAAATGACTCATTTACCGAGAACAGTGGGACAAATATTTTGGCACACAGGTGGCCGAGCAGCCCATGGCATGGGGTGGTTCGTCTGCTGAAGGATTCTTTATCGAGCCCCTGTTGTGTGCCAGGGCAGCAACGTACAATGGTTAGGAGCTAAGAAAGTCCCTCTCCCTGCCAGAGGCATCAATGGGGCCAGAGATAACAAAAACAGTGAAAGGAATGGAGAGGAAATTGGGACCATTCACACCTTCTCTTGGGGCCCTGGCTGGCCTGGCAACCCTGCCCGCTGTCCCACCACCCCTCCCACCTGGGCACTGCCTGGGCTTCCACACCAGGCCTTCCATTTCCTCCCACTGAACACAGCCCTGCATTCACCCCAAACCCTCTGCCTCTGCCTGCAGACCCAGACCCCTCACCTAGAGCCTGCGCCTGCACTCAGCTCCTACCACTAACCCTGGTGAGAGAACACCCCCGCCTCAGGCCCTCCCAATCCAGTCCTTGTGGCCAGAGTGATAGGCAGGTCCCATCCCCTGGCCTCTCAGGGGGCAATGGCCTCATTACTATGGGAGAGGATCTCTGGCTGTGATTACAGAATTCATACCCTGCTCCTCTCACCAAACAGCATCTATTACTTTAAGCAAATAAAAATAGACACAGCTAAAGCAATCGGGAAAAATCAGTAAGCCATAAAAGTTAACATGAAACCAAACATGATCTCAATCACAGAAGATCCTAAGAGGGTGTCTAGTCCATCCAGTCCAGCTATGCACCAAAGGGGCCAAGAATCCTAGGTGTGGCCTTGATTGGGAGTTGGGGGCAAGTTCAGGGGCTCCCCACTTCATCCCTGCTCCAGCATTTCCCTGCAATCCGAGGCAGTGGTGGAAGGAGCTGGACTGGTCTGTGTGTTCCTGAGTAACTCTTGCTTCTGGTCCATTCATTACTCAGCAACTACGCTTTGAGCATCCACCGTGTGCCAGGGCACTGAGCATGGTGGTCAGGAGTGCGCGTGCTGAACGTGGACTTTCTGGGTTCACAATCCGTCTCTGTCGCTTACCAGCTGTGAGTCCCAGAACAAGTTACTCAGCCACTCCATGCCCCAGTTTCTCATCTGCAGAATGTGATAATATTATTTATCTCCCAGTGTTCTGGGAAGATCTAAGGTAGATAATTTATGCAAAATGCTCCCACCAATTGCTGACACATAATAAGCTCTTGATGAATGTCAGCAGTGTTAGGCTTGTACGAGTTCTTCACTGAACACGACAGCTATTGTCCCTGCCTCAAAAAGCATACTACAAGGGAGCAGTCCACTGGACAGAGGATGTAAGTGTGGCTCACAAGCTAAGTGACTTGTCCAAGGCCACTCAGCTAGTCAGTGACAGAATAGGGATCTGCCTAGATCTATGACAACTGTGTGTGACTGTAACAGAAAACTTGGCTAATAGTAGCTTTAACAAATACAGGTTTATTTTTCTCACCTGAAATGATGTCCAGAGGACAATTGCTGGTGCTGGGCACTCATGATGCCATCACATACCAGGCGTCTCTGCTTTTCGGTTCTGCCATTCTTGGCTTGTTACCTCATGGTCACAAGGGGGCTGCCACAGCTTCAGGCATTGTGTCTGAGTGCCAGCCAGAAAGAAGGAGGGCACTAAGGCACAGAATTATTCCACATGAGTCCATCTCTTATCCTGGACCAATCACTGGCCAAGAGAGACGGGATTACCGTGGCTAATTTAGACCAATCAGAATCATTCCCAATAATAGGCATCTATCCTCCATAAGGGCAAGAGAAGGGAGAATAGAGGGCAGGTGGGTATTAGTGAGTGACAAATGGTGTTGGTCACTCCATGTGACCACTGGGACACACTGCCCCTCCACACTCTGCCAGCTTGATATTCTTCATGCCTCTGTCAATGTGCACTGAAGCCCTTGACTGGGCCAGGCCTGAAGCCAGGTCCTGGGGATACAGGGCTGGGTGAGATGCCCCTTTGCCCTCAGTTGGCTCCTGGTCAGATGAGGGAGGTAGTGGAGAAATGGGCGGTCCATCTAGGTGGTCAGTTCTCTGATGAGAATGGAACTGTGGGGCACAGAGGAAGCCCTTCTTGGACTGGACAGTCGGGAAGATCCTGGTCCCAGCTGATCTTATTCATCTCCAGGTGTAGACCTGGAGGCCCAAGGTCAGTGAGGAGGGAGGGGCTTTCAGGGCCGAGGGAAGAGCTCATGCCAAGGCCCTAGAGAAGTGAGCGAGATGCCAGCAGGACGGAAGTGCCCGCGGCTTCCGCAGGTCATGGGAGGTGAGGTGTGGCCGAGGACTGAGAAGGTCAATAAGGCAGCAGGGGCTGCACCCCATGGACCTCAGGAGCCCCAGGAGGGGTCTGACCTTGACCTTGAGTGTGGCGATGAGCCTGGGGAGCAGGGAGCCTTGGGGAGACTCCGGGATGTGCATTTTAGAAATGCATGGAGAGTAGGCTGGGAGGGGTGGAGTGGAGGGAGGGATGGGGGAGGAGTGGAGTAGGGGATAGGCCAGAGGAACGGTGGAGTGGAGAGCAGGGAGGGCTGGGGGAGTGCAGTGGAGTGAGCTGGGGGAGGCGTGGAGAGCAGGGAGGGCTGGGGGTGGAGTAGAGTGGAAGGAGGGCTGGGGGAGGGGTGGAGTGGAGGAAAGGCTGGGGAGGGGTGCAGAGGAGTGAGGGCTGGGGGCCCAAGCCTGGGTCCCACTGAGGGTTCCAGGTTCTTGTGGATGCCAAGAGCTGCTGCTCCCTGAAGCCCTGCCGCTGCCTCCTGAGCTGTGCAGAGGACACTGAACACGACGCTGAGAGAGCTCTTGGCTTTTTGGAGGCACACTTCATTGCAGATCTGTGCTTTTCCTTTCCCAGATGCTCAGAGAAATTGACCTTTGGAGCCCTGGACCTTGGGCTGTCCACACTGGGAACAGAGGCAGCAGGAGCTAAAACCAAAGGCAGGGGTCAGGGAGTGAGAGCCCGGGGGAGACACCGGCACTGTGCGCTGAGAATTTAGCCCTGTGTTCCCAGTTTTCACTTCGCTTGCTCTAAATCCTCTTAATATCATTTTGATAACCTGACAAACTACCCAGGAGATGCGGCCCGGGGAGGATAGTCACAGCTGACGTTTACAGGACACTTGACTAGCCAGACCCGGAACTAAGCACACTCCATCTGTTTCTCTGTCTCAGGTTCACTCAAACCCTATGAGGCTAGTACTAGTACTACCCCACAAGTATGGATGAAGAAACTGAGGTTAAGTCACTTGAAGCTCACACCTCTTGTGTATCATGGGTCAACCCCCTACAACTCACAACTCCCTCCCCACAGCTGCTAAGAAGGCCCTCTGTGACAACCTAGTCCTTGCCTTATTATGCAGGAGAAACCAAAGCCCAGAGAGGGTAAGCAATTTGTCCAAGGTCACACAGCACTTTCATGGCTAAGCGAGACCTCTTGTTTCCTGCTCACGCCGACACCTTCAGGCCGCTCTGATAACCTTCTCATCCATCCCCGGATGGAAAGTGACCCAGAGACCGGAGGAGGCCAGGTGCAAAGAGGCCCAGGCTGCCCTAGAGGGCACCCTGAAGATGGGCAGTGCCTACAGTTTGCAAACTTTCCAGGGACCCTGGGATCCCTCCTTTCTCTCACCCACACATTGCAGAGAAATACATCCTTCAAAGCGGAAAAGTTGGCTTGAAGTAAGCAGCTTAGTAGTGGTTATGTGCTAACACTTTATTAATTAAATGACCCGAATATATTTAAACCTGGGCATTTAATTTAGATTTATAGGGATAATTTAGATTTATAAGACCAGTCATTATGCATTAAGTATAGAAAATGCCAATGGATTTTTACAGGTGATATTTATTGGAGTATTAAAAAAGAAAACTATGTAAAAGGTAATTACCCATCCATGGAATGTAGGAGCTGGCAGGAAGCAAGAGGCAGTGGAAGGGGAGGCGTGACTCACTTCAGGAGCCACTCTCTCACTGTATGGATGGTGCATGTATTCCCCCGTGTTGGTTATCAAAATAAAAAGCGAACATCATACCATGGAAATGAGATATCCATGGAACCGTGGGGCACGGTGCAGTCCAGGCCACTTCTGTGCCAGCATCAGGGCTGGCAGACACTGGGGGCCGTAATCTTATTGCCAATCCCTCCATCTTATTCTTTGCAAGTCCCTGATCATTTGGCTGAACACTTAGCCACTGCCTGTGAATCAGATCTGTGCCTCTATTTCCCCATCGCAGCTAAGTGGACAGAGAGATGTGCCACTTGAAGACCTGCCCACTGGGAGGACTTCTTTCTCCCGTCTCGGGTCCCTCCGGAGTGCTGCGGAATCCCCTCTGGCTGGTCTAGCATATGTCACCTGCTGTGGGTATATGGTTCTTCCTCTCCCTCTGAGAAGGTGTGCCCACCCAGACCTCAGAATCTGAGCTTATTTGGAATAAGGATCTTTGCAGACATCATTAAGGTAAAGACCTCAAGATGAGATCATCCTGGATTAGGCAAGCCCTAAATCCAATGACAAGCATCTTTATGAGACAGAAAAGAAGAAGACAGAGACACAGGGTGGAGAAGGCTGTGTGAAGCTGGAGGCAGAGACTGGTGTGATGCAGCCACGAGCCAAGGAGTGCGAGGAGCCCCGAGCTGGAAGATGCAAGGCAGCTTCTCCCTTACAGCCTATGGAGAGAGCCTGGCCCTGCTGACACCTTGATTGCCAGACTTCAGAACTTCGAGAGAATATATTTCTCTTGTTGTAAGCCAACAAGAGTTTGGGGCCATTTGTTCCAGAAGTCACAGGAAACAAATACCATGGATGAAGGGGAAGGCTCTTCGAGGCTCAGGTGTGGGTTGAGGAAAAGATGGCAGTGCCACTGGAGAGGGTGCTCTGATGAAGGAGACCCCTTCCTCTTAAGCTTCTAAGACCAGTTCCCCTTAGCCTTGCATTTCAAAAGGAGAAGTGCAAGTTGAAAATAGAAGGCACAAGGTCAGCAGAGGAGACAAAACCGGGGCCACTAGAGGAACCTGGAGGTGACAGATGAAGGAACCATCTACCCCGCCCCCTTCCCCTGCCCCAGTTCCTATCCTGTCTATAGCTCCCAGGCATGGTGTGGAGGAATCTTCCCTGGAAAGCCTTGTTCTTGCTTAATCATGATTAGACCCCACCTAAGGTACCCCTCGCTTACCTCATCGATCCCGACCCTCTCACACGTACCATCTAAGACTGTGAGCCTTTAAAAGAGGCCAGGATGTTCTAGTCAGCAAGCTCGGTTCTTGAGATGCGAGTCTGCCGAGACTCCCGGCTGAATACAAAGCCGCTTCCTTCCCAGGCCGAGGTTGGAGAGGTTTGCTCGTGGCCGCACCTGCTTCGCTGAGACCCTCGCCGCTGGCCCGTGCAGTTGGCCTGCCTGCAGGATGTGCTCAGGCCCAGACTGATGACGGGCGAACGCCGCACATGCTGACTCTGTAACCCCGTGGAGCAGGCAACGCTCAGGCAAGACTGGCTGCCGGGGTCACGGTCACTGGGTGCCCAGGGTCAGGCATTCCGCCTCCGCCTGTGCATCCGAACGGCAGACTGCCTGCTCGTTGCATTGGAGAGTCCCACTGACAAGAGCGAGGCCTGCTGGAGCTAAAGTGAATGTATTTCACAGCCAGCTTGGGGAAGGGGTAAAAAGTGTCCTGCCCTTAAACGTCCTGCTTCACCTTTGAAGCAGAAAGCAGACATTTTTATAAGATAAGCGGGGGAGTGTGTGAGGGCAGAGGGTCCCCCGTCTAACCTGGTGTCTTAACTACCAGACGGCTGAGTTGGCGCCTTCCTGGGCAGAAATAAGTCATAAAAGAGGCAAAGCGGGCATGCTTTCCATATACCTTCCTGATGGATGAACGTCCCAGGCAGGTCCTGGAGGGCCATCCCCTGGAGGTGAAAGGTCACATCCGCAATTCTGAAGGGCTATGTAGGAAACAGGGAATAGGGGGAGGGGAGAGGAGAACAGAAGAGAAAATCATGATAAAATAATAGTAACTCATTTTCTTTTTCTTAGGAAAAATGAAGCCACTTGGTTACACCAGGGCTCAGTGGAAAGCCAAGAGCTCTTTCTCAGATGCAGAAGTTATCAGCAGAAGAGGACAGGGCTTTGCACCAAAATCCTAGGCAGCTGTGCCGCTGGCGTCTCTCGCTGGGGCTTGAGTCTCCCACTGGCGCTTGCCGCTGGCCCCAGACAGCATCTCTCCTGGTACAGAGGCTTAGGTTCCACCAGACAGGCTGGGTTACAAGGCCCAGGTGTCGGGGCACCGGCCTGGAGGTTGGCATTGCTGCAGGGCCTTTCTGGCCTCTAACACTTACTCAGGTTTACAAGTCATTCAGAAAACGGGTTGCAGCAGCACACGCACGCAGAATACACCTCATTCCTAGAGGCCCTCTCCTCCCCAGTCAATGCCTTCGCTTTCAAGTAAGAGACAGTAAGGTTGGGAGCCCAACAAATGATGCAATTCTTCTACTCACGGGATGACATTTTAGATCTGATTTTCATTTGTGTCTGCCCTGTAGCTATGAAACAAAAGTTTCCTTGAGGGCAATCTAATCGCTGGTTATCTGTCCGTGCTTTGAGCAGAGAGGTGAAACACAGTGCTTGTCATTTTCTTTCTATAAACTCTCCAGTACTGTCATAAGTGGCCATTGCACCCCTCGTTCCTTCTGATAAGTCGTGATTACTACCTCAGAGGCCAAGTGCAGCAGCCACTTGGGCTGACAATTCTCAGCGTTCAATAGGCACTTTGTCCCAGGCAACCATAAGTGATGATTTAAGTGATTCAATGTCCCTGCACACCAAGGCATAATACCACAATCCCATTGTCCCTGGCCATGAGGTTCTCACTGTGTTTAAGCCTAATCAAGTCGAACAGCCCACTCCCAAATCCCATTATTGAAGGTTTGTTTTCTGGTGGCACGGCTGATACCAAGTGCTATATCATTCAGGGCTCATTTAGAGAAAACAGGAAGTCCACTAGAAATTGCAGACAGAAGGGAGTGAATGCAGGGAGCTGATTATCAAAGTGGTGAAAGGGCTGAAAGAACAAAAAGAAAAAGATAGGAAGGCTGGGGGCGGTGGCTCACAGCTGTAATCCCAGCACTTTGGGAGGCCAAGGCAGACAGATCACTTGAGGTCAGGAGTTCGAGACCAGCTTGGCCAACATGGCGAAACTTCGTCTCTACTAAAAATACAAAAAGTAGCTGGGTGTGGTGGCAGACGCCTGTAATCCCAGCTACTCAGGAGGCTGAGGCAGGAGAATCATTTGAGACCAGGAGGGAGAGGTTGCAGTGAGCCAAGATAGCACCACTGCACTCCAGCCTGGGCAATGAGAGCAAAACTCTATCTCAAAAAAAAAAAACAAAAACAGAAAAGAAAAAGATAGAAGCCCTAGCCCTGGCAGCACAAACCAGAGGAGGTGGTGCTGCAGAGCTTAAGACTGCGTGTCCTGCTGATGTCATCCGTCACTAGGCCCACTGCTGCCAGAGCCACCCACACCCCGGGCAGCTGCAACTGGCCACTGTAGCTATTGCCAGAGTCACCAAAGAGCCGTTGCCCTGGTAGCTACCTGGTACAGCCAGAACCTCTTTCAGAAGCAGCTTCTCCCCAGCTCCCACCTTTCAGTCTTCACTAACACTTGCCATTGTCAGGGCTAACTGGAAGCCAGCAGGCGAGCGGGTCCAGGAGATGCAGCCAGCTGGAATCCAGCATCACACAGTGGTGTTCCTGGCACAGACAGCAAACAGCCAATGGACAAATGACCTGCACAGTGCTTCAGCGCTTGGACTTCTGTGCTAACCAAAGCAGTCTGAAACGCAGCTCTGTGCCCTTGAGCATGGCATTTAATTTTTCAGAGCTTTCTTTTACCCAAGGATAAAGTGGGGCTCATCACACCCACTGCACAGGGTTGTTGTGCGAGGATTAAGTATGCATGTTAAAGAGTCCGTGCCAGGACCTGGACATGAGATGCCCTCCCTCTGGGGGTCCTGATGTTCTCTGGTTCAGCCTCACCCTTGACTGACTCTCTGACCTTGAATAAGTGTCTGGGTCTCTTGGGCTCTATTTTCTCATCTGTAAGATGAAAGAGGTTGGAATAAAGGTTCCACAAGGTCCCTCTAGCCCTGTTGAGCTGTATGCTGTGAATCAGTCCTTAAATGAAACGGACAGGTTGGGTCTGGCAGGAGGGATAGGAGGGTGTGATGGCTGAAAAGGAGCCTGAGGAGAAGGGAAGGCTTGTGGAGGTTCTAGCTGAGTCTGAGTGCTCTGAGCTGTGTGCTTCACTGGAGAACATCGTCACATGTCAAGCAGCTCACACCTCAGCCATCTTAATGCTCCCGGCACCTCCAGGTTGACGTTGCCCCTGGCAGCACCGACATGGTCTCTGTTCCCTTTGATGCGCTCACTCCCAGCATGGCTCAGTTGTCAAGAAATTGCCAGGAGCGGCATTTTCCTGCACCCTGTGATCCAGAAGGCAAGGGGGCCTTCAATTAAATCCATCATGAAGATTAGGTTTGTAAGCCATGGGGCCTGCGAGGGACCTGAATGCCTGAGCTTTAAGAATCTTCCTATTTCGGTTGGAATTATGAGTTAAAACCTGCTGGAACTCAGGAGGTGCTGAGATGCCTGGAGAGGCCGGTTTTCCTGGGAAGCACTGCCATCCGTGGGCTAAAACATGGGGCACTTCTGTCTAGCAGAGAAGGGTTCAAGGGTCTGTTGTGCCGCTTGCTAATTTATGCCAATTTCTTAGCTTCTCTGAGACTCAGTTTCTCTATTTATAAAAGGAAATCATAATATCTCCTGCAGTTCGCACTTGGGCTGCTTTGGTTCATCCGGCGTCTCTTTCCCTCTCTGTTTTTGGCACCTATCACTCCTGTCACCCTTCCTTTGGGAAAGGAAGCTTCCTGCACTCCGCAGGCCCTGATATTCTGACCAGATTATCAGTCAGTGACTCTATCCTACCCCTCTCCTTAGAGAGAGGGTATCAGCTTAGACTAAACCAATCACAGCAACCCATTCCCCCAGGAAATAGTGACTGGTCCAAGAAGAGCATGTAACCAAAATCAGCCTCTTAGAATTCTTGATGGGGACCTTATCTATGGCTGTAGGGGACAGCGGTTCTCTCTACCCTCTGGAGTCACTGGATGGGATGATCTAAGCTTGGAGCTGCCAGTGGTTATGATTCCCCTTCCACCTTCCCTTTCCTGCCTCATGAATAAATCCCACAGGAAAAAAAAAATCTATACGGTCAGAAGCAAACGTAGAGAAAGATGAGGAGTATGAGCCATCCAGTGATGTCCTTGGAGCCCCTGAGCCCAGCTGTCCCTGAGGCTACTCCCTGCTGTCTCTCTTGGCTCTACAAGCAACTACATTCCCTCTTAGGGGAAAGCAGCTGGACTCTTTTGGTTGAGAGTCGAAGGCCCAGGGAATTTGGTAGCTCAGTAACTAATTGCTTTCACTCCAGTGGCAGTCACTGCATACCCTACCACAGCTCTTTTCTCCCTAATCTCAGGTGCCTAGGGGAGTATCTGTCCCTCCCTTTTGACTGAGAACTCCTCAGGGGAGATACAGAGTCTGACATGCCCAGCATTTACTTCCATCTCAGTGCCTGGGGCGTAGAAAGTGCCCAGGACAGAAGAATTGCTTGAACCTGGGCAGCGGAGGTTGCAGTGAGCCGAGATCGCGCCACTGAAGTCCAGGTTGGCAACAGAGTGAGACTCTGTCTCAAACAGAAACTAACAGAAAGGAAAGAGACCAGGGAATGTCTGATTATTGAGGGAGGGAGGGAGGGAGGGATTGAATGTTGACCCAGGTTCGCCCCTTCCCGTTCTGCATCCTGCTCAGGCCCCTCCTCCATGACTTCTCCCTAAACCACCCCTGTACCCCTAGGATGGTTTACTGAGTGCTGGTCATCCTCCTCCAATGTCCTCCAACGTCCTCCTCCAGGCTGGGAGCTCTTCGTTTGTCCCATCATCCTTAACGCAGTTATCTATTAAGCACCTAGAGATGCTGTTCTGGGAACTAGGTGTACACATGTGATCAAGATAGACTCCATCCTGCCTTCAGGGCATTTGCAATGTGGCTGGGGACACCTATGAAGAACAAAGAAAGAGACAATGCCAGCTCCTGAAGAGTCCTCTGCAAAAGCTAATGCAGGGGAAGGGGAGGAGGGTGGCACAATGGGGAGGAGCTGAGGAGTGAAGGAGACGCCATCTCTGTCACCACCTCCCTGACCATGACTACCTGCACCTTGCCTAAGCCTGCACCTGCAGACATGAAGTCAAATCCAGGAAAAAGCAGGAAGAAATACCCTGACCTTCTCTCCTCCTATCTTCTGGCCTCCTGGTGGCACCTCCCATTGGCTGAACCCAACAGAAACCAGCTGTCACGAGCACCCCGACATAGTGCACACAGGGCAGCCTCCCTGGTGCGGAGCTGGACAGGAGAAGATGGAGCATGAACTAGAGTGTGAAGAACAAGCAGCCAGGGATGATTAGCAGAATATTCCTCCAAAGCTGGTGGCATTGCTTCAGCGCTCTCATTACAGTCTGTTTCTTTATGTTTTGGTATCAGTTGAATGTTTCACAGACAGTGTGAATCATTTGTTTTATGAAAC
The DNA here is from genome assembly GCF_048565385.1 of Saimiri boliviensis. Lineage (NCBI taxonomy): Eukaryota > Metazoa > Chordata > Mammalia > Primates > Cebidae > Saimiri > Saimiri boliviensis. The sequence goes on along the minus strand of NC_133459.1, from coordinate 28,782,439 downwards.
TATTTTAAAAAATAATCAGCTGGCCTGATGCTCAGGGGCAGAAACGAGGTGACCTTGACATCATGACTCCACCTGGAAATTGAGTCTCAAAGCCACATTTGAAGCTGAGCAGGTGCAAGTGCCAGTGAAAGAGCAGAATCCATGTAACTTCCGATGGGAATGAGACTGCCCAACCCCGCCCTCTGTTCAGGGGAGATTTGAATCCAGGAGCCCAAACACCCGGGTTCAGGTTCTGCTTCACTCCTCACCTGCAAGGTGCCTCCTTGAGAAAGTCCCTCCTCTCCCAGCCTCAGTTTCCCAGCTCTGATGGGCCAGGAGCCCTCTGAGAAGTGAGAAGTCACTAACACTGTCAGAAGCCCGGCGTTTACTGATTGTGGAAGACAGATGACTCTGAATGTACTTATATGGAGGAAGAAATTCAAATAAATGGCTCCTGGAAAGCACCTCAGGAGCATTTCCAAGGTGATTCAAATGCAATGATGAGCACACTTATTAATGCCTGCCGGGACCTGAGGGAAAAACCAAGGGCAGGTGCCGCCACAGCAGTGGGGGAGGTGGGAGAGACCCAGCTGGCAGTGGGGCTGTGATTCCAGCTGTGGCCTTACTTCAGGACATGACCTTTGGCAAGCCCCTTTGCCTCTTAGGGCCTCAGTTTCCCCAGCTGTAAAATGAAGGAGTTGAGCAGATCATTGCTGTGGCTCCTTCCACCCCTGTGCCCACACGGATCAAGGGATCCGGCAGCAGACAAAATGCTGGGGAGCAGAAGTCTCCAGGTCCTTAGCCAGAGGGAAAGCTCCCCATTGGGTTATGAGGGCAGGCCCCACAGGCTGAGCTGAAGGCCAGGACCCTCCGTACTCTCTCCATAACGTTGAGCAGCCTCCTTTCCTTCTCTGTGCTTGGTTTCCTTCCCTGGAAAAGGAGATTGTCATGGTGATTTGATTGGGTTTGAATTTCGATCTCATTATTTTTCTATTTGTCCTATCTGTTATTTGTATACCTCTCTCCCTTTCTCTGTCTTCTTTTGGACTGAATATTATTTATGATTCCACTTTGTCTTCTGTGTTGGCTTGTTAACTATAACTCTACGTTTTGCATTTTAGTGGTTGCTTGAGGGTTTACAGCAGACATCGTTAGCACAGTCTGCCCAGGAGACATTACACCATTTCTCACTTTAAGAACCTTTTCAGCAGTGTACTTCCACTTCTCCTCTCCCACCGTTGTACTATTGTTATAGGTTTTGCTTCTACATGATTTGTAAATGTTACGCACCACTATTAATTTTGTTCGCCAGGTCAATATTCTCGTGTGTGTGTGCGTGTGCAAATAAAACCTGCTCCTCTATATAGCTGAGCAGTATTTTATTACATGGCTATATCAGCATGCACCTATTGAGAGACATCTTGGTAGTTTCCAGTTTGGGTAATTATGCATGTAGCTGCTATAAATATCTGTGTAGGTATCACTGTGTGAACAGAAGTATTCAATTTCCCTGGGTTAATGTCTATAAGGAGGATTTCTGGATTACATGGGAAATGTATGCTTAATTTTATAAGCCACTTGAAGACCCTCTTTTGTATACAGCCTTTATGGGATTTCAAATTTATGTGTATGCTATGATAACTTTCAAAAGAGTTGGCCAATTTCGCTAAAATTCGACACAGAATGCTGAGACACCAAGATGTACTTTAACTGAGTTTGATTTGGTATTTCAGGATATCTCCATGAAACAAGTGTTTCTATTAAAATGTTCAAATGGATATATTTTTGATATCTAAATACATCCTTTTATAAATGAATGAATGAATGACAGTGGGAATGGTATCGAAGGGATGGATGTAAGAGCTGAAATGGACGCCTAGGGCTGTTGTATTAGCTGAAGTAAGGAGAACAGTGATAGACGCAGAGTGGAGACTCTAACACGTAGCACCCGTGTAGTTACTTGAGGGTGCTCTTGATTTCTTCATGTGGATTCAAGTCACTGTTTGGGGTCATTTCGTTTCAGTTTAAAGGAATCCCATTTCACAGTAGTTGTACTCGGAATAGATTCTCTCCATTCTTGTTTATCTGGGAATGTCTTAGGTTCCTCTTCATTTTTGAAGGTTAGTTTTCATCTCCCACAAAAAGACCCATCATGTAAGGGGCTTTGTTTGTGGTGGTGTGTTATGCAGAGATTTGAGATGCACGCTGAACCAGACAAGGTTTGGTGACTGCCTTGTCGCGGCATGAAGACCAGAGGGCCAGAGCAACCTGCTGACATGTGCTGAGTATTGCTTGATGAGCCTCCTCGACAGGGCAGATTGTGCTGACACGTGGTGGTGAGAGTGGGTGAGGAGCAGGTTAGCCTGTGCTCATGCTCGGGAGGACGGATGTCAAGAGGAGTGTTTTGTGAAAATGGAGTGTCTACTAACTGGATTCTTCAAAAGTGAGCAGAGACAGGAGGGCACTTCCAGGTGTGGGCCGCAGAACACAGGGACTCCTGCCGAGTGAACGGGCAGGGAGACGCCGTCGGGGCAGGAGGAATGGCTGAGTCCAGCTGCAGGGTGGCCTTTGGCAAGCAGAGAAGAAATCCCTGCTCCTGAGAACCTGCTGCCTTCACCTCAGTGTGGTCCCGCAGCCCCTGAGGCCAGGTCTGCACTGATAAATGACCCATATGAATCACCCCAAAGGCTGGCCTTGGACAGAAACCAAGAGGGTGACCTCACTCTCTTCTTCCATGAAAGGGGCTCAGCACTCATTTTCCACAGGTGTGGGGATGCCTTCCATTAGCCAGCCACAGAGTGAGGACTGCTTGCTTTTTAGGTGTAAGAAATGGGGTGGAGGAATCTGGGGCCACCCCTCTGTTAATCATCTGCCCTCAGAGACCCTTTCTGGGTCCCCCGACACACTGGCAGTCCAACTCCTCCTTCATGCATCTTTTCATTCAACGTTGCTAATCTGAACTCTTCACAGAGCCTGTTCTAGGCTCCCAGGAAAAGGAGGCGAATCAGTCTGGTCCTTGCCCTTTAGGTTCCCTGAGATCAATGCAGGAGGCTTTGCAGAAACAGACGGGCATCCACAGTGCACTACGAGAGCTTCAAGAACGCTCTGGAGCACTTGCTAGGTACCAGGCACTGTTCACTCCACACGCATTACCTCATGGAACCCTCCCCACAATTTAGGTGCCTGGGCCCACGCTTATTTGTAAATCAAGGTTATTTTCTTTCTCCACATGGCCAGACTTTTGACCATGTACCTGCATGAGAATGCACTACATCCACGCGAATGTACTCATACATATGACTTAGCCCATGCAAAAGGAAAGCAAAGATGAGTGTTATTAATGGTCCCTTCCAGTCCTGATTGGCCAAAACCCTTTGATTCTGGACTTTTCAGGAGTGGACAAAGCTGGGTCTGGGTTCGGGGAGAAGTGAAGCTCCTGGGGATGGCCCTGAAGGACATCTATCCTAGGAACCTGAAGTCGTCTCGCTGAATACAGTGAGTCGTTTAGCCTCCACTTCGGTCCTCACCCCTTACCCAGCTTACAACAAGCCTCCTTGGTCCCCCTGAGTCTGATACACAGAGGCTCCTCTCGCCTTGTCCACCGTGCTGCAGGCGTATCACCGTTATTTGGGGCTTTCGTGAAGCTTCATTTCAAGTCATCTTTTTTGGCCAAGGATGTGCTTTACCTGTCAGTACAGTTTCAGTTCCAGGGATGGGAATCTAACCCCTGTAGGTTTAAACAAAGCAGAGAAGGAATGTGGCATCTATTGGCCCATTCAACTAAAATGTCCAAGGGTTGATGGCTCTCAGCACAGCTGAATCCAGTGGCTTAAGGGATAACATCTTATAACCTTGTCTTCCATCTCCTGACCAGTGCTTTTCCGTGGAGTTTTCCTCAGCTATCCTCTCCCCTCTGGTGGGAAATGCCATCCTATGGAAATCCCCACATTTACGCCCCACTGGCTTCACCTCTCTCTTTCCTGATAATTTTAGCAAAAGTTCTTGGTATGTGATATGGGCTGAATGTGTGTCCCTTCCACATCTCCGTTTGAAATGTGATCCCCAGTACTGGAGGTGGGGCCTGGTGGGAGCACGGAGGTGAGTCTTCGTGAATCACTTAGCTCCATCCCCATTGCAGTGAGTTACTGTGAGATCTGATTGTTAAAAAGTCCGGGACCTCCCCCTCTTTCTCTTGCTTCCTGTCTCCATGTGACATATCTGCTCCCTTTTCATCAGTCATGAGTGAATGCTTCCCGAGGCTTCCCCAGAAGCTGAGTAGATCCTGGCACCATGCTTGTGCAGGCTGCAGAACTGAGTCAAATAAACCTCATTTCTTCATAGATTACCCATTTGTGTGGCTATTCCTTTATAGCAATGCACAACAGATGCACAGAGTATGACTCTCTGGCCTGGCTTGGATCTTCAACCTACTTCTCCATCCTTGCAGAGTGGAGGAATCACTGATGGGACGGGCAGGGGTGGTGAGCCCACTCTGAAGTCACAGGGTGGCATCAGCTCCACCTGGGTGGATTGAGATGGGGAGTCATTTGTTTCAAAAAGGAAAATTAGAGCGATGTTCAGCAGAGAAGGAGGATATATTGAGGATGCCAACAAACAAACAAAAAACGAATGCCTAAGGCATCACTTCCTTCTCTCTCCTTGACATCTGGATGAGACCTCAGGTCTTAAGCAGCTTTTCAGAGATGACCTAGCATACCCTCTTGATTTAGTTCAGAAGCCTCCAACCCTTGTTCCTCCTTTTCAGCTCTCACTGTTCTCAGCTAACATTTATCAAGTGCTCACTCTGTCACAGGTAGTGTTCAAATTGCTTTGTACATACTGGCTGCGTTCATCCTTCCAATAATCCTGTGAGCTAGGTATTTTGTTTTCATTTTACAGATGAGAAAACTGAGGTCCAGAGAGGTTAAGTAATTAGTCCAAGGTCACACAGCCTGTGTGTAGCAAGGCTGGGATGCCCACCCAGACTGTGACTCTTCAGAGCTCACCCTCTGAACTGCTGCCCTGCGCTTCTTCTAAACATCACCACACTATGATCACACCGCTGGCCTGTACGTCTGTGCATTATGGATGTGATTATTTGCTGAGTGCCTGCCTCCTCCATCAGACTGTGAGCCTCACAAAGGAAGACCCTGTCTGTCTCATCCACTGTGGGTCCCCAGCACCCAGTACTCTGCATAGCACAGAGTGGGACTTGGTGTCCTGACTTCCAATGGGAATGAGACTGCCCAACCCTGCCCTCTGTTCAGGGGAGATTTGAAGAGTCAAATGCACATTTTTAAAAACCTGTCTCCACTTCTTCCTTGCTCATCACCTCTCCCCTTCCCCACCCTTTCTCCTCCCTCCTGCCCTTCCTCATCTTCTCTGCCCCTCTCCCGACCACCTCTTTCCTTCCTCCCACCCCTCTTTCTCTGCCTCTGTCCTATACTCTCTCCTCCCTCTCCCCATGTCCTGCCCCTCCCCAGCTAATTAAGTGGCACTGTGGAAACTGTTTTATTTGCCTATGGCTCAGGGACCATGGAGGGCCAGCAGTCATGTGTTCACTAAATGGCTCTATGTACAGGGACATAACGAGCCAGTTTTATTACATCACTTGATCCATCCTGTGAGATGATGTTGTATTCATAGGGAAGAAAACCCGCTCAGGCCTGAGTGTCTGGGTTGGAGGGGTGACCAGGGGAGGATTTGCCCTCTCTGACTCAGGATATGGCTTGGAGGAAGGAAGGGAGGCCAGGCTGGGCCAGTGGTGCCTGCTATCGCCACCCTAACGGAAGTGCAGAACTCTCCACTGGTTTTGACTACAACCGTGGTTGGTGCTCCCAGCCTAGGGGCCCAAAACTGCTGGGTGCTGACTGCAAGGGGCCCTGACTTCACCTGGGTACCAAGTGCTATTTCTAGACAGAATAATTGGCCTGCCACATAACAGAGCCCCACTGCACTCTCTGCATGTGCTACTGAGAGACATTTCTGCATTTCTAGCAGCCTTTGTCCATTGCATATTTCCTCCGCCATTGGGATCTAACGGTAGTCGCTGGGACAGTGATAATAATAGCAGCCACCATTCCTCAAGAACCTACCATGTTCCGGGGCCCTGGGCTTAGTGATTTACTTGGGATATTTCATTTAATCCCCACAAGACCTGTTGAGGGTAGGTACTGTTATCCCCATTTATGGATGATGAAATTGAGGCTCAGAGAATTAAAGCGCCATGTCCAAAGACACACAGCCAGATTGTGGTGAATGGAATATTTGATCTCAGTTCTGCCCGAAACCACAGGCATCACCACCGCTGCTCTCTGCTATCTCCAATTTATAAGGACAGCTTGTAGCAAGTGGGGGTCCCACACTTCTATTAAATGTTAAAAACAGCCCTCGTGGTCAAAAAGATTATGATAAATGATGATTCCTGCAGAAGGCTTGCCTTCCTCTCTGGGGTTAACTCGGAACAGGCTGTTAGGCATCTGAGCTGATTGAGGTCAGGGTGCGCCTGTCCATATGTATAAGGAAGAAGGCAGTGTCTTGGGCTCTGGCAGTAAAGGGAGAACCAGCTGGGGCTGGGGAGATCCTGGCCTGGGAAGTGGGGAGGTGGGCCAGAGCTGTGGCTGTGTCTCTAACTCACTGAGTGAGTCAACAAGTTCAACACTGCATAAATGCCTATTGTGCACCTAAGTGCCAGGCTTGTTCTGGGCACTGGGGATATAATGGTAACCCCATTGTATCTGTTCCTGTCCTCAAGCCTGTGGCATTCCAGGGTAGGGTGAACAGAGGAGTCCCTGCCTCTCTGTGGACTTAATCTGTGTAAAGAGCAGGCTGAGACATAAGCTCAAGTGTCTTCATGAGTCAAGTAGGTAACTCAAGCAACCCATGTAAGGTGGGACGATGGAGACCAGGCTTCCAGCCACAGAGATGGCTGCGGCTCAGCTCCTGCCACCGTTAGAGTAAGCATGCCTGCCAGTGCGTCTGCGTGGTGATGGCCTCCATGTTTCAAAGACTTTCTGGAACCATGGTCAAGGAGGGTCTCACAGGACAACCAATGCATGGTGTGGGGGACAATCACAAGCCCCCCCTCAGTGCTGGGGTGCACTGGGTTGTCAGAGTCGAAGCTCCATGAAAAGATGGGGCAGCTCAGGGAGAGGTAAGAGGCAGAGCCAGCCCTGCCAAGCCTCTGCCCAATGCCTACACTGCTGTGCAGATGGGCAGCCCTGGGCAGGGAGAGGCACTGTCCACAGGTAGGAGCCCCAGGTGGCCCTGGGCCCTCCTGAGTCATGGGGTTCAGAGAGCATGTGTGTGCGTGTGTGTGCCTGTGTATATGTGCATGTTGCATGTGTGTATGCACATGTGTGCATGTGTGCATGTGTGTGTGCACTTGTGTATGTGCATGTGTGTGTGCATGTGTGTATGCGTGTGTGCGCTTGTGTCTGTGTGCATCTGTGCATGTGTGTGTGTGCTTGTGTGTGCATGTGTGCACATGTGTGTGCATGTGTGTGCATGTGGGCATGCATGTGTGTGTGCTTGTGTGTCTGTGCATGTGTGCATGTGTGTGTGCTTGTGTGTGTGCGCGTGCCTGTGTATATGTATGTGTGTGTGCATATGTGTATGCACATGTGTGCATGTGTGTGTGCATGTGTGTGTGTGCTTGTGTGTGTGCTTGTGTGTGTGTGTGCCTGTGTATATGTACGTGTGTGCATGTGCATGTGTGTATGCACATGTGTGTGTGTGTGCATGTGTGCGCTTGTGTCTGTGTGCATGTGTGCGTGTGTGTGCCTGTGTGCCTGTGTATATGTATGTGTGTGCGTGTGCATATGTGTATGCACATGTGTGCGTGTGTGCATGTGTGTGTGCATGCATGTGTGCGCTTGTCTGTGTGTGTGTGCATATGTGTGTGCATGCGTGTGTGTGCTTGTGTGTGTGTGCATGTGTGTGTGCATGTGTGTATGCGTGAGTGTGTGCGCTTGTGTCTGTGCATTTGCATGCATGTGTGTGTGCTTGTGTGTGCATGTGTGCACGTGTGTGTGCTTGTGTGTGCATGTGGGCATGCATGTGTGTGCTTGTGTGTGTGTGCATGTGTGTGTGCTTGTGTGTCTGTGCATGTGTGCACGTGTGTGTGCTTGTGTGTGCACGTGTGCCTGTGTATATGTATGTGTGTGCATATGTGTATGCACATTTGTGCGTGTGTGTGCATGTGTGTGCTTGTGTGTGCATGTGTGTGTGCTTGTGTGTGCACGTGTGCCTGTGTATATGTATGTGTGTGTGCATGTGCATGTGTGTATGCACATGTGTGCGTGTGTGTGCATGTGTGTGCGCTTATGTCTGTGTGCATCTGTGCATGTGTGTGTGCTTGTGTGTGCGTGTGTGTCTGTGTATATGTATATTGTGTGCATGTGTGCGCATGTGTGTGCGCTTGTGTGTGTGCTTGTGTCTGTGTGCATGTGTGCGTGTGTGTGTGCCTGTGTGTGTGCGTGTGTGCCTGTGTATATGTATGTGTGTGTGCATGTGCATATGTGTATGCACATGTGTGCGTGTGTGCATGTGTGTGTGCATGCATGTGTGTGCTTGTCTGTGTGTGTGTGCATGTGTGTGTGCATGCGTGTGTGTGCTTGTGTGTGTGTGCATCCATGCATGTGTGTGTGTGTGCTCAGCTGCCCAAGAAGCAGTGTGTGGGTGGTGGCTCGGGGTCGGGGCTGGATGGTCTCTCATGCTGACTCCACCTCCAGACTGGAATCTCCTCCTTCTATTCTTCCCTTTGCCTTTCCCTCTTTCCCAACTCTGTTGTTAAATGTTTAACAACTGGCTCTTCAGGAAAATAAGCCCTGACTAGTGGTGTTTGCCCTTCTCTGTGGTATAAATACTTCCACCATGGTCAACATCAAGCTCTCAGTGAATTGTCACTGAACAGGAAGTTTGGGAGAGAAACACGTAACACGCTATGACATAGTATTTCCACCATACAATAACTGTAAGTAACCTCAAATAGATTAACCTCAATAGACACGATAGATGTCAATAATCTCAAAGGCATATGCAATGGTACAATATTAAAAGAGAATTAGGGGCTAATCCTGAGTACTTATTACTTTTGTGTTTAATGTAATTTTTTCATCAGATGTTAACAATAGTATATTTAATAATATTTAATTTAATTTTTAATAGTGGTCTGTGTTTAAATAGCATGCTGACAAAATTCTTTAGCGTTTACTCCTCAGCTCTGTGAGCTGGTTTGAGGCAGCTCCAGCACATGGGACGCCCGCTTTCCTGTGGCCCCATCACCCTTGGTTCTTCAGCCTGCAATTATGAAAACCAAAATTTGTGTAATTTCTTGTGACCGGCCCCCTGCCTCACTCCATCACTCCCCCTAATGCAGTGCTTGACACTTTCAATTTATTTTTCAATTCCTTTATCATCCAAAATGATGATTAAATTTCCAGCGTAACTACTACTTTACCAAACTGAATTCATGCCAGGGTGGGTAGGTGGGGAGAGTACTTTGGCCTTTTCTGAACGTCACAGCAGTAACCCACCCCTTCAGTTCCCACCAAGACCACCACAGGGAGGACACTGGGTTCTGGGGCCTCCCTGGAAGACTCCATTTAAACTTCACTGGTGGTCACCTTGCCCCCAAACCCTGTGCCCTCCTGTAGCCTTCCTCATGCCGTGGTGGGGGAGGGCTGGGGGTGGCAGACTGGTTTCACCGGTGAAGCTTGAAGCTGGAAGGGACTTCCTCATTTTTACAGATGGGGACACTGAGGCCCAGAAGAGGGCAGGGTCTTGCACAAGGTCACCCCGCCCATCAAGGAAGATGCAGAGGGACACACCTCATGCCCCCAGCCTGGCTCCTTCTCCAACTCTGTGTCTCAGCCCCATCAGGGCAGCAAGCTCCACCTGAGAGAGCACATGGGGATTATTCAGCGGTGAGCAGAGCTCCTCAGTCATGACGCTGGGGGCCCTGATCACCCCGGGACCTGGACTGCCAAGTGCTGGAAGTGGGGAGAATATGAGGGGCAGTTCCACTGCCTGACCTCCCATAACACTGCCATCAGCCCCTCGTCCATTCATTCTTTGTTCCAACCAACCTCTGAATTTCCCCTTGAGTCTCCCCCCGTTTTTTCCATTCCCCTGACGCTGATCACAGCCCACAGCTGCCTCACCTCCTCCTACCTGGCTCCACGTCCATTTTTCACCCATCAGCCGAGTGACAGGCTCAAAATGAAAATTTGACCATGTCGTGTTCCTGCTTGGATCCTGTCAGGGCCTCCCTCTGCTCATAACTGGGTCTTCACCCTTCAGGGCCATGAGGACTGCAGTGACTGACCCCCACCACTGCTCTGACCTCATTGTCCCCACCCCGGTCCCCCTCCCTGGAGGTCCCAGGCCCCAGGTCCCTCCTGGACACTCTTCTCCTTCCCCGGAGTGTCTGCTCCCATGCTCCCTCCACTTGGGACCTGGCCCCTGTGTGGCCCTGTTGGCTCCCGTCTCCCTTCAAGTCTGTACATCCTGTGGCCTCCTCAGGACACTTGTCTGACTGCCAGCCCAGCCTTGATCTAAATTCGTTTGCCCTCTCGGGAGTGTCCATTTCCTCTCCTTCAGAGTGCTTAATGTCAGGCATGATCACATGCTCTCTAGGGGGTGTATTGAACAGACTCCTGCGGGAAGGCTTTGACTCTGTGCTGCAGCCCCGGCTCCCGGAACCTGTCCTGGAACCTGGAGTGGGTGCTCAGTGCGGGCCTGTCCATGAGTAGGTGAACGATGAGTGAATGATTGTGGGGGATTGATCAGAGTGGTAGAAAACTACAGGGAAAGGACGCAAACCTTCTGAAAGGTTGGAAGCTTCTGGCAGAGCCCTGGGGAAGAACAGCTGAAGGTAGCTGTTGTATAACCCTGAGGCAAAGGGCAAGGAGTAGGTACAACGGAGTGTGGGGGAATTTAATCTTAAACAGGTTTGTTTACTTACGTTGACCAAGAACTGAGCGTTGATCATCCGCACACGTGACACTCCCTGAAAGGGGAGTGATAAATGTTAATTACCTGCAGGTTGTGCTGGCTCCAGGTTTTCGGCATTGTGCCTGCGCTGAATAAAAGCAAGTCCTTCCAGCTTCTCGGGGCTGCTCTGTAGCCACTAGAGCCGGGCAGTCGCCTAGCTGCTCTTTCGCTGCATACCTGTGTCTGAGTACTCCTTCCATCGTCGCTCGGCCAGGGTGCGCGGGGCAGACCCAGCAGGTGGTGCCCACCTGAGGAACGCTGCAACAGATGGAGACGGAACCCTGGAAAACAAAAGCGACGTGACTGCGCAGTAAGCCATGGGTGCGCGTTGGGTTCCAATTCCTCGGATTTCCAAGTTCGAGGGGATTTTCAAGCTAGGGTTTCATCATGGGACAGCAGTTATCAGCTTACAGCAACAGTACATAAAAGTATCGAAGCAGCTGCTTAAAGCTAGTGGAGCCCTGGTCTCCAAGGCCCAATTAAGGGACCTAATGCAAACTGTTATTTTCCATAACTCATGGTTCCCAGAAAAAGGCACGATAGACCTAGAGCTCTGGGGACGAGTGGGGAGAAATCGTACACGACATCGTGTACAAGGGCAGTGGGGCTCAGTAACAAATGATGACAAAACCCTCCTGGCGTGCACTCTGTGTACTTGGACGTGGCTTCGGCCACTGAAGCCCTGAGAGTCTCCGGAGGTGGAAGACTTGTAAATGGAGAATGACAGCCATTCAGGATTAGGGCATGAGGAACCTGTGAGTGGGAGAAAAAGGGACATGGGGCAGGTGGTCAGTCCTGGGGCTGTTAGAGAAGGAGATGTAAAATCTTAGTGGGGCTTTGAGGGATGAGTAGGAGTTTATCTGGCATTCAAGGTAGAAAAGGGCATCCCAGGTGGAGGGAGCAGCAGGCACAAAGGCCGAGAGTGGTGGGGGATGGTCCATGGAGACTGGACCAAAGTGGTACATGGGGCCATGGCCTCCACAGGGCCAGAGATGTCAATGAGGCCAAAGTGACAATGGCTTTGGATGCCAGGTGAGGTGTGTGGACTTCATTGTCAGGCCAGTAGGGCTCATGGAAGTGACTTGGTCAGATCACCAAGGGGAAATGGAGGCAGGAAGGCCAGAGAAGAGGCAGCTGCAGGGTTGTCAGGGGTGACAGAGGCCTGGCCCAGGGTGACACGTGGGCAGATCCACCACATGCTATGAGTCAGAGAGGGCAGCCTGCTTCCAGCTGATCCCTCCTCAGAGGAGGGTGGCCAGTGCCCCCTGGGAGCAGTGGATCCAGTGATTCAGGCCAGTAGGTGTCACTAAGGGGACTCTGCGAGCCCAGACCTCGGGGCAGATGGAGACTTGAAGCCTGGCCCTGCTTTTCTGACTGTGTGACCGTAAGCTAGTCACTCAGCCTCTCTCACCCAGGGTCTGGCATCTAACGACAGAGGTGAGCATGCTGCACAGATCCAGCCTCCATCGTAGAATCTAGAGCAGGCATCCCCAAACTTTTTACACAGGGGGCCAGTTCACCGTCCCTCAGACCGTTGGAGGGCCGCCACATACTGTGCTCCTCTCACTGACCACCAATGAAAGAGGTGCCCCTTCCTGAAGTGCGGCGGGGGGCCGGATAAATGGCCTCAGGGGGCCGCATGCGGCCCGCAGGCCGTAGTTTGGGGACGCCTGGTAGACTAACAACCACCACGAGCACTCAGTAGGTGCCTGCTGTGTGCTCTGCCCCAATCTCCGCTTTACATCCAGTAATTATTCTAATCCTGACACCAACCCCAATGGGAGTCCCAAATGGGAGCCCTGCCTGGGACCAGGTGACATAAACGTCACCTCTGGTCTGCGGATAGGCAAGAGCAACATGGCGCTTGCCGATAGGTGGGACTGGCATGAGAACTGAGGTCTCGGCTCACCCGCCCCCACCTCCGCACAGCCCCCAGGCCTGGCTTTACATACCCCCTTCTTCTCACCTGGCTCCCTGGTTGCCGGCCTCAGGCAGGGTCCCACATGGCACAGATGCCCATTACCCTCCCACCTGCTGGGAAGGAGACGTTTGCCCATGGGTGTTGGAGGAATAGTCGCAGGCTCCACATAGGCCAGCAGGAACCGGAGAGAAGGGCCTGGAGCCGCAGCTGTTAAAGTGACTTGGTGCTGGGAGCTGGAGGCCTCGCTGGCCACGACTGGGTCCGCAGGTCAGGGCCTTCCTGACCGGGAGAGACGACGTCACGGAGTGCCCCTGATGGATGGCAGAGGGCAGGAAACTGAGAAGCCCTGGGGGTGGGCTAGTTGGGGAGCAACACCAGCCTTTATAGCCAGACACACCGGGACTGGGGCTCCAGCTCTGCTCCACTGGGGCCTTAATAGCTTCATCTAGAAAATACTTCCTAGGTGTGGACTGGGGGAATGAAATTGGAGCACTGGAGAGAAATCCTTCAGCTCATACAGTTCACTCCAAAGCTTGTACAGGGGAGGCACCTGGAGCCCAGAGAGGGAGAGCGACTTGCTCCAGGCCACACAGTAAGCTGGCAGTGACTTGCTTGCTGTCATTTTGGAAAGCCCAAATGAGAACCAGTGACAAATTCCCCTGGGCGTCCAATCCCCAGCCCAGACTAAACAGAATCTTTAAGGCAGAGCCAAGGAATCTGTGTTTTAAACAACCTCTCAGGTGCATGTGATGAGTTCCAGCCATGGTAGACTCAGGTGACTGAGACTCCCTTGGTTCGGGGAGGTCACTTAGTCCAGTAAGAACCAAGATGCAGTAAAACTTCTGCTGGAGATGGAAGGACAAAGGCATTGATTCTTTCGCTCTGGAATTGAGCGTGAGGTGTGAGGGCTGGAACTGCTGCAGCTGCTCCTGAAGCAAGAGCTCTGCGTGGACTCCACCTCCGTCTTCGTGAGATCAGTTATGTCGCATTTTCTTCCCATCATCCGTCACTGCAGGTGCTGATGCAGCTGTTAATATTCCTCTGCTGCTCTTCCCACCCTCAGGGCTCAGTTTCCCCATCTGTGCAGTAAAGGAATCGGGCTGGATGAAGTCTAACAGCAGACCCAGCTACAGCATTCCAAATTTTTACAAAACCCAAGGAAGGGCATGGTGAGAATCAGAGCTCTCAGAGTCAGGCAGGGATTTTTCTTGCCAATTCCCCACGTTCCCCAGGGACGCGGAGATGGCAAACAGTGGGAGGAATACTGACAACGATTCAGTCATAGCTCTCGCTTACTTGCCTGCTGGGGGATTTAGTTCAGGGAAAACTGTGCCAGGGAGGGAAAGAAAAGCTGCTTGCTGAGCCCAGGGATTGCTCGAGAACAGGAGGCCCTTGTGGGGACTATGATGCCCATGGGCTCACAATAATCTCTCTGTTTTGTAAAATGCATCCTTATCCACTTGAACATCCCAGGGCACTGAGTAGGAAGCAGGACCCAGGAGGAAAGGGCAGCCCAGAGAGGCTAAGTGCTCACCTGAGGTCACACAGCCATTACAGCGCTAAGCCAGGGCTTGAACCCATCTCCAAGTGCTGGATCTCCAATCTCCCCAGACAGCTCTGTGCCCCTGACTCAAGTGTGGTCCGGTGTGGTGGCTGAGCTGGTGGTGGACTCTTCTGGATGACCACACGTGGGTGAAATCTTCCTGCCATCATTATATGACCTCCCAGGAGAGGAGGGGAGGGCAAGGGCAGGGGAGTGGCCATTGCAGGCAGTGGCAAGGTGGCATCACAGCCACACAGACCCTGGCTGCACCACTCAGAGCTGTGGGACCTGGGGCCAGTGACCTAACCCCACCTGTGAGGCAGACACTCACGAGAGTCCCTGTGTCACAGCCTGAGGTGCAGTGCAGGTCAGCTCACAGCTGCAGAGCTGCTCAGGGGTGCCAGGCACACAGCGCATGCCATGTGAGGGTGTCTGAACAACCTACTTGCAGACAGGACATGCTCCGGGATAGACAAGCCCCTCGAGGGTCTCAGCTCTCATCTAAACCTTGGCCCTGACTCAGTGCCCGCAGGACCTCAGATCATCTGCATGTCCATACGGAAAGCAGCTTTCTTTCCTCTTGGCCTTTGTATCTGAGCTCCCCTTGCCCTTCAGTTCTGAGCTCCTTTCTCAGCAGGCCTCACCGTTTCAGTCCTCTCAGCCCGCCTCTTTCAGGAAGCCCTCCCTGATTCACCTCTGAGCCTGCATCCCTGCCTTCAGGTCTCTCCAGTGCTCACAGCCCTGTGGCTGGGCCTCTAGTTCTGCCTCCACCCCTAACCCCAAAGCCCTGGGTGGCTCCAGGGAAGTCGCTTCCCCTCACTAGGCCTCAGTTTCTTCATCTGACCGGTGGGCGTGACCATCCTGCCTGGCATCTCACACGGTGATGCAGATTGAGCGAGTGTGTGGTTGGGTGAGAAACTGCTTCGGAATGTGGCAGCCACATGAGGGCTGTGGCTGCCGTAACCCTGTGTGGCTGAGGGTTCTGGCCACTGGGTCCTAAGGTCAGACGTGCTCCATGGTCAAGTCCCTACTCCAGCACATCAAAGCTGTGACACCTCGGGTGAGTCGCGTGGCCTCTAGGAGACGTAGTCCTCACCTGTGCAATGGGGAGAGCCTTGTCACCAGCCTCACAGTGGCGTGTGGAGTTAGCTGGGAGGAAACACCCACACATGGCAGGGGTGGGCGACCCTCGTCCATCACGGGGACTGACAGTCGGGGGCGGGGTGGTGCCACACGGGTCTCGATGTCCGGACTGTGCCATGTCTTCCCTGACCCCCTGGGTCTCTCCCAGGCCAGGCACCCCGTGACTGACCATGGCAGTGTCTCTCAGTGAGCTCCCTGACATCCTCCCTGTGGATTTTTATGGAGTTCTCCCCTTGTGTCAAAACGCCAGCTTCGATTTCTGCCAAGCATGACACAGATGGAGAGAAGGCTGACAGCCACCAAACGCTGTCGGGATGCAGTGGAGGCCGCGGTGAGGGCACGGGGATGCCGAGAAGCAGGAGCAGACGTGGGCCCAGGAGCAAGGGACACGCTCGACAGGGCCTGTCTCCCCAGCCTGGCTGAGGACGGGCCACCAGGCAGCCATCAGGAGGGACCTCAGAGGGGCAGGTGCCCAGGAGAGGAGGTGCTGTGACTGCCTCATTGAGTCTGTTGGCACCACGGTCCCCCGAAGCTGCCACAGCTGCGACACCCGTCCCGGGGCCCGTTTTTTGGGCCCTTGCTGCGCCCTTTTCTGTGCACCTTTTCCATTCATCCTCATAACAAATCTCTGAGGAGACTTTTTTTTTTTTAACCGATGAAGAAATGAAGCCTCAGAGAGGTTGAGGAACTTGTTCAGACACACAGGTAGGCAGGGGATAAAAGAGACTCCATTGCCAGGCCTCTAAGTAAGCTACCAAGGGACCAAGACACTAAACAGTGAAGCATCTCCAAGATGGGGAGGGGAGGGCTGGGAGTGGAAAGGGGGCCATCTGTTCCCAAGCCCAGGGCTAGTTCCATGCTCAGCCACCTCTGAGGTCATCTGCAGCCGCAGAGATCAGTTCCCTGGCCAGCAGGTAGCGGCCCACCTCAAGGGCTTACTCTCCCCGGCCTTCTGGCCTGAGAGCTGCTTCTGGGGCTGTGGGAGCTGGCTCAGCCCTCCTGAGCCCAATCATACCCTCCTGTGTCTTATTCCCCCTACCCCCACGTTTGTGCTTCCTAGGAACCATTCCCAAGCCCTCATCTGGGGTTCTGCCTTCAAATCCCCCCAGTCTAGCACACATGACCAAGTCCCTCCCGAGGGGCCTGGCCCAAGCCTGCCTCTTGGACACACCTGTGGAAGCAGGTGGAGACCTTCACAGACTCTGCAAGCCTCAGAGGGGAACGGCTGGCTCATGGAGACCGAGCTGGAGAGCGTAGGAAACACAGCAGAGCGTGTCTGGTGGGGCTAGAGGGAAGGGCCCAGCAGTCGGCTTGTCTACCCTAAAGCCAGGCTCAAGGGACTGCCCCGAGATAGAAACTGAGGCCGAGTCACTGGGGGGACGCAGGGTGTGCAAGGGGAGGTCGACCAAAGAGGCTGGGACTTCAGGGGCTGAGATCAGCCTCCCGGATGTGCCAGTGAGAAACTGCAGCCTCTCCCTAGGCCAGCAGAGTGAGCCCGTCCGGGTGCCAGGCACTGACAGTCCCATAATCCAATACATTGAAAAGATATCTGCACGCCTGTGTTTATGGCAGCACTATTCACAGTAGCCAGACTATGGAATCAACCTGAAGTGCCCACCAGTGGATGAACGGATGAGAAAACTGTGGCACACACACACAATGGAATAGTATTCGGCCATAATAAAGAATGAAATCCTGCCATTTGCAGCAACATGGAAGGAACTGGAGGCATTATGTTGAGCCAAGCCAGCCACAGAGAGACAAATACTGATGTTTCCACTCACACGTGGGAGCTAAAAAAAGGGGATCTCATGAAGATAGAGAATAGATTGGTGGTTACTAGAGGGTGGAAAGAATAGGCGGAGGGGAAGATGAACGGAAGTTGATTAGGTACAAGTATACAGTTTGATAGAAGAAATAAGACAGTGTCAGAGAAATAGGGAGGGTGCAGTTGAGAATAATCTATTGTACATGTCAAAATAGCTGAAACAATAATTTGAATGTTTCTGGCATAAAGAATAGATAAGTATTTAAGAGAATGGATTGCCTACATACATAATTTGATATTTATAAATTATATGAATGTATTGTTATCACATGCATCCTGAAATGATGTACAGCTATTATGCATCCATTTTAAAAAATATTAACTTATAAAAAGAGCATTGTTCCTTCTGTTACCAAAATTCCAGGTCTCATTGCTCACTTCACAAAAACCCCGTCACCGAGATAAGTATTGCCAGGAAGAAGGCTTTATTCAGGTGCTGTGGCTGAGGAGATGGAGATCAGTCTCAGAGCCATCTCCTCAACCAACTGAAATGAGGGATTTATATAGCAGGGGAGAAATGGAACTGCACATGGAAAACAGGACTTAGAGAGGGTTAAGGAAGAAGAGTTGGTCAAGAGAAAGCAGGCAGTGGGTTAGGCAATCATAACAGGGCGGGGATCTGGCACCTCATTGCCCAGCTTCGGTGATCTGGTGAATTTCAGCTCCTTGATACTATCTGGGGGTTCTGATGGTTGGTTTCCTGAGAAAGAAACTTGGTTAAGAGAAATGTACACACACACCCGTAATTGCAGCTACTCAGAAACCTGAGGCATGAGAATCACTTGAACCCAGGAGGTGGAGGTTGCAGTGAACCGAGATTGTGCCGCTGCACTCCAGCCTGAGTAATAGAGCGAGACTCTGTCTCAAATAGAAAAAAAAAAAAAATACAAATGTAACTTTTTCAGATTTCAAGACTGGAAGGGTAAATTTCCATGTATATTCAAAAGAAACTGTAAACATCAGTTCTGTGGGACAGTTGGGCTGGGTTCATTTCTTTGTTTCAGCAACTTGGAAGCCCAAGGCCAGGTCCATGGCTGAGCTCTAACAATGATGCAGGAATAAACAGATGCATCACTGTGTGCTTCTCTCACCCCAATCTCTCTTTCCTCCAGTTTCCAGTTACTTATATTGTCATTTTGCGTTATGTGTATTTTTGGTAAGCTGCCTCAATGGCTTACAGGAATGGAGGGAGGCATAATTAAACAAATAATGGATAAACCTCACAGGTGTGCAACAATTGACACTTCTATTTCTATTTTCATTAAAAAATAAGGATTTTTTTCCAGAAAAGTGGCAAATATACGTTGTAAATATTAATTCAAGAAATATGGAACAACGCAACAAAGAAAGTAAAATAAACACCTCCAAGGACCAGAAACAGCTGTGATAAACTCTTGGAGAGCAAATTCCAGGCATATCCCCAGGAACATAAACAGGATGTGACAGAGGAGATTGATTGACAGAAAAAAAAGATAGGATCATATGTTTCCTTGAATTTAAGAGAAGAAATGTAAATTGTAATAAAATCGAAGGAATTATAAACTTCAGATGAATTTTGCCTCACACAAACACACCGTTGAATAGTTGTACAGAAAGCATTTTGAAAAGCCTTAAGGCCGTATAGTCATGATTTTGAAATAACCACTGATTAAATTCTTTTACTGAATGTGACAATGCCTGGATAAAAAAGATTAAGAAATTAGTACACCGATACTTCTTCTCACCCTTCATTCTACCACCTCCTGATTTTGTCACATTGTGTCAAAGTTATACTCTTTCCCGCTCTTCTGAAACCACAATTGTGTCTCTTTAAGCTTAGACTTTGCTATGCGTTTATACAGATTCAATACTCAGCAGGAATCCTCTTCTTCCTCCTCCTTCTTCTCTTCTTTCTGTTCCCGGCCCCTGCAAACACACACACACACACATGGCTGGCCTCATCTCACCTGAGTTCTTTATAATTTTTGACGGGTTTGTTAGTACTATTTTTTGAGAGTCAGGAAGATCGCTTCTTGTGTTCTGGCACAGTTGAGACAGATTATCTGTTACCATGACACCTGGAAAATCAACTGCTTGGGTGTAAAATGACAGGGTTCTGTTTTCTTGCCTTCAGACTTCGATAGATGTGGTTCCGCCACCTTTTGGCGTTGCTGTGGATAAGTTTGCACCAAAGTAATTTCCCCCCATCATTGTGACTTGACCAGTGAGACCCTATTTTTGAATCTCAGTTGTATCCTACCAATCTACTTGACATATTGACATATTTTATCATTTTTTTCCATAAAAGATGTTGTACAACTTTGATCTACAGATTCGGGAATTGTTGTTAATTTGAATTTTAAGATTGTTTTCTTGCATTATTTCTTAGATTATGTTGTGCCATTTGTGACACTGGATACCCATACGTTTGAAAGTCTTTGTCTTTCAACTCTACCACTGTCTACCTAATTAAGTCTTGGTCTTTCAACTCTACCACTGTCTACCTAATTAAGTCTTTGTCTTTCAACTCTACCACTGTCTACCTAATTTGGAAAAGAAACGAAGTTTTTTTCTAGTTAATTCTAACTTGTTCACAATATTCCTTATAGTATTTTAATTATGCTTAGTCTTTTCTGGTGTTTTGAATGTAGCTTTCAACTCTCCTGTTTATTTCATTTCATACCTATGCACAGCTTGACTTAATTTTGTGCTGTTATATTATAGCTCTATTTCAATTCATTTTAGGTTTTTTCAAAGAGGTATCATGTTGTCTGTCATTTCTTAATACTATGAAAAACAATTTTTTTGATGTCTTCCCCTGATTCTTCAGGCAGTTCCTCTTGTGGTATATTTTCTTCATCTGTCTTTCATGGTTTTTCTTCTTTTTTTATAGCATCTATTCAGAGTTCCTGAATCAGTTTCTTTTTAACCCATTTCTGGATGGGGCCAGCTCTGTGTGGGATGATAGTATGGGAAAGGATGGGAAAGATGGCCTCAGGTGGTTAGCAGCTTCCATTTGAATTTGTTGTCTTAGATATTCTGACCACAGCAGTTATTTTCTTTGCAGTGGGAGCAGAGCTCTGTGTTTTACATCCCAGTGGTCATGATGGCCTCAGCCAGGCTGGTTAAGTCACAGCCTCTGGGGACTGTTCCCAGGACTGGCTGGGCCCTTGTCTTCCCTCTCCCTACCTAGCCTCTGCCAGCTCCCTGGGTAGGTAGGGTTGGGGCTGTGAAGTGGCACATAAGTGTGACGTTTCCAGAAGCTCAACCTCTCTGCAGACCTGCAGCATCCAACTGTGTCTCCCCAGGGATGACCTCCACCCCGTAGGGGGCCTTTCTGGGTCTCAGCACTTTACGCTAAATATTTTTGGACCAACTTCTCGAGTTGAAGATTCTTTATTTTAATAAAACTGGCTGGTACATCCAGGATCTTTACATCCATTCTCAGTTTCTTCATTTGTTCTGGTATAGATTTTTCAATATGTGGTAGATACGTTTCAGATTTTTTGGATGGAATTTCTAGTATAAATCCTAATAAAAACATACCCTTTTTTCATTTGTGGTGGTGTTTTTTAGGTCGGTTTTGAGAGAGAGGAATGAAATATGAATGTGCCTTCACCAGTATTTTCACCTGGACGTTAAGTGTTTTCTATCCATTACCTCTTTCAATCCCAGCACCAACCCAAAAGAGTAGGCAAGGCTGTGTCCCCTGGGAGCAGAACAGAAAGCTGGAGAACCAGCACTCAAGAGTAGAACAAGCCTGCGTGGCCATCCATCGTAGGTAAGAGCAGGCAATGCTCACACGTACCTGCACCACCCCAGGGACAAGTCCTGATGTGGGACCCAGCATGCTCTCATACACTGGGCTTTGGCAAGTGTGAGACTTCAGCTCGAACAGCATGCATGTGACACTTCTGTCCTGCTCTGCACTCCTGTGGCAGACATCACCAATCAATCACTGCACTGTTCCTGATCCTGAATTCAGTTCCAAACTCCTTGTCAAGGCAACACATAAGTCAAGAGGACACACAACCAACAAAGCGACATTAGCTTGTGAAAGAGAACCTGCTTGCTAGACCAGCATGAGAGACTCTCCAGCTCCTCCAAAGGCTGGTGCTAAAGTCAGACAGTCTTGGGTTTCGGCTTCAGCTCTGTGAATGACTAACAGGCTGGCCATAGGCAAGTAAGTGGATTTGTCTCTCTGTGACTCAGTCTTCCCATGTGTAAAGTTGGATGCCTTGCCTTCATTGAGCGGATTGCTGAGGTAATGTGGGTAAAGTTTCTGACCAAGCACATGGAATATAACAGATATCTGATAGTAATTTGGGAAATAAATGAGAAAGTTCATTCTACCCGCTTCTTCTCCTGGTGATAGATGCAGTTTATGAAGACCCAGGAAAGTTGACAGGTTTCATCCATGTGTCAACCCCAGTACTGAGTTAAGATTGTGAGGTCAGGTTCCGACTTAACGGGGCAGGTACTATAATCAATTAATCATGTCTGCCATGGGCATGTAATGGGAAGTAGTGATGTGTGCCACATGTGAGCTGGGGAGTGAAAGAGAGGCTGGGAGGTTCAGGACCTGCTTTATCACCCACATCCCACTGTTTCTTGTGGATCACACAAACGTTTGAGCAGAAAGCTCTGCTGTTGCTAATACGGTGTTCTCTGCTTCCCTGATGAGTCTGTGTGGTGGGAATGTCACTGGCAGAAGTGTCAGAAAGGCTGTATTCCAGTTCTGTGGATTGGCTGCATCTGCATGTCCTTGAGCAAGCATGTTCTTTCTGCTTCCCTGGAGGCCAAAAGTAGAGGTGAGGAGGTGATAGTAGTGGGTAAATGTTCAATTTGGAAAGTGAGATAAGCTTAGATGATTCCTAAGAATCCTTCTAACACAGATATTTAATACATTTATTTCTGTATATTATTTTTTAAATGTAAACTTATGTATGTGTTTTGCATGTTTAATTGTAAAATACGCATAACATAAAATTTAGTGTACAGTTCTGTGGCATTAAGCATTGCTGTGTAACCATCACTACTTCTCTCTCTTGGAACTTTTTCATTATCTCTGTCTTAGTTCAGGCTACTGTAACAGAATAGTACAGATTGGATAGCCTAAAAAACAAGCATTTATTTACTAGAATTCTGAAGCTGAGAAGTCCAAGATCAAGGCACCTGCAGATAAGGTCTCTGGTGAGGGCTGTCTTCCTTGTTCATAGACAGCTGCCTTTGTGTTGTGTCCTCACATGGCAGAGAGAGAATGCTAGCCTCTTTCTCTTCTTAAAAAGACTCTAATTTTATCATGGGGTAGGGGTCCACTGTCAAGACCTCATCTAAACCCAATCACCTCCCAAAGGTCCCGCCTCTTAATGTCAGTCCACTGAGGGTAAGGATTTCAGCACATTAATTTTGGGGGGACACTAACAGGCAGTCCAAGAATAGCCCCACTCTGAAATTCTGTACCCATTAAACAATACCTCTTCCTTCTTTCCACCCTCCAGCCTGTGGTAACCACCATGCCACTTGCTGTCTCAAATAATTTGTTTCAGATATCTCACGTAAGTAGAATTACACAATGCTTGCCCTTTTGTGTCTGACTTATTTCACTTAACATGTCATCGAGTTTCAGCCATGTTGTAAAAAGTATCAGAATTTCATTACTTTTCAAGAAAGAATAATGTTCCATTGTATGTATGCACCATATTTTGTTTATCCATCCATCTATCTTTGAACATCTGTGTCTATTGTGAATAACGCTTCCATGAACCTTGTTGTACAAATACCTGTTTAACTGCTTTCAGTTCTTTATATGCCCAGAAGTGGAATTCCTGAATCACATTCTATGTTTATTTATTTTTTTTTTTGCAATCACCATGCTGTTTTCCATAGTGGCTATCCCATTTAACATTCCCAGCAGCAATGCCCAAGGGTTCCCACTTCTCCACATCCTTACCAACACATGTTGCTTCCTTTTTTTTTTTTTGAGATGGAGTTTTGCTCTTGTTACCCAGGCTGGAGTGCAATGGCGCGATCTCGGCTCACTGCAACCTCTGCCTCCCGGATTCAAGCAATTCTCCTGCCTCAGCTTCCTGAGTAGCTGGGACTACAGGTGCACACCACCACACCCAGCTAATTTTTGTATATTTAGTAGAGACGGGGTTTCACCATGTTGACCAGGATGGTCTCGATCTCTTAACTTCGTGATCCACCTGCTTGCCTCAGCCTCCCAAAGTGCTGGGATTATAGGCGTGAGCCATCATGCCTGGCCTCCTTTCCTTTTTTTAAAAAAAAATCGTAACCATCATAATGAATGTAAAATGGCATCTCATTGAGATTTGATTTTCATTTCCCCAATGTTTAGTGATAGTAATGTTGAGCTTCTTTTCATGTGCTTATTAGCCACTTGTATATCTTCTTTGGGGAAAAGTCTATTTAAATCCTTTGCCCATTTTAAATTTTGTTGCTATTGTTGAGTTGTAGGTGTTCTTTATGTAATCTGGATATTATTCCCATATCAGAAATTAATTTGCAAATAGTTCCTTCCCTTCTGTGGGCTGCCTTTTTACTCTGTTGATAGGATCCCTTGAAACACAAAAGCTTTTAGTGGAAAAATGAAGCCAAATGTACTGATCTTTTTCTCCCCTTTTCATCTATGTTGTTTGTGTCTTTTCCGAGAAGTCATTGCCAAATCCAGTGTCATAAAGTTTTTTCCTGTGTTTTCTTCTAAGAGTTTTACAGTTTTAACTCTTACATTTCAGTCTTTGGTCCACACTGAATTAATTTTTATATACAGTATAAGGTAAGGGTCCCACTTAATTTTTTTGTGTGTGGATATCTAGTTTTCCCAACACCATTTATTAAAAAGGTGGTCCTTTCCTCATTGAATGTTGTTGGCGCTGTTGTCAAAATCATTTGACCATATATGTGAGGGCTTATTTCTAGGTCCTCTATTGTATGTCATTGACCTATATGTCTGTCTTTAGGTCAAAACCACACTGTTTTTATTGCTGTAGCTCTGTAATAAGTTTTGAAATCAGGAACTGTGAGACTTCCGGGTTCATTCTCCTTTTTCAAGATTGTTTTTGGCTATTTGGAGTCCCTTGAGATTCCATATGCATTTCAGGAGGAGTTTTTCTATTTCAGAAAAAAAAAAAAATCACACAATCATTACAGTTGGTTGAGGATTGCATTAAATCTGTAGATCAAGTTGAGCAGCATTGGCATCTTAACAATATTAAGTGTACTAATCTATCAACATGGGATATCTTTCCATTTATTTGTGTCTTCTTTAATTCCTTTCGGCAGTATTTTGTAGTTTTCAATGTACAAGTCTTTCACTTCTTGGTTAAGCCAATTCCTAGGTATCTTCTTTTTCATTGTAAATGAATCATTTGCTATTGTAAATGTATTGTCTTCTTAATTTTCTTTTTGAATTGCTCAGTGTTAGTGTATAGAAATGCAAGTGACTTTTGTATGTTGATTTTGTATTCTACAACTTTGCTGAATTTTTTAATTAGCTTTAACAGTTTCTGCATGTGTGTGAGTGCATGTGTGTGTGTGTGTGTGTGTGTGCATATGTGTGTGATCTTCAGGATTTTCTACATATAAGATTATGTCATCTGTGAACAGAAATAATTTTATTTCTTCTTTTCCAATTTGGATGCCTTTTATTTCTTTTTATTGCCTGATTTTTTTGAATAAGACTTTCAGTACTATGTTGAATAGAAGTGGTGAAAGCAGGCATCCTTTTTTTTCTCTTTTTCATGATCTTAGAGAAAAAACTTTCAGTTTTTCACCATTAAGTATAATGTTAGTGATGACTTTTTAAAAAAAAAACAAATACCTCAAATCTTCCTGCTTTTGAGTTTCCTAAGCAAACCCTAGAAAGTAACTAATACTCTGTATGGAATTAAAGGGCCTGGACCTGCCTCCTAAATTTAATGTAAATCCAGGCTTCTCTTGTTGTACAGGGGCTTTGGTTCATTTGAACTCTTGGTGACATAATCTGTCTTTATTTCCAGCTGAATCTCTAATCCCTGAAATTTCTATGGTGCTAGTAATTATGAACAAAATTTCTGAAGCACAGAAATTTTGCATCCTGTGTACGAGATTATACAAATTAATAGGGTTTATTAAATTTATTTTGCAGTTACTAAAGAGATCAGACTAACTCTGTGTAGCTCCAGAGGCCAAAACAAGAATCAGTTAGTAGAATCCAACTGATTATCTCAAAAGCATTTGTGCTTCAAGGGACACTGCCAAGAAATTTAAAAGACAAGCCAAAGATAGGAAAAATGTGTTTGCTAATCATATATCTGATGAGAACAGATTATATTTCCTTGAGCAGGGGTTTGCAGTTCTCCTTGAAGAGGTCCTTTACGTCCTTAGTTAGTTGTGTTCCTAGGTATTTTATTCTCTTTATACCAATTTCAAATGAGACTTGGCTCATGATTTGGCTATTTGTCTGTTATTGGTGTATAGGAATGCTTGTGATTTTTACACATCAATTTTGTATCCTGAGAATTTGCTGAAGTTGCTTATCATCTCAAGGAGATTTTGGGCTGAGCCAATGGGGTCTTCTAAGTATACAATCATATCATCTGCAAATACAGACAATTTGACTTCCTCTTTTCCTTATTGAATACCCTTTATTTCTTTTTCTTGCCTAATCGCTCTGGCTAGAACTTCCAATACTATGTTGAATAGGAATAGTGAGAGAGGGCGCCCTTGTCCAGTGCTGGTTTTCAAAGGGAATGCTTCCAGTTTTTGCCCATTCAGTATGATATTGGCTGTGGGTTTGTCATAGATAGCTTTTATTATTTTGAGATATGTTCCATTGATATCTAGATTTATTGAGAGTTTTTAGCACAATGCACTGTTGAATTTTGTCAAAGGCCTTCTCTGCATCTATTGAGATAATCATGTGGTTATTGTCTTTGATTCTATTTATGTGATGGATTGTGTTTATAAATTTGTGTATGTTGAACCAGCCTTGCATCCCTGAGATGAAGCCTGCTTGATTGTGATGCATAATCTTTTTGATGTGTTGTTGCATTCAGTTTTCCAGTATTTTATTGAAGATTTTTGCATCAATGTTCATCATAAATATTGGCCTGAAATTTTCTTTTTTAGTTGTGTCTCTGCCAGGTTTTGGTATCAGGGTGATGTTGGTCTCATAAAATGAGTTATGGAGTATTCTCTCTTTTTGTATTGTTTGGAATTGTTTCAGAAGGAATGATACTAGCTCCTCTTTGTACGTCTGGTAGAATTCAGCTGTGAACCTGTCTGGACCTGGACTTTTTTTGGTTGGTAGGCTATTAATTGCTGCCTCAACTTCAGACCTTATTAGTCTATTCAGGGATTCAACTTCTTCCTGGTTTAGTCTTGAGCAATGACTCCTTGGAAAGGACACCAACAACAGAGATGAGAAAGGAAGAAAAAAAAAACAATAAATTTGCCCTCCTTTTTTCCATTAAAATATTTTGTGTTTCAAGGGATGCTATCAACAGAATAAAAAGGAAGCCCACAGAATGGAAGGAACTATTCGCAAATTAATCCAGGAATTTATCCATTTCTTCTAGATTTACTGGTTTATGTGCATAGAATTATTTGTAGTAATCTCTGATGGTAGTTTGTATTTCTGTGGAATCAGTGGTGATATCCCCTTTACCGTTTTTTATTGCATCTATTCAATTCTCTCTTTTCTTTTTTATTAGTCTGGCTAGCATTCTATCTATTTTGTTGATCTTTTCAAAACACCAGCTCCTTGATTTATTGATTTTTGAAGGCCTTTTGTGTCCCTTTCTCCTTCAGTTCTGCTCTGATCTTAAGTTATTTCTTGTCTTCTGCTAGTTTCTGAATTTGTTTGATCTTGCTCCTCTAGTTCAAGGAAATAAGAGAGGACACAAACAGATGGAAAAACATTCCATGCTCATTGTTAGGAAGAATCAGTATCACAAAAATGGCTATACTGCCCAAAGTAATTTATAGATTCAGTGCTATCCCCATCAAGCTACCATTGACCTTCGTCATAGAACTGGAAAAAAGCACTTTAAACTTCATATGGAACTAAAAAGGAGCCAACATAGCCAAGAAAATCATAAGCAAAAAGAACAAAGCTGATGGCATCATACTACCTGACTTCAAACTATACTACAAGTCTACAGTAATCAAAACAGCATGGTACTGGTACCAAAACAGAGAGTTGGACCAATGGGACAGAACAGAAAGCCCTCAGAAGTAATACCACACACGTACAACCATTTGATCTTTGACAAATCTGACAAAAACAAGCAATGGGGAAAGGATTCCCTGTTTAATAAATGGTGTTCAGAAAACTGGCTAACCATGTGCAGAAAGCTGAAACTGGACCCATTTCTTACACCTTATACAAAAATTAACTCCAGATGGATTAAAGATTTAAACATAAGACCTAACACCATAAACACTCTAGAAGAAAACCTAGGAAATACCATTCAGGACATAGGCATGGGCAAGGACATCATGACTAAAACACCAAAAGCAATGGCAACAAAAGCCAAAATAGACAAATGGGATCTAATTAAACTTAAGAGCTTCTGTAGAGGAAAAGAAACAATTATTAGAGTGAACCAGCAGAATGGGGAAAAATTTTTGCAAGCTACCCATCTGACAATGGGCTAATATCTAGAATCTACAAAGAACTAAAATAAATTTACAAGAAAAAAACAACTCCATCAGAAAGTGGGCAAAGAATTAAGAACAGGCACTTTTCAAAAGAAGACATTTATGCGGCCAACAAACATGAAAAAACGCTCACCATCATTGGTCATTAGAGAAATGCAAATCAAACCACATTGAGATACCATCTCACACCAGTTAGAATGGTGATCATTAAAAAATCTGGAGACAACAGATGCTGGAGAGGATGTGGAGAAATAAGAACACTTTTACACTGTTGGTGGGAGTATAAATTACAACCATTGTGGAAGACAGTGTGGTGATTCCACAAGAATCTAGAAATAGAAATACCATTTGACCCAGCAATCTCATTACTGGGTATATACCCAAAGTATTATAAATTGTTCTGTTATAAAGACACATGCACACGTATGTTCATTGTGGCACTGTTTACAATAGCAAAGACTTGGGACCAAGTCAAATGACCATCAAGGATAGACTGGATAAAGAAAAATATACACCATGGAATACCATGCAGCCATAAAAAAGAATGTGTTCATGTCCTTTTCAGGGACGTGGATAAATCTGGAAACCATCATTCTAGGCAAACTGACACAAGAACAGAAAACCAAACACCACATGTTCTCACTCATAAATGAGGGCTGAACACTGAGAACACATGGACACTGGGAGGGGAGCATCACATACTGGGGTCTGTTAAAGGGTGGAGGCTAGGGGAGCAATAGCAGGGAGTGGGGAGGTTGAGGAGTGATAACATTAGGAGAAATACCTAATGTAGGTGACAGGGGGATGGAGGCAGCAAACCACCATGGTGTGTGTATAATACCTATGTAGCAATCCTGCAAGATCTGCACATGTACCCCAGAACTTAAAGTATAATAAAAAAAGAGAACAGATTATATAAAGAACTCTTACAACTCAACAATAAAAATACAAAGAATTCAATCAAAATAGGCAAAGGATTGGAATATATATATATCCAAAGAAGATATACAAGTTGCCAGTAAGCACAGGAAAAGGTGCCCCACATCATTAATCATCAGGGAAATGCGATTCCATACCGCAATGAGATACTACTTCATACCTACTAGAAAAGTCAGAAGAATCTAAAAAGTGTCACAAGTGTTGGCAAGGATGTGGAGAAATTGGATTCCTCACATACTGCTGGTGGGAATGTAGGAGGTGCAGCCATTTTGGAAAACAGTCTGGCAATTCATGAAAGTGTTAAACATAGAGTCATCATAAAACCCACTAGTTTTCCTCCTCAGTATGAGCCCAAGATAAATGAAAACACATGTCCACACAAAAACTTGTACACAAATGTTTCCAGTGGCATTACCCATAATAACCAAAAGGTGGATACAACCCAAATGCCTATTAACTGACTAACGGATAAGCAAAATGTTTAACCACAGAAAAAAACATTATTTGAACATTAAAAAGTATTAATACATGTTACCACTTGAAGAAACTTTGAAAACATTATGCTAAGTAAAAGAAGATAGTTACAAAAGACCACATATTACATGATTCCATTACATAAAATATCAAGAAGATGAAAATCTATAGAGACACATAATAGATTAGTGGTTATTTCTGGCTTGGGGGATGGAGGAATAAGGGTTTGATAGCTAAAGGGTATGGGATTTCTTTATGAGGTGATAAAAATGTTCTAAAACTGATTGTGGTAATGGTTGCACATATCTGTGATATACTAAATACCATTGAATTGTACACTGTAAATGGGCGATTTTATGATATGTGAATTATACATCAATAAAGCTATTATAAAAAATAATAGCACAAACAGCCTTAAAGGTAGAAATTCTGGAATGGCAGAGCAAGGGCCTTTAAACAGTCTGCCCCTCTATGAAAGAAACAAGAACACTGGTGAAATTGTCAACATCAACTTTTTCACAAAGTCTGAAAATTAATCAAAGGCTTGCAACAATCCAAGGAGCATCTGTTCAAGAACAACTACTGAATCTCAGTAAGAACAGAGAGTTTTGTGGTGGTTTAACTTGGCCTGTTCTGCTCTTCCCGTGCAGTACCTTGAAAAGCAACAACTTAGCAGCCACAGTTAGCTGTGAGAGCCAGCAGCATAGCAGGCGCTGGAGAGGGAAGACCAAAGTTTGGGCGTTCCTCCAAAGACCCAGAGAACTGTCACCATTTTCCCCGCCAGGCAGCTCACTGGATAAGCCCCATTACAAGGCTTATCTTTATTTGTTCTAACTCAGAGGTCACTCACTGGGGAAAGTCCTTTCTTCAGGATGTTTGTTAAAAACAATCAGCAGAAATTGTTTACCCTTGCAGCTGATGAAACAGTAATAGCAGTTGAAGCAAATGATCTGCTGGCCAAGAAACTGAAAAAGAGGATCTGGAAAGTTACATATCCATAGGTAGGGGCATTGAAAAGTGTCAACATATTCCTGGGGCTCCAGAAGGTCTTGTGCATGTACGGGGCTGAGCCTATACCCAGGAAAACCCGTGAAAACTCTCGTCTTCCTTCTCTGGCTGACCCTACGGCCCTGCGCAAGCAGGAAGTATGGGGCCAAGGCAGAGCTGTAAAGTATCAGAATGTGGAAGGCGTGTCTGAAATCACACAGGGCCTTTTGGCAAAGGGTGAGAGATGATTGGTTCAAGGTATTTGAGGAAATCTCTGTAAAATCATAGATCACTAAGTTATCTGAGTGGAGAATTCAGGGGCCACACAGGATAAGAAATACAGACTTTCATAGCTAAGTTCAA
The DNA here is from genome assembly GCF_048565385.1 of Saimiri boliviensis. Classification (NCBI taxonomy): domain Eukaryota; kingdom Metazoa; phylum Chordata; class Mammalia; order Primates; family Cebidae; genus Saimiri; species Saimiri boliviensis. The sequence continues at coordinate 28,751,623 of NC_133459.1, read as the reverse complement.
GAAAGCCACTAAACAGAGAAGCAGCAGTAGGAACAGCAACAACAAAGTCCAAGGAGGTCATTAAAAATCTGATTTCGTATGTTGCCCATTAGAATATTTAATATGTTCAGGTTTAAAGAGAAGAATTTTACAAGCCATGCAAAGATACAAGAATACAACTCATAGGTAAGTTTAAAAAAAAAAAAAAAAAAAAAAAAAAACAGTCAATAGAAACCATCCTTGAGAAATCTCAGAGTTTGGACTTACCAGACAAAGACTTTAAGATAGCTGTTATAAATATGTCCAAAAAACAAAAGGAAACCATGTCCAGAGAAATACAGGACAGTCTACAAATAATGTTTCTCTAAATAGTGAGATAGAAATTACATTTTAAAATAATCAAATGGAAATCCTGAAGCTGGAAGCTACAATAACTGAAATGGAAACTTCAATAGTGACTCAGTAATGGATGTTAGTTGGCAGAAGAAAAAATTAGTGAATGTGAAAATAAGTAATAGAGATTACTCATTCTGAGAAATAGGAAAAAAAGAAAGAAGAAAAATAACAAGCTCAGAAGCTTATACGGCACTATCAAGCATACCAACATACACATCATAGGACTACTAGAACGAGAGGAAAGCGAGAAAAAAACAGAAATTTTAGGAAATAATGGCTGCAAAGTTCCCAAATTTGAAGAAAATGTCAACCTACAAACCCAAGAAGCTCAACAAACTCCATGTAGGATAAATGCAATGAAATACACGCTAGACACAGATAGTCAAATTGTCAAAAAGACCAAGACAGAGTATTTTGAAAGCAGCAGAAGAGAAATGACTCATTATACATGAGAAAGTCTCAGTGAGATCAACAGCTAGCAGTGCTCATCGGAAACCTTGAAGGCCAGAAAGCAGTGTGATAACAGATACTAAGCACTCAAAGGAAAAATGTAAAACGTGAATCAAGAATTCTATATCCATGAAGTCTTTGCCCATGTCTGTGTCCTGAAGGGTATTGCCTAGATTTTCTCCTAGGATTTTTATGGTTTTAGGTTTTACGTGTAAATCTTTAATCCATCTTGAGTTAATTTTTGTATAAAGTATAAGGAAGGGGTCTAGGTTTTTGTTTTCTGCATATGACTAGCCAGTTTTCCCAGAATCATTGATTAAATAGGGAATCCTTTCCCCATTGCTTGTTTTTGTCCAGTTTGTCAAAGATCAAATGGTTGTACGTGAATGCATGCAGGCCTTATGGGTTGATGGGTGCAGCAAATCACCATGGCACACGTATGCCTATGTAACAAACCTGCACGTTCAGCACATGTATCCCAGAACTTACAATAAAATTAAAAATTAATTAATTAATTAATTTAAAAAGAGAGGGCACCAAATTAAAAACAACTCACCGATGATCTTTTGTCTATGTCGTTGGGTCCTATCTATCAATACCTACCATATGAAAAAATAAAATTGGGAATTTAAAAACATAAACGTATCATTTTATTTAAAGTTATAATAATAAACTCATTTGTGTTAACATAATATATCTATATATCCAGGGAAATCTATCTATATATCTATATAGATATATATAGATAGCTATATCCAGGGAAACTATCTTTCAAAACAGAAGGAGACATTAAGACGTTCCCGGATAAACAAAAACAGAGAATCTGTCACTAGCAGAGATGCTCTCTACAAGGAGTATGGAAGAGAGTGCCTCAGGCTGAAATGAAAGGACTTTGAAGGGATAGTAACTTGAATTCACAGGAAGAACTCAAGAGCACTGGTAAAGGTATCTGTAAAAGGTAAATATAAAAGGTCTCTCTAAAAGGTACATGTAAAAAAGAATGTAAATGCATTTCATGTAACCCTTTCGTTCTCATGTCTGATTTTGAAGACAACTGAAACAATGCAGTAATTATAAATCTGTGTTGGTGGGATTCTAATGTATGAAGAGCATTTGCATGAGAATAATAGCACAAAGAAAGGGAGAGGTAATGGAGCTTCATGAGAGCAAAGTTTTCATGCACTATTGATAGTATTAATCTGAGCTAAATTGTTTTAAACTACTCTGCTCATTGTAATCTCCAAGGCAACCAGCGAAAAATCATTTTAAAATATAGTAAAAGAAACAAGGAAATTAAACTGGCATCGATGGCAGAGCTAGAATTAAATCTTGGGTCAGGGTGACTCGGGGCCTCCTGCACAGTTACTAGGCCATATCCACAGTCACCAACACCTTCACACTCATGTGTGTCCCATGAGCTGGGCGGTGTGGGGAGCAGAATCCCTGTTACATGTGCAGAAAAACAGACAAATGCGGATGCCTTCAGGATGCTGTGGCTTGTTTCTGGCAGGGCTTGCTCTAGAATCCAGGGCACTAGCTGTCTGGCCGTGAAGTTTGTGACATACACTCATAACCTCTTTCACTGCACACTCAGTCCCTGAGTCCAAATCTTCAGGAGGCTGAAGAATCACCTGGCCAAGAGTCAATGTGTCGATTTGAAATGCTGATCCCTAGGCTCCAGCAGGAGGCTGGAGGCAGCTCCACCAGTGAAGAGAAGCCAGACATCACCCCCTTGTCTTGCAGTACATCTTGTGGAGGGGCATCGAGCCCAGCAGTGGCCACTGTCACATTCAGTAAGTGACATGAGCAACACTGGCCTCCTTCCTCCTGCCCAGCTGGCGCCCCAGGGATCTCCTCGACTTCCTTCACGGATAATCGTCTTACAATTTAAAAACATAGCTGATTTCAGAGCTGTCATGGGATAGAGGGGAAGAAGAGCATGGGGGTCAGTCTGGTCTCATCCAGACTCTGTCACCTACTAGCAGAATAATCTCGCAACCCCATGTGTGTCACCTCCCATCTCCAAGCCTCTATTTTTTTGGCCACAGTATGAGATCGAAGTTCTCGCCCTCAGGCTGCACTGATCATGCCTGCAGCCCTTTGGTTCTTGCTGTTGTTCAGTCAAGGCTTTGCTCCTTGTGGGATGGCTGTTTACAAATGTTCCTGGTAGTACCCTGAAATCAGGTTCTGTCGCCCCTGTGTCCCAGGGCCCAGCACCCAGAACATGGGACTGCTCTTTCCTTCACAGCAGCCAGCCATCTCTGAGCCCTCACCGGGCCCCTGGCAGGTGCTTGGCATGCGGAGGAGTTGTCTCTTCTGCTCTGCCCTGCGAGGTGGGGCTCCCGCAGACATTGCTTTAGTAGTGAAGATTTTAGGCTCAGAGGAAGTGAGTTCCCCCCAAAAATGATCAAGCTGGTTTCATATGTGATCAGGGCTGTGACCAGAGTAAAACAGGATTGGATGTTAATAAGTGCCAGGCAGGGGGAGGAGGCTGCTTTAGTTGGGGTGGTCAGGGAGGGCTTCTTGGAGGAAGGAGACTAGGCACACTCTAGTCTCTGCTTCACTTGAACAGAGACTAGAGTGTGGAAGAGAAGCCAGCAAGTGAAGATTTGGGGAGAGTGAAAGGAGTAGTGGGGGCCTGAGACCCTGGGGAGTCTGGAAAGTTCAGTGAGGGAATCAGGATACCTGAGTGGCAGGTCCAGGAGCTGCACCTACTGTCTGAGTGACCTTGGGCAAATGGTTCCTCTGTTGTATTTTTCCACCTACAACATACGGTGTAATACGTGTGTTTGCTCCATCTTACTGAGGGTCACAGTGAGGTAACGCATCTGGATGCCAGAGGAGCCGCACTGTGGGGGAGGCTGCAGGCCGGGGCTCATGTCTGCCAGGTCTTCATGGAGAGGGTTCCTGGGGGCAGGCTGGAGGGTGCCATGGAGAGGGCTGGAGATGTTCAGCTGGCCGAGCAGAGACCCTCCCTACCTCTGGTTCTCTCCCCCCTCCTCCCTCTTTCCTCCCACCTGTTTAAAGCTCTGTACCCAGAGCGTCCTGCCCCACAGGCATCCCAAAGGCCTGACCAAGTACCCTTTGGGGTGATAATAGAGAGGAAGAGAGGGAGGTGCTGGCCAGTGGAAGAAACCAGAGAAAAAGAAAAAGGAAATGCTTGATATGTCTGGACTTGGAAAACCACACCTTCCCTGGAAGGTTCAGGTCCAGGCTGGGACCCTCCTGCTGAGTCCTGGCTCTCCGCCCCTCCCCCACACCCGGAGGCTCCTGTTTGCCTCTGTGCCTGGGCAAGAGTGAAATAGACACCTGGAGCCTGGTCAACCACCAAGCAGCCACCAGAGAAGGGCCAGGTGCCCAGGCAGCAGGAAGGAGACAGGAGAGGGGTGGGGAAGACATGTGTGTGTGCGTGTGTGTGTGTGTTCGTGTGTGTGTGTGTGTGTGTGTGTGTGTGTGTGGTTGGAGAAAGGCAGAGGAAAAAAATAAAGAGTCAGAGATGCATATAGAGGGACACACAGAGCGAGCTAGACAGAAGCACACACATCTGGTCAGGCACAGAGGCTCATGCCTGTAGTCCCCACACTTCGGGAGGCTGAGGCAGGAGGATCACTTGAGCCCAGGAGTTTGAGGATGATCTGGGCAACATGGGGAGACCTTGTCTCTATTTAATAAAAGAATAATAATAATAAAGACACATCTACATACACACAGAGTCAGAGAGAGACAGAGAAAGCCACAGACAGAGGAGACAACGGGCAGGCTGGAGACCAGAGGCACCAAGCCAGGATGCGGCGTGGCCAAGTGGAAAAGTGAAGAGCAAGAGTGACAGAAGGAGGGACGGGGAGACCCTGGCACGGAGAGGAGGAGAAGGGGGAGGCAGATGGGCTGTGGTAGAGACGCCAGAGGGAGGGGCCAGAGCCTGGAGGTGGAGAAGGGCTGAGCCAGGCCGCCCCCCGAACTGCAGTGTCCTCGTCCGTAAAATCGGTGACAGCAGTGATGGCAGCAGCAGACCATCCAGTCTGGCCATAGCTATCATGCTGGCCACGGCAGGGAGGGCGCAGGGAGGAGGTGGACGGGCCGCTGTGACAGGACTGGGTCGGGCCACCACCCAGTGGGGGAGCAGCACAGCGGGGGAGCAGCGTGGCTGGGCAGAAAGGGCCCCTGGTGCAGAGCTGAGGTGGGAAGTGGGAGCAGCACCCACTTCAGGGACTGGGGGCGGGAAGCAGGAGCGGCACCCACTTCAGGAACCGGGGGTGGGAAGTGGGAGCGGCACCCACTTCAGGGACCTGGCCAGCAGTGCAGCTACTGCACCCAACCTGCCAAGGGTGCTGGGTTCCCGGGCCTTGGGAGAAGGCTCTGTGTGGGGCTGCCTGGGGCTGTATCTCCAAAGTGGCCCCACGTTGGGGTGACCACCGGGCCACCACTCTGGCCAGGCCCTAGCTGCAATCTGCTGTGCCCCGGGTCACCCCTGAATGCCAAGGCAATGGGGGAGCTCCTGATGATGTTGCCCCTGCCCTGGACACCCACCCACCACCGCTGATGGCGACAGCCACCTACGTTGGGTTAGTAGACCCAGGCCTCTGTGTGCTCTCGGAGAGCTGGGAGGAGTCCTGTCACCCCTGACACAGCTGCAGTGGCCCAGACTGGTGGCTGCAGCCTCAGGCATCCCTGTACTCTTGGGGCCCAGGAAGACCCCCTGCCCTTGCAGGTTCTGAGGTGCCTGCTCCTTCTGCCTGGCTTCTCCCTGCTGTTGGCACTGCCTCCATCTTGGAGCAAAGTCAGAGCTTAGCCAGCATCAACAACACCAGCAGGCAGACAGATTTCTAGGTGGGAGGAGAGGGGTCCCCCATAAAGCCCCACCTTCAGGCAAGAGAGGGCCTGAAGACTGGAGGCAGGGCTGCCAGACCTGCTGACCTGAGTGGGGACTTGTGATGCCTTTTCTGGGCCTGCCCATGGCTGCCCATGGACCAATCAGCTCACATTTCCTCCTCTCTGAGGTGCATAAAAACCCCAGCTCAACCAGAGCAGGGCAGAGAATGCAGAGACAACAGGATGACAGGCTGCGGGCAGGAGCTCCCATCTCTAGGGCCTCCTCCGCTGCGAATTCACCGCTCCATGGGAAGACCTGCCTACAGAGACGAGCTACCCTCTGCGGGTCTCCTCTGAGCTGTTCCAACACTCAGTAAAGCGCCTCTTCGTCTTGCTCACTCTCCGCTTGTCTGCTTACCTCATTCTTTCCGGTTACAGAACAAGAACTCGGGCAAAGGTACCACCGGCCACAAAGATTTCTGAGCAGAAGAGCAAAGCCCTAAAGATCTCGTAACAGCTGTATCCTTCACAGCTTCGTTGTGTGGGGTCGCTGACCCATGGGCTTTCTACCTCTGTGGAGCCCTGGGAGCAGCCCTTCTGTGGGGAGAGCGGAGTGCATGGGGTCGGGAGAGGGAGAGGCTCGAGGCTGGGCCAAAGAGAAAGAACCCAGAGTGTGCAATGTCCCCACGGCCTGTCCTTTGCATCCGCCTCCAGGATGCCTCCTTCCTTGACCTCCAGCAGTTCCTCTGTCCCTCGTCTTCCTCTGGGCCTGCATCCACGCGGGGCAGCCTTTCAGTCCAGACTCATCCATCTGTTTATTGCACCCACTGTGCCGTGCACTGGGCTTCCAGCTCTATAGCAATGAACTCACTGAATCTTTACAGCAAACCCATTTTATTAATGAGGAAACCGAAGTCAGAGAAGTTCAGTAACTTGCCGAAGGTCACATAGGAAGCAGAAGAAGCGGGCTCCCGCTCTCATTCTCTGGGTCGCAGTCCCGTGTTTTTCCTGCTGCCCCAGATGAGGTGACTCAGGCCCCGCCCCCCCTTGGATTTGTAACATGTTCCTTCCTTCCCAATGCCCAGCTGAGAGCTGCTTGCCTGCACTGAAGCAGATTCTGCTTTCCTTGAAACCCTCCCGTCTGAGTCTCCCAGATTTCCATGTTGGTACCAGCAGAAAACATGGGGTGGGAGGGGCGAGTGTGTAGGAGAGGGAGAGAAATTCCATGGATACACTGAGACACGGGGAAGACACTGAGGTAGACTTCATGCACACCCGGAGAAGGAGGTACGTGTGCACACACAGGGACACAAACACACCCTCCCACTCATACACACACACACACTCTCACACTCAGACACACACACGGACCACACACACCCTCCCACTCATACACACACACATACACTCACACTCAGACACACACACGGACCACACACACCCTCCCACTCATACACACACACATACACTCACACTCAGACACACACACGGACCACACAGCAGAGGCTGGCAGGTGGGTGCATACACACACTCACACTCACACTTTCTTACACGTGGACCACACAGCAGAGACCGGCAGGTGGGTGCACACACATACACACACATGCACACGCTCACACTCTCTTACCCGTGGACCACACAGCAGATGCTGGTAGGTGGGTGCGCATGCGCGCACACACACACACACACTCACATTCTCTTTCACACACACACACGTGGACCACACAGCAGAGGCTGGCAGGTGGGTGCACACACACACACATCACACTTTCTTACACGTGGACCACACAGCAGAGACCGGCAGGTGGGTGCACACACATACACACACATGCACACGCTCACACTCTCTTACCCGTGGACCACACAGCAGATGCTGGCAGGTGGGTGTGTGCACACACACACACTCTTTCACACACACACGTGGACCACACAGCAGAGGTTGGCAGGTAGGTGTGCACACACACACACTCACACTCTCTTACACGTGGACCACATGGCAGAGGCTGGCAGGTGGGTGCACACACATACACACAGATGCACACTCTCACACTCGCTTACCCGTGGACCACACAGCAGATGCTGGCAGGTGGGTGCACACACACACACTCACACTCTCTTTCACACACACACACGTGGACCACACAGCAGAGGCTGGCAGGTAGGTGTGTGCACACACACACACGTGGACCACACAGCAGAGGCCGGCAGGTGGGTGCACACACATACACACACATACACACTCTCACACTCGCTTACCCGTGGACCACACAGCAGATGCTGGCAGGTGGGTGCACACACACACACACACACACTCACATTCTCTTTCACACACACACACGTGGACCATACAGCAGAGGTTGGCAGGTAGGTGTGCACACACACACACACACTCTCTTATACGTGGACCACACAGCAGAGGCCGGCAGGTGGGTGCACACACATACACACACATGCACACGCTCACACTCTCTTACCCGTGGACCACACAGCAGATGCTGGCAGGTGGGTGCGCGCACACACACACACTCACACTCTCTTTCACACACACACACGTGGACCACACAGCAGAGGCTGGCAGGTAGGTGTGCACACACACACTCACACTCTCTTACACGTGGACCACACAGCAGAGGCCGGCAGGCTCAGGCAGCTGACAAGAGGCAGACCTGGCATTTGAATCCAGGTCCCAGTGACTCAGGGAGTCGCCCTTTACCAGGCTGCAGGGGAGAAACTCGGACAGGAGGAAAGGGGACCAGAGCAGATACCCAGGAAACCCCAAATATAATCAAGGAAAGCAAAGATCACCTGGTGGCCATCAAGCAGATGGTCCAGAGGGAAAACTCTTCATCTGAGGAATTCAGAAATAGACTGTCCTCTTACACAAAGCAGGCATCCGGTACCAGGCTTTAAAGAATATATATAAGTAACAAAAATTTCTATACAGCTCTGAATGCACGCATGTCGAAACTCACTGTGCAACCCTTGCTGACATTAAGGGACCAAAATGTCCACATATGAAATCATTTATCCTGACCTATGTGGCTAATATGGTCCAGATGAGGCTTAAGCTCCCGCCTTAAGGTCCATAAATACCCCTAAGGAAAAAGCCATCAGGGTGTGCTCAGTCCCCTCTTGCTTCTGCGCTGTTCTTTCTTTCTAATCAAACTTTCCTTTCCACACTGAGGCTTGTCTGGGGGGTGAGGGTGGGGGGAGGGAAAGGATCAGGATAAATAGCTAATGCATGCAGGACTGAATACCTAGGTGATGGGTTGATAGATGCAGCCAACCACCATGGCACACGTTCACCTGTGTAACACAGCTACACGCCCTGCACATCTATAGTGGAACTTAAAATAATAATAAAAAAATTTAAATGTAAGGAATATTGCTAGAACCTCAGAATGCCAGACTAAGTAAATGGGTGCCATGAAAATATACTTGTATATATTTGTGTGGAAAAAAAAAAAAAAACTTTATTTGAAACCTATACTGTTGTTGGTAAATTCTTCTGACCAACCTGTGAGTCAACCACTTTCTGATGCCCGGGCTCTGCCACCTCCCCCTGCAATAATGTTTGCAGCACTTTTCCTGGACAGAAGTACTGGATTCTTAGAGGAACAGGGATCCCATGATCCTAGGCTAGGCTCATGCTGGAGCAACAAACAACCCTGGAATCTCAGTAATTTAACAAGCATGGTTTACTTTTTCCTGTGACTGCAGTCCTGGGTGACCTGGGGATCCAGGCTGCTGTAATGTTGTATACTGCCCATTTTAATACAAAGCCTCCATACTTTTCCACAACTAGGAAGAGAGAGCTGAAGGCTGGCAGGGACCTTTTCCTTCCTCAGCCCAGAAGTGATACGCGTCTCTTTCCCACTGGCTGGAACTGGTTCATGGCCCGCCTACCTGCAGGGAAAGCTGGGAAGTGTAGTTTTCATGCACTCAGAATGGAGAGGAGACCCTGGTAGGAAAGAGCGTGGTCTTGTTTAGCACAAGACTTGGATGGCCCAGGTGAAGAAGCTTTGGGTTAGAGCAGGGGTTTCTAAATGCTTATTTGCAGACCAGCTGCATCAGCACTATTAGGAGAGTTTTCAGAAAATAAAGGTGCCCCAGGCCACAGTCCTGGAGAGTGATATTCTGTGGTCCAGGAATCTATGTTTTAACCTGTCTCACAGATGAATAGACAGATTTGGCCACCTCTGGAGTGGAGCGTCCTCAGATCAGAGGGCTGTGAGATGGCTCAAAGATCATTCCAGCTTTAAAAAAAGGCGTCTCTAGCTAAACTCTTCCTGCTCTTCATCTTCCCTGCTGCCAGGCTGTGAGTTCACCTGGCATCCTGAGACCAGCCTGTATTTACACTTCTAGTCCCCGGGGGCCTGTGCTCTTTATACGGATACCAGTTTGGACTCATTTCATTGGTGGGACAAATGAGGTGAAGAATGCTCCTGCAGCTGGAGAAGTACCCCTGGATCTGGCCTTGCAGACTCCTTCCCCTCTGGGTAAGGAAGAGGTAAGCGTCTCACCCAGTGCCCCAAACCGCTTTCCCCAGGAGGTGTGCCTGTCTGGTATTTTTCAGGTTGTGGAACTTTAAAAGGCAGGGAGCAGAGGTCAAAAGTGTGCTAAACACCTTCATTATGACCGATTCACTCTGCTGCTGTGGTTTAATTCTACCGGGAGAAGGAGATTGGAAAGACAGTGCTGATTTAATTTGCAAGAATGAATAAAGATAAGACAAATAAGATGGTAACAGAGAGTAATGAAGCTCCAGGAGCACATAATTCACCTCCCCTCCAGCCTGGGCCTCCTTTCCTCACGACTGTCTTTCTGTGTTTGGAGTTGATGAAGCCCAGACAATTGCCATTTACTGTCTTTTTATGCTGCAGGAGTAAGGCTGACTTCAGGGGCTGGGCAGTGGGTATGCACTGGAGTTCACAGAAGCCAATTGGCAGCCAAACGTTCAGTTCTCCAAACCAGTTGTTAAACCATCGACAGCTTGAAGTTGGCCACGGTGGAAATATTGACACACAGAAACTGGCAAATCAGAGCTTGTCATTTTCATTTTTTGCCGGCACCCCCACTTTATTAGGGTCTTTGTCAAAGGTTAAATCAGCTTAAGCAGAGGAAGAGACAAAACTTGTGGAGCCTCTCCAGTGTCTGTGGAGCGCCACTGTTGAGGAAGGAGAGAGAAAGAATGCATTTCTTAGTGAGCGTTTCCACAACAGCGGCCCTGGACTTGGAATGGGCCTCCTAGACGGGGATTTACAGGGGTACTGAAAATGCACTCATTACAGAGCCCAGTGCCAGGCTGGATCCAGAATGCCTAGGGACCAGGGTCAGCTGTGTGCAGGGGAGGGCATCACTGGTGTACACAGGGCACACCCATCCGTGCACACATGAAGACCTTTCATCAGTGCACACAGGGACGTGTGTTCGTGAGTGCAGCAGGCGTGTGTCTGCAGGGCCTGGGGGAGGGAGTGTTCTCTTTGGTGTGTGAACGAGCATCTGGTTAGACATGAAGACCCACTGGCTTATCAACGTATGTGATGGGATTAAACAGTACAGTACTTTAATTGAGATTTGACAGTACTCAAATCTGTTAGTTTCCTCTGCCGCTATAATAAATCACCACCACAATTTTAATGGCTTGAAACGATGCACATTTATCATCCTCAAGTCCTGAAGATCAGAAGTCTCAAATGGGTCAGTAGAGCTCCACTCCTTCCGGAGTTTCTAGGAGAACTTGCCCTTTTCCCCTTGATTTTCCCATGTGGCCTTTTTGATCTCCAACTTCTCAAGGCTGCCCACACACCTTGGCTCGTGGCCCCACATCATTTGATCTGATTCTGTCATCGCATCTCTTTCTCTGACTCTCCTGCCTCCCTCTTTCCCTTATAAGCGCTTTGTGATTACATGGAGACCATCTAGAAAAATCTAGGGTAATCTCTCCATCTCTACTCCTTGCTTTAATCATACCCACAAAGCCCCTTTTGATATGAAAGTTGACGTATATACAGGTTCCAGGGATAGAGGGTGTGGTTATCTTTTGAGGGCCATTATTCCGCCTATCACAGTCTGCCCTCTGCCCCCAAGGATTCCCATCCATCCCAAATGCAAAATGCATTCAGTTTGTCCCAACAGCTCCCAAAGTCTCAACCCATGACAGCATCAACTCAGAGTGCAAAATCTCATCTAAATCTCTTCAGCTCAAAAGCCCTAGCTCTCATCATTAAGATCATCTAAAACAGGTGTCTGGGGAGACTCCTCATGTGATCCATTCTGGGGCAACATTCTTCTCCACTTGTAAGCTGTAGACTAGACATATGAATAGTTCGCACTTCGTATGTATCAGTCAGGGCTCAGCCAGAGGAGCAGAGCCAATAGGAGATTGGAAGGAAGGGGGGCAGGATCTGGAGAGAATGGACAGCAATCGAAGGCCCAACTCCTTTGTGCTCAGTGGGACGGTAGATCCGTGACAATGTGGCTACTATAACATGAGTGTTGTTGTTCTTCTGCCAGCAACGCTCATGCGTGAACCCCCCTCGTAACGAGAAACAGGAGCAGAGAGTGGAGGTGTGCCTAGCCAAGTTGGTGCGGCCAACGCCGGCACCCTGCCAGCATTGCTGAGAGCAAACAGGCCACGTCCGAGGAATCTGAGCTCAGCAGCCTGCCGGGTGATTGCCATGATGTTGGTGGCTCCTGCCAATATCCCTATGATGGTCCCACGTCTCCTTGCCTCCATCTCTCCGTGGGGAGTGTGTTTACCGGTAAACATGGCAGGTGGACCCCCTCGGCTGGTTCATGGACTTCAGCAAGATGGAAAAGAGCTTTCTCTCACAGCAAATGTGCTATTTCATCTTGCACTGAGGCTCCGGAAATCAGGGAGTCTGTCTGGGTGGGAGGAAGCTGAAGGTAGGTATGGATGTACCCTCCAAGGGTGGAGAGTATGCGCTTTTGCAAAGTTGGAGACCTGTGTTGCTGGGACCAAAAGCAATTGCAGGAACGTGAAAGGATGCATTAGGGAGGAGAAAGCCTGTGGGCCCCGCAGTGGGAGGCTGGAGGCCGGAGAGAAAGTAGAAGACATTGGTTGTGGGAAGAACAGCCGAAGCGCAGCCAAGGCACAGACACAGCTGGGTTTCTAGTCACGTGAAATCAGCAGCCCCTCCAGATGTGCGGCCGGAGCGGGAGGAAGGAAAGGCAGATCTCGAGGCTCTCAATTCAAGGGCTGAACCTCAGTGTAGCTCTGGTTTTCGATTCCCCTTGTGCGGTCTGCAATGAAGACCACTGCGCCTTTCTGTGGGACCTGGTGCTGCAGGGCTGGAAGGAGGGTGGGATGGGGTTAGGGGCATCCTGGAGTCCCAGTCAGTCAGGGAGGACCTGTTTTCTGGGGAATGAGGAAGAAAGTGGAGTTGAGTCACCCCTAAAGGCAGGAGGGGCTGGAGCTGCCTTGCGTTGTCAGGTTTGATGGGGGGGTGGCGCGTGGCAGTGAAAGGGAAGGTACTCAGGAGCTTTATGATAGCAGGTAGGGTGGTCCAAGTGGGGCCTGAGGCTTCAGAGAATAAGACTGTAAGTAGTAGGGGACAGGTGTGCGGTGCCACCTGTGAGCAGGTGAGGGATGCTGACCGCTCCAAAGCATGGAAGCCTGGACCTCAGGCCTCTCGTGGGCTCTCTCATGGACTCCCTGAACTCTCACAGACTCAGGCCACCCGGGATTGTGAGAATGTAATGAAACCCTTCATCCGGGGCTCAAGGACTCAAAGAGAAGTGGGGCTAGGAAGGCCCCTTGAGCTAACGCAGCCACATCACCATACTGAGGTCTGGGCGGTGCAGGAGGGCATCAGGAGTGATCTTTCTGAGCGCACACAGTCAGGGATGCCTACCACAGATAAGAGACTCTCTCTCCCACCGCCTCTGTCCCCTGATCGGGACATCGCACCTCTGGACAACATGGTAGTCCAGATCCAACTCTGAAGAAGCTGTGTGTAGCGTGCTGTCTCCGGAGGCACCAGTTAAAGCCCATGCTGCCTGGAAGGGGTGAGCCGGCCCCTCTCTCATGAGCCCAGCAGCCGGGACCCCTCTCAGACCAGGCAGAGACGCTGCAGTGGCGGAGGGTGAGCCCAGCAGGGGGCCTGGAAGCAGAACAAGCCCAGGAAGGGGCTGGGCAGCAGCACCAGGGTGAGAGGCAGGAGCCCCAATGCTGGCGGCCACAGGAAGGACAGAGAGGGTCAGAGTGGCTGGGACACTCTGTGTCCCAGGGGCCACTCTCTGTAGGGAAGAGCCTCTGGGTGTGGAGCGAGTGGAGGGAATTGGACCCTGCCTCATGCACATAGCCCTGTGGCCCCAGGTGGCCAGTGATCTCACCACTCTGACCCAGGGTCAGGCAAAAGAATGCCTCCTCCCAGGACTGCAGTGAGGAGTGAGATAACCTTAACCCATTTACGTTGAAGTTTGCAAATTTTTTTGTGTGAAAAATCAGACCTTGGCGATGACCTTGAGTAGTAGAATATAAATAACTCCTGCAAGCTTAGCATTCCAGTAATGGATCACTAGGCATACATGGGTAACATGCTCAGGCCGGCACCTGACAAACAGCCTCCCTCCTCATCCCCCAGCCAGGACCCCCCAGGGGTCAGGATTGTGGGCTCCACAGTGGCACATCTGGGCTTGTGTCCTGCTCTGCTGCCTGATGGCTATGGGACCCAGAACAAGTCCCCTCTCCTTCCCTGAGCCTCAGTTTCCTCTGCAAAATGGGGATGCTAATAGCACCTTCCTCCAGCCTGCAGCAAGGACTCAGGAGATAATCCCCATAAAGTGCCTGGCACAGGCCGTGGGTATCACCCCAAGCTGGGGGGCCTGCAGGGGCCTTTTAGACAGTGAAGTCTGGACCAGAGGAGGGTTTGTCATTCCCACAGCTATCATTCGCTCTGCCTGTCCCTTCCAGAACCCCACATAACAGCTGTTTCTCTCTGCCCCCTGTTCTTTCTCACTCCTGACCTAGGTTGACAGTGTGGGTCCGGTCTGAGCTTGGTGTGCAGAAATGGATTCTCTGTGCTCGTGACCTTGTGAATCCACCTGAAATTGCTATTCTCCTCTCCCCAGTGAATGGCAAGAGCGCAGACGTGTCAGGGGCCTGTGTGATGTCTCTGTGAGCAATTCGGGCTGCATCACCCTCCCCTAGGCTGCCCTCACCAGCGGGGGACTCATCTCTAACAACCTGGGGAAATGCAGCCAACACTCTGAAGGCACATCATGTAACAAGCAACATTTCCACGGCGCGAGTCCTTCCTTTCTCCCCGCTTTTGTTTTCTTTAAATGTCAACACCTCTGACTCATTCTTCTGTCTCATGGAAGCTATCAAAAGAGGGATGATTCTGGGAATGCATGAACTTCTGGAAAGCTGCGGCTCCTAAAAACATTTGCAGCGTGAAATACGGCTCTGTGAGTGTGTAAGCGCTGGCAGTTTCGTGGGGCCATTGCAACATGACAATATAAGGGGGAACTGATTTGCTGCAGAGTTGTCTGGAATGAGCTGCTCCTAACGGGTGCTCACGGCTTCCACTTTAAACTGTGACACCTGGGGAAGCCACACAGCCCATGTAGGCCTCTTAGCCCTGCGCTGCCAGGTAAAGCAGCCAGGTCATCAGGATCCTCTCACCTGTACGGCTCCCTGGAGTCCAGGCCCCTTTTCTGTCTGACTCTATCCTTAGGCCTCCATGCCCGAACTCGGGTCCTGTCTCTGGACCCTTGTCCATGGCCTTTGGAATGGGGTCTGTGAGTCTCGCTCTCCCTCATGTCTTGAACCAGATGGTGTCCATCCCGCAATAGAGCTAAGCAGACAGCCTGGCAAGTGGAGCAGGGCTGATTTCACAGCATCCTCAGACCTGGGCAAGAGGCCTGTGCCCTGGGGTCCTGTACTTTAGAGGACCCTGCTCTGGCCATGCGTCTCCCCAGAGGACAAGGAATCCGTGGAGCCAACGGGATGACGCGATCACTTCAAGTCTTCCTGACACCTCCCGCTGTTCTAGATCACTGCCTGATGCCTGGGACTGCAGCGTTCCCTGCCCAGATATCCCAAAGCCCACTTCCTGATCCATCCTCCTGAGGGTGGCCTGCATTGTGAGTGCACACTCCGGCCTGAGGAGCGGCCAGTGTTTGTGGGGGTTATGGAATGGACTTGAAGATGTGCTCTGGTGTCCACGAGCATGTGAGCCCGTCATGGTGCGGGAGGGACCTGGGGTAGGAAAAGAAGGGAGTGAGTCAAGGAGGGGCCGAGGCCAGTTCTCCCCGCACCTCCACAGCTGGGGTGGGACCCCAGGGGGCCTGAGCACTTTAAACTCACAACTGGCCTCCTAGGTTGTTACAAAATTGCATTTGTTAAGGGAGAAGGATAGAACATCTTTTGCTTGCCAGTTTGGTGGTTTGGTTTATCATTTTAAGTATTTGGGAATGTGGATGTCCATTTGTGCTCTTGCCCTCGGCCCCCAGATGTCAGGGATGACCACGGCACCCACTGTGCTCAGACATTGTGCTTGGTCCTGGGGGCCAGAGCCGGGGGCAGCCTCTGCCACCTCCCCCTTACGTGATTAGGAGTGGGAAAGTCACGGTGGCTTCCCCTGGCCTAATGTGTTCGAGGAGCAGGTGGAGTCCTCATCTACACAATGCTTGTCTGCGGCACCCACGGAAGTACCCGCTCTGCCTTTGAGGGAGCAGTTTTTGCACTGGGCGCGAGGGGTGCACTCTGCCTAAGTGGGAGTTCACTATTTGCTCTGGAGAGAGCGGGCCCTTTAAGGAGGTGGGGCTGGAGAAGGTGAAGCTGGATTTAGGACGACTCCTGACTCCTCTGTTACTTACGACTACCCTGGTCCTACCATCCTTCCCATGTTCAGGTGAGGGCACCTGGCCCAGGCCACAGGGTCAGCAAATGCCCCTCCGTCCTCTGACCGAGACCCAGGAGAGGGAAGTGCCTTGCCCAGGGCCACGCTCTAGGATAGTGGAGAGTCAGGATGGAAATCCAGGACCTCAGCCCTTGAGAGCTGTGTCTAAAGAGGGTTTGTTTATCCTGAATCCCAGGGTCCCTGTGGCCTCTGCGCAGAATGATCCTCACCACCTGTGCTGGTTGATTTGCACGTCAGTGTGACTGGGTTAAGGGACGCCTGGAGAGCTGGGAAAGCACTCACTACTCCCAATGCTTCAGCAGACACGGAGCCTGGGCCTCTTCTGCTGAAAGGGAACTCCAGCTGGCTTGGCATTTGATTGGCATGATTGGGCTGCCCCAGGTGTGCCACTGAGGGTGTTTCTGGAGGAGGTTGGCATGACAGTCAGTGGACTGAGTGGGGAATGTCGGCCCTCCGTGGGTCGACATTCATCCTGCTGGGGGCTCTGAGGGAACAAAAAGGCGGGATGCCCTTCTTCTCCTGCCCTTAGACGTCAGAGCTGCAGGTTCTCCAGCCTGTGGACTCAGGACTCGCATCAGCAGCTCCCTGGACTCAGGTCTTTGTCCTCAGACTGAGAGTTACAACTGTGACCTCCCTTGTTTCTCAGGCCTTCGGTAGCTGAGCCTTGCTACCAGCTTCCCTGGTTCTCCAGCGCGCAGGAGTTGGTAATGGGATTGCTGGGAGCCCACTGCCCTGACCCTGGCCGGCCTCTTTGGCCTGGGTCTTTCTCTGCATCCTGAACTGCCCCAGCCTCCGTGGAGCTGATCCTGTTTCCCTCTTCTCCAGCAATGCCGTGTTCACCTTCCACCCCCGGTGGCTGAGACCCTTTCTCAATGTCCGGCCAAAGGGGTGAAAATAATTGAATGTGATTTAAATAATAAAACAGTCGCTGCTGAAGCATCTGGGCTGGAGAGCTGGGAGCAGCAGGCCAGCTGCAGACATGTGCCTTCACCTCACTGCTGCCTTCCTCAGAATGAGACCTCAGAGGGGCTGGCATGGGGCTCTGGGCCCAGGCGGCCCTGCCATGGACCTGCTCTTCCCCAGCTTGGCGAGCCTGGATCTGTCTTCACCTCAGCCGCATACAGTGGAGCCCACTGTGCCCCGACAGGGGTGGTAGCAAGGTCTGAAGACTCTGTGCAGCCCCAGCCCCAGGTGCGAACCAGCTTCCTCCCAGGGGCCTTGGTGCTCCAAATCTCCACCAGCAGGGAGTCCTGTGAGCACTGCAGTGCTGGTCCTGCCCCATTCAGGGACCCGGTGCTCACTACCTCGCCATGCAGACTCACCTCTTGGTGGCTCTCTGTGGAAGGAAGCAAATCAATGCAACCCCAACCCCCACTCCCCCACCCACACACACACACCACCAATTCTGGCACTGACAGGCCTGACTGTTCTCTGAGTCCCTGTCCTGCACGCAGGGAGAATGGGGCACTGGGCAGAGACTTGGGTTCAAGTCTGAGCACTGCATCCTCTGGGAGCTGCTTCCTTCTCAGGGCTCACCTTCCTCATCTGTACAATGGGGCCATTGCTCCTACCTCTCTGGCTGGCTGGGGGAACTCAGATCTATACAGGATGCCTGAGCTCCTGATACACCTCCAGCACCATGCTGCCCCATTTTAGCACGGCGCTGCCCCTTGTCACTTTCCCCTACTGCCTCTACATAAGTTATCTTGGAGCCTGGGATCTCATCTGCAGGGAGCTGTCCCTGCTCTCATGATCCTCTCCATGGGAACTGAGCCCCCTAAACAAAGTTTAATCCACCTTTAACAGCCTGAGCTTCATTTTTTTTTTTCTATTTGATATTTGTTGGAACAACTCGCAACAGAGGAGAGACCAATTCCTAATGCCCCTCTTCAGAACCACGAAGGAAAGCCCAGCCCCATGAAGGTCAATGACAGGCCGAAGTTCCCATCCTGGACTCTGCCACTGACCCATTGTCTCTTTCTGCACCGTGGATTCTTTTCTAAAATGTAGCACAACCTTGCCTTTGGCTACGTCTCAGGGTAGGGAGAAGTTTGAAAGGAACGAATGAAAGAAAGTGAAAAAGGGAGGCTCTGCTCATTAGTGTTTAGACTGTTCACATTGAATATGACCATGATGTGGTCGAAGTAAGATTTACTATCCAACGATTGATACTATGCTCATCTCCACTGTTGTTTATTTGCTTCTTCTTTGCTGCCTTCTTTTCAATTAGTTGAATCTGTTTTTTAAATTATTATTATTTGAGATGAAGTTGCCCAGACAGAAGCAGTGCAACCTCCACCTCCCAGGTTGAAGTGATTCTCCTGCCTCAGCCTCCCAGGTGGCTGGGATTACAGGCATGTGTCACCTTGCCCAGCTAATTTTTTTTTTTTGTATTTTTAGTAGAAATGGGGTTTTACCATGTTGGCCAGGCTGGTCTTGAACTCCTGACCTCAGGTGATCTACCCCCTTCTACCTCCCAAAGTGCTGGGATTTACTGAGACCAGCTTTGCCATAGAGACCACCACCCAGGTGGTGCTGAGGAAATTAAGAAGCACATACTCAGCTAGAACTGCAAAGTGGTATGATCAGGGGGCCAACAGCCTTCCAAGCTGAGAGCCTCAGAGGGCTGACAGCATTCCAGGCTGAGATCCTCAAGCAGACTCCGACCCACGTATTTATTCTCTCTGAACAGGTGATCGTTATTAACAAACAGGTGTTCTGTGTTTTCTCATAGAACAAAGATAGACCAGGCAGACAGCTGGTGCCTCTTTACCGCTGATCAAATACAAACTAAAAAGTATTCTCCACGAGGGAGCCACTGGGGCAGGGTCACATATCCCATGCTTGAAGAATTAGTTTTAACTGGTGTATGATATATACACATACTGCTTACTACTTTAGAACACCCTAAGCAGTTTTCTGTTTGGGGAGGCCAGCCTGGTTTTCCTCACCTCTGTTGTTAGCAAACAATATAATTTATCATATACTCAGCAGGGATTACAGGCATAAGCCATTATGCTTGGCCTGAATCTGTTTTTAGAATTTCATTTTTACTTATCTATTGGTATTTTAGGTATACCTCTTTGTTTTTGTTTTGTTTTTTAAATTTTTAGGTGATGGATCCAAGGATGACAAAACATGCCTTTAACTTTTTACCTTGCATCTTTATGGGTCTGCTTTCTGTCCTCTCTCACTATGCTGTGAGTTGTAGCTCTTGTATGTATTATTGCACCCACAGACATTAAAAACTCTACAATGTAATATTGTATTGTCTTGCTTTAAAGAATCTAATGGATCTTAAAGATAAAATGAGAAATCGAATTTTATATTAAGATTTACCCATATTTTTAATCATTTCTCTTGTTTTTTACTACTTCCTTGAATATTTGATTTTCTGTTACCATTTTCCTTCTGCCTAAATAACTTTCTTTAGCATTTCTTATAAATTGAGTTAACTATCAGTTAAGTTCTTGGCAGTTGTATAGCAGTTCTGTTCTACAGCAGTTAAGAGCTACTGCTAATAAAGTATCTTAGTTTTCTTTCATCTGAAATGTTTTTATGTCATTATTGCTTTTGAGTGATATTTTTGCTGGGTATAGAATTCTGTGTTGTTCATGATTTAAATATGTCATTCCACTATCTTCTGGCTTCCATTGCTTCTTATTGGAAATTAGCAATCAATCAACTTTTTTCTTTCTTATATATAATGTGCCATTTTTCTCTGTTTTCAACTTTTAAAATCTTTTTTTGGTTTTTAGCAGTTTGACTATGATGTGCCTTGATATAATTTTCTTTGCATTCATCCCAGTTGGGGTTTGCTGAGTTTCTTCAATCTGTAAATATCTCTCTCACTAAATCTGGGATTTCCTTACTCTTTCTTTTGCCTTCAATTTTTGATTACACCATCTAGGAATTTGTAGAATATTTTATTTCTCAGTTCTATACTCTTCATTGGGTTTATTTTTAGAGTTTTTATTTCACTTTTGGGATTTCCTATCTTTTCATTTATTATTCTGAGAATATATGTATTTTACAACCTTTAGTTAATTATAATATGTGCTTTAAAATCTGTGTCTGATAATCCTAATATCTGAATTATATTAATTTTAAGATTGTTCTTCATTGATTATCAGTTTCTTCATTTTGGTTCATATTTTTATATTATTCATATTTCTGATAATTTTGGACTTTATCCAGGACATCTTGAAAGGTTTTTGTTTATTTGCTGTTTTAAAGATGTTGGATTCTTTCAAAAGAGGATGATTCCTGTCTCCTGGCTCAGGGGACAGGTGCATGGGCTGGGGCAAACAGGAGGCCCTTCGTTAGCTTAGGGGCCTGTCCAGCAGCAGGTGCTTCCTAGCTGGGCTCTCAGATTCCACTACTTTCCCATTGCAATTTGTTCCCAATGTGGCAGCCCAGGAATATTCCTGAAACACATAACTGGTTACTTCTTTCCCTGGTCTCTCTTGCCTTACACCATGACTCCCTTTCTCTTAGGATACAAAATAGACCTAGTATGTTGATCTGCACAGCCCTGCTCTGTCACATCCATCCCCCCTCTCTTTCTGGGATAATACCTAACATGTCCATCCCCCTCCCCGACCAATCTCCAGATCTTCACATATCTTTGGTCTCCTTTGAGTGACATACTTCTTCCTGCCACAGGGCCTTTGCATGGCTGTCCCCTCTGATGGAATGATCCCCTGACCCCATTTCCCCAGTCCACTTCTCACTCTTTAATCTCCCCACAGGGATGTCCTTTCTGAACTCCTGTGACAAGACAATTCCCTTATCTACATGCCTTTATAGCACCTCAGCCCTCTCTTTCATATTAGTTATGACAGTTGGAAATTCACACTAATTTATTGTATTCTTTGGCATCTGTCTGTTATACTAGACCTATCTGCTCCATGAGGTCAGAGACTGTGTTGGTCTTGGTTTGCATGGAAATCCCCAGGGCCTTGGGCAGTCAGGGGCTTGGTTTTGGTGAATGTGACTCATGTCTCAGCTCCAGGCCTCATTTCCCTTTAGGTATTTGGGTTGGTCCCTAGAATTTGGCTTATTTTAGGCAGACCCTCTCATTGCAAGGAATAGAACCCAAGTAGCTTAAGCATCTGTGCTTCAATGTGGAGAAAGCTTGCCTGAGAATGAGGTCAGCACAGAGGAAAGTGGAGATAAGAGATAGAAGGAATGAGATTGAGCCTCAGGTCCAGCCAGAAACCAGATGAATTCTACTCCTCATATTTTCCAGTCACATGAGCCAGCAAATGAGATTCCCTGTACCTGAAAATATGTAACATTACTTTTACAGAAATAAGTGTATGGGTCCATTAAGTAAAGTTTCCAAGGTAACCCAAAGAAGGACTACAAATATAATAATATCAGCAGAAGGGGAGATGGGCTAGTCTAGAAATAAGCATCACAGCAGGAAGCTAGGAGGTAGTGGTACAAATGTATTATTTAGCTTTATGAGAGAATGAATAAGAGACATAGCTAAACAAATGAAAATTGGTTACCTCTGAGGAGCAGAGTTCAAGGAGCCACTACTTTCATTATCAGTCTCTGTCCTAATATTTTTAAAACCAGATGCATGAACCATATATGCATGAACTATTCAAAAGTAAGGTTGGAACACAACATAATTTCAGTTCCTCAAGTTGACTCAGCTGAAAGAGCTCATTTAAAGATAAAAACTAACACTTATAACTAAGAAAGTTGAGCATTAAAAGCCATATGCTTTGTTTTGTAGAAGTAGTGTAAAGTTCATAGAGCTTGGAATCACTTTCTTTCTGGTGTTTACAGGAAGTATAGCTTGGTCGGAGGTGGTGGTCATCAGAACTTTCCCAGGGAGGGTCTTCCTTAGAGAAGGCTAAGCAACAAAAGCTGGGCTTGGCCCCTTGGCAGGGGTCCACTGCCTGAGAGGTCCTTCCTTGACCCCCATAAAGGCCCATCAGTGCCCAAGTGTGAGTGGTCTTGAACCTGCAGGTGAGTGTTCCAGAGTTGGTGGAGATAGAAATGGTGGTTATTAGAGGAACGAGGGGAGGGGTGGGCAGCCAGGCCCCTCACTGCCACTCTGGCCTCCTCCCAGGGAGCTCAGGCAGCCTCAGGCAGGGGCCACTCCATGACTGCCTTTCTCTGCAGTGGCCTTCCTGGCAGCAACTCATACCCAGGTGGATCTACAGGAGCAAGAGCAGTTACTTTAAGGCAATGAGGACACTGGGGACTGAACTGCATGGGACGGGGAGTAAGGCACACTCTCTAGTCATGCTTTGTTGCTGATTTTCTCCTGGGATCAGAAGAATCTTCCTAATTCATGCTCCTTCTGACCTCCCCTCCGATGCCAGGTGCTCCACAAGCCTGCCATTCCCTCTTCTTCTGGGAAAATGAAAAGATAAACCTGAGAAGCCCTTCCCGGGCCCCCACCTCTGATTTTTCCATGATTCTGGAATGGACTGCCCACGAGCATGGAAATCACATTTGTCTTCTTCAATCCTCTATTCCCAGCACAGCACAGGGCAGGGCACAAAGGGAGCATTCAGAAAATACTTACTGAATGAAGTAATGAATTCTAACATTCTGTCTAACACTTTGATTCTGAGTCTATGCCTGTTATTCAAGAATTCCAAAATCTCATTACTGTACACCAAGGATCCCAGACCTGAATGCTGACAGGGACAGGGGCCAGGCAGTGAACTTTTATGAGTGAAACGAACAAACAAGCCCAAATACACAGTCCCTCCTCGGGTGTGGCGGGGCTTCCATTGGCCAGCAACTTTGATCGGCACCGCCGGACCCGCCTCTAGCTCCGCCCACGGCCCCACCCGCCCTCGCACCCCTGCTCCAGGCTCCAGGTATCTCAGCTCAAGGCTTTGCTTCCCTTCTGCAGTTTGGCTCTGGCCCTTGATCGTGGCTTGTTTTAGGCAAAACTTCTTGGTGCAAGTGGCAGAAAACAAATAAGGAAAACTAGATTGATTTACTGGCCCACATAATTGGAAAATACCGGGGTGTGGATTGGCTTCCGGGGCAGCCGAAGTCAGGGACTCAAACCACTTCTCTGGGGCTCTGTCTCCTTCCTTCCTTCCTCTCCTTTCTTAGCTTTGCTTCCTCCTTAGGAAGGCTTTCTCCTCACTGTGGAAAAGCTGCGTCAGAAAAGGTCCTTACAGCTTGGAGTTCTGTAGAAGAGGGACGGTCTCTCTCCAATTGCCCACATGTCAAATCTCAGTGATGACTGCGGCAGTGCTAGGGAGTGAAACGCTCACATGTCTTCCACCTGGCGTGGAGAAAAAGAGGGTCTCCCTGCATGCCTGGAGCACCCCCTACCCAAGCTCACGCAAGATGAGAGTGAGCCCAGCGGGCTGGTGCCCCAGCCACTCTGTCCAAGCACCAGGGGCAAAGACGGATCCACAGCCAGATCAGGGGGGTGAGACAGGCATTGAGAGGAGGAGGGAAACCCTTCTGTGCCTCATCAGCCCCTGGGCTGTCTGCGTGGTGACAGGAAGAGAAAGGATTACTGGAGAGACTGGAGGTGGGACTCAGCCCTCACCGCTATCCCCTAGCCCCTGCAAGAAGTAATATCGGCCGGGCGCGGTGGCTTATGCCTGTAATCCCAGCACTTTGGAGGCCAAGGCTGGTGGATCATCTGAAGTCGAGAGTTCGAGACCAGACTGACCAACATGGAGAAACAGTCTCTACTAAAAATACAAAATTAGCGGGGCATAGTGGCAGGCACCTGTAATCCCAGCTCCTTGAGAGGCTGAGGCAGACGAATCGCTTGAACCCGGGAGGCAGAGGTTGCGGCGAGTCGAGATTGTGCCAGTGTACTCCAGCCTGGGCAACAAAGAGCAGAACTCCGTCAAAAAGAAGAAGGAGGAGGAGGAGGAGGAGGAGGAGGAGGAGGAGGAGGAGGAGGAGGAGGCGGAGGAGGCGGAGGAGGAGGCGGAGGAGGAGAATAATACAAGTAATACACCAGGAGCTCTTCAGGCACTGGGCCTCTGCTAGGCTGCCTAAGGAGTGCAGACAGAACGAATAAACAATAGAAATTGGGTGCCTTATAATAATCCAAGGTTGGGCATGAGGCATTTATCACTGCCCACCAATCAGACGGCTGTCTAATTGCAGCAGGCAAATCACAGAGGAACCAGTCAGAAGCTGCCTCCTGTCAGATGGACTAATTAGATGAATTCATTTGTTCAGCCAATCACACACTGAGCACTGATAGGCACTCCTGTTAGGAGATAGTTAGCTAGCATTGGGGCACTCCTATTAGGATATAGTTAGCTAGAATCTCCAGCTTCTCAATGATCCTGAGCCTCCACAGGCCTCCCCACCTCCCTCACCTTGGAAAACAGCCTTTCTGACAAGCTCAGGGAAAAAAAATGTGCTCCTATAGGTACCTCCACCTCAAGGCACACAGGTGGGGTCCTGCCTGACGTTTTAGTGGCACTTTGATAGATACTTGAGTCATCAAGCTCATCCAAGTTGTCAAAATGTTATGATCTTCCTGAAATAAGTGATGAATGGAATCAAGTGTATTAAATGTTTCCCATGTTCCTGAGTATGTCACTGGGGAGTCATTCTTACTGTCTCCATGGGATCATTGGTGGGTTACACACAGGTCGAGGATACCATTAGGTACTCCCAGGGACCCAGCCCCAAGTGTCAGTCTCATTCAAGGGCTCTGAGGGCTTAAAAAAACCGTTTTATTGCAGTAAAATTTATGGACACAAATCTGTACATATTTAAAGTGTACGGTTTGATAATTTTGGCATACATCTACACCCATGAAACCATCACCATAATCAAGATAACATCGTCTTCATCTCCTCCTCTCTCCTATTTTATTTGTACCCCTTTGTCAGCCTCCTACCCTTCCCTCAACTAAACTGCTTTCTGACATTGTATGTCAGTGTGCATTTTTTAGAATTTTAAGTAGAATTATAGAGTCACTCGGCATACTAATTTTAGAGTTTATTCATGTTGGCATGCTTATCAATAGTTTGTTCCTTTTTATTTCTGAGTAATATTCCATAGTATAGATATACCACAACTAATCTGTCCGTCCACATGTTAGTGGACATGTGGGATGGTTACAAATAAAAATACAATGAACAAAGTGTAATGAAACATGTAATATACAAGTCTTTGCTTAAGCAAGTGCTTTCCTTTATCTCAGGTGTATACAGAGGAGGGGAATGGCCCTGTTATATGGTAGGTGTATGTCTGACTTTTAAAGAAATGGTCCAAGCATTTTTCAAAGCAATTGTACAGCTTTACCTTCCACCAGCAGCCTACAGCAGTGCCTGTTCCTCACATCTTTACCAAAATGTGGCATTATCAGCCTTTTCAGTTTTAACCATTTTAGTGGGTTTGTGACTTTAATTTCTACTTGCCTAAGACTCCTGATGTTGAGAAACTGTTATGTGCTTATTTGCTATTCATACAAGAGGACATCAAAAAAATTCATGGAAATTTTAATTAGAAGATAAAAATAAGGGCCAGGCACGGTGGCTCATGTGTGTAATCCAGCACTTTGGAAGGCTGAGGTGACTGGATCACAAAGTTGGGAGATCAAAACCATCCTGGCTAACACAGCGAAACCCCGTCTCTACTAAAAATACAAAAAATTAGATGGGTGTGGTGGCACACACCTGCAATCACAGCTACTCAGGAGGCTGAGGCAGGAGAATCACTTGAACCTGGGAGGCAGAAGTTGCAGTGAGCTGAGATCATGACACTGCACTCCAGCCTGGGTGACACAGCAAGACTTTGTCTCAAAAAAAAAAAAAAAAAAAAAAGATAAAAACAAAAACATAAACTTTATCTCTCAACATAAGCTCCATCAAGGTTAAGACACTTTTGAAGTGATGATACCAGCCATCTAGTCTATCCCTTAAAAACTAAGGGTCCTGGCAATTTAACCTTGCCAATGTGGCCTTTTTTACATTATTAACAGAAGAAAAAATTGATGCACTGTTTTTTTTAGAAGTAAGAAGAAGCCAAATCAGCACGGTAAAATCAGCACTCTTGCAAAATTGCCTGTTTGATGAAAGAAATGAGCAGGCTCATTGTCATGCTGAAGAAGGACTCTCTGATGAAGCTTTCCTGGCTGTTTTTCTGCTACAGCTTTGGTTAACTTTGTGAAAACACTCTCATAATAAGCTGATGTTATTGTTCTTTGGCCCTCCAGAAAATTAACAAGCAAAATGCCTTGAGCATCCCCCCCATCTAAATGCTACAGTGACCTTTTCTTAACCCGTCCACTTTGGCTTTACTCTACCACTTCCACCTCTTGGTAGCCATTGCTTTGGTTTTGCCTTGTCTTTAGCATCATACTGGTGAAGATGTGTTTTATCACTTACTACGATTTTTTGAGGAAGTAATTCAGAATCTTGATCCCTTAAAGTATTCATTGAAAACACTGCTCTTGTCTGCAGCTGATCTGAGTGTAACAGTTTTGGCATCCGTTGAGTGGAAAGTCAGAGTTCCATAAATTGAACACAATTGAGATGTCTATAATGTTGGCTGTTGTTTGTGCTATTAATAATCACTTCTCTTCAATAAGGGCATAAATGAGATTATTTCCTTGCAAACGTACATGGATGGTCTGCCACCATAGGCTCACCTTCAACATTGTCTTGTCCTTCTTAAAACAAGCTGTCTGCTGGGCACAGTGGCTCATGCCTGTAATCCCAGCACTTTGGGTGGCCAAGGCAGATAGATCATGAGGTCAGGAGTTTGAGACCAGCCTGATCAATATGGTAAAACCCTTTCTGTACTAAAAATACAAAAATTAGCCGAGCATGGTGGCACCTGTAATTCCAGCTACTCATGAACCTGGGAGGCAGAGGTTTCAGTGAGCCAAGATCATGTCCCTGCACCAGCCTAGGTGACAGAATGAGACTTGACCTCAGCAAACAAACAACAGCAACAACAAAACACCAAGCATTTGTGAACCGCCAATTTCTTTGGGGCATTTTGTCTCCACAAACTTTTCCTAAAGCATCAATTATTTCACCATTCTTCCACCAAAACTTCACCGTAAATTTAACGTTTGTTCTTGTTTTAATTTCGACAGGGGCTCTTTTCAAACTGACGTCTTATCCCTCGTTGTGCCTTTCACTAGCTCTTGGTCAAGCATGTTATAACAAGTTAATACAAGTTTATTTTGGTGCAAAAAAATTTAGAAATCCATGCATAAGTTTCCATGAACTTTTGAAGATGTCTTATATATCTTCTTTAATAAAGTGTCTGTTGCTCATTTTTTTGAGATGCTCACCTCTATATTGTCAAGTTTTAAGAGTTTGTTGTATATTCTGGATAAAAATTATTTACTGCTTTTTTTGCACTCATTTTGCAAGCAAAATATGTTTTGCACAGTCTATGGGCCACCTTTTCATTTTTGTAAATGTCTTTGTAAAGCAAAGTTTTTAATTTTGATGAAACTCAATTTATTGATTTTTTTTTTCTTTTATAGTTTTGTCCTATTTAAGGTCTTCAGATTTTTTCATTTATTCATTGATTCTCTGACCTTTATATAAGATATTTTCTTAGCACCTGTTATGTGTTAGAAACAGGGAATGCAATAGGCTACTCTCTGTTCTCACAGAGCTTATAGTCCATGGAAGTGGCTGACAGAAAAAGATACAAATATCTATTCCAACTTTGAGGTCCCTTAGCTCCCAACCCTTCATGGCTTCCCTTCACATTCAAAGGAAAAATCAGAGTCCCAGGCATAGCACACAAGTCCCTCCCCCATGCCCAGATCTATCCCCTTCCCCCAGAGGCCTCCCTGTGACCTTGTTCCTTTCTCCTCTCATCTACTCCCTGTGCTCCAGCCACACTGACCTCCTGTCAATCGTCAAACCAACTAGGCCTATTCTGACCTCAGGGCCTTTACATTTGCAGTTCCTTCTACAGGAACCTGCTTCCCTCAGCTGTAACCAGGGCTTGTCCCTCCACTTCATTTAGGTCTCAGATATCCCTGAAGGGTCACCTATCCCAGCTCATCACTTTCTGGCACTCTTGACCCTGTTTTATTTATTTATTTATTTTAGCCCTTATTACCGCTGACATTATTTATATGTGTATTTGTTTATTATTTCTCCCCTTTTTATACTGTGTACTAGATTGTGAGCTCCACCAGGGCAGGGATTTGGCCATTCTCCTTCCTGCTCTATCCCAAGGCTGTAGGACAACATTTGGCACATGGTAGATCCACAGTAGCAGCAAATGAAGAGGTTGGAGCCAGGCGCTTCCAAGTTAAACCCCAGCTTCTTTTTTTTTTCATGATGTGACCTTGGATTAGATCCTGCCTTCTTTGAGGTCTTTATGAAACAGACCTGCTAATCATGTCAAACTCGCAAAGGGATTGTGAGGTGGACAAGAATTGAGGCAGGAAAAGTCCCAAGAGTGTGTCCTGGCACACAGAATATGCTCTAACAGATACGATTACTCCTGCTGCTACTATCATTACTATAACAGTAGGAAGGAAGGGGCTTGGTGCAATTGTTTGATTCAATTATGGAGAGAAAATGTCGATGTTATAGGACCATCAGTTTCCTTGCTCACTGCACAGTAACAGACCAATACACTGAGAGGGCAGGGTTTTCAGCAGAGAAAGAGTTTAGTGATCATGGGGTGGCCAAGCAGGGAGATGAGAGGGATCCTCAAATCCGTGTCTCCAAAGTGTTCTGGGCGGAGATTCTTAAGCACATCATAGAGGGCAAGGGGCTAGAAAATTGGGGTCATTGATTGGTGGGGGAAGAGAGATGAACTCATCAGGAGGCAAAATCTGCATTCTTCGGTGAGTCAGAGTTCTGCGTGGGGGACGTGTGAGGGGAGAAGGAAAGGCACACACGCAATACCTTGAAGGGTAAACAACTTTTATTCCATGCAAATGGCAATGCAGAAATAATAAGCAGATGATACAGTAAGCAAATTAATAAAATAAGCCAATCAATATAAGTAAATGATATAATAAGCAAATTGCAATGGGAAGGGGAGAAAGGAATATATTTAGACTCACCAAACTACGGAGGATTCACCACCAGACTAGGAAGCAGCAGCCTGGGCTCCAGAGTTGGCCACTCGTCCGTGCACAGACCAGGAAAGGTTTCAGAAAGCTTCTGTGTAGTCTGGGACCCTAACTCTTTTATAAACTCCAAAGATACTCTCTTCCCATCTTGTTTCTGCCTAAAGCTCCAGTTAGCATGTTGACCTAGGACAGTTACTTGCAGGTCTACTGGCCCATCCCGTGTGGGGCATACATCCAGGGCCAGTTGCCCAGCTTGTTCAGCTTGTTCAGCTTGTCCAAAAGCCATGCTCTCTTCCTCCCCACAGTGAAAGCCTTGGTGTTTTCTAGTGACTGTGTGCAGAGGCTGTAAAGTGTTACCTAAATGGGGAATATAATGTCTCCAGAATTCAGACAAGTCAATAAATTTTGGGACCTCCTTTTTTTGTGGTAGGGATTGCAAATTCTAGTATTTTAGCCGTAGCCTCTGGTAAAATAGACTATTTTTCTGCATTCCATAGGATGCCAAGGAATTTTACAGTTTATGCAGGTCCTTGATTTTTACTAGGGTTAATTCACCACACTTGAGATAAGAGCTGGGTTTTTACCTGCTTCAAGCCCCTGCCGACTAGTTCCCCACTTCTACCCTGACCAACGCCACTCGGACAGCTGCTTTTTTTTCAGCAATAGGCTGGTAGCTTTGAACCTGATCAGTTAAGACACAGGCCTGGCATTGGGCCAGGGCCAGTCTGGAAGTCAGATTAGCATTTTCCTTTTCCAGCTTACATTTCTCTTGTAGCAGCCAGCCCCTATCTTGACACATTAACTTGTAAGCAGTAGGTAAACACCCTCCACTCCAGGAGATCCCCTCAGCATCTCCTTTGCTGACGGGAATCCGCTGCAGCACTTCACACACAGTCAAAGGTTTAAAATGCACTAATTTAGATTCCCAGTTCTCACAAAGGCCAGTTCCCCTGTACCACTCAGTCGCCAAGCGGGAGAGCTGCGGAGTTCTCATCCTGGGATATGGAAGTTTCCGAGCCTTCAGCCCTGTCCTTGTGGCCAAAAAGTGGCACACTTTTCTTCTTCTCAAATTCTGTTCATGATACCAAAAATGTCCTGTATGAGAGGCATGCGAGGGGCGAAGAAAAGGCACACGCATGGGGAGAGCAGAGCTTTATCCCACATAAATGGCAATGCAGATATAATAAGCAAATGATATAATAAGCAAATTGCCATGGGAAGGGGAGGGGGAAGCTATATATATTATATTATATATACATATATATAATATATAGAAGAAATATACATATATATTTACACTCACCAAACTGTGGGGGATTCATCACCAGACTGAGAAGCAACAGCCTGGGCTCCAGAATCGCCCACTTGGGTTCATGTACAGGCGAGGAGAGGTCTCACGAAGCTTTGGTGCAGTCTGGGACCCTAGCTCTTTTTATTTGATTTATTTATTTATTTATTTTGAACACAAAACCCCAATAGGTATTTGCTTAAAATGTGAAAATTATATTTACATATGATAGACAGAATAGAGTAGTAGCTATGAACGTGAACTTTCTGGCCAGACCATGGAGTTTGAATCCCAGCTCTGCCACCTGTCAACTCTATGATTTTAGAGGGATTACTTGACCTTTTTGTGCCTGGTAAGTGAAATTAATAATACCGCCATAGAGGTGTTATAGGGGTCCAATGAAGTGATATATGTAAGCCATATATATAAATGATATATGTAAGCTATATATGTAAGTGATATTTGTAAGTTATATATGTAAGTGATATATGTAAGTTGTATATGGAAGAATGTGGTCTGACATGGAATAAACTCTCATTAACATTACCTATTATGATGATTACTGTGTAGCAAAATAGGTACATTATTACAAAATGCTTTTAAATTGTAAATTTAAGATTAAGATAGGTGGTATTCCCAGCATTTTGGGAGACCGAGGCAGGTGGATCACCTGAAGCTAGGAGTTCAAGACCAGCCTGACCAACATGGTAAAACCCCATCTCTACCAAAAAATATAAAAAATTTAGCCAGACATGGTGACATGTGCCTGTAATCCCAGCTACTTGGGAGGCTGAGGCAGGAGAATAGCTTGAACCTAGGAGGCAGAGGTCGCAGTGAGCCAAGGTCACACCACTTCACTCTTTTTATAATGAGTTGTTTGGCCTGAGGCTTAGTCTCAAGGGCCCTTTGTGACTGGGCCCAAGGAACTCAAAAAAGTCAACTTGTTTTTGTGATCATCTATTGTTTTTCAATAACTAATGTAGAGGAATAGATTGAAATAGAGATTTCTCTGTGAACACCTCAAGGAGCTCACACAACCTGTTCCGGGACTTGGTGACCATTGTTTGTGTCCATGTTCAACTGAGTTCAAATTTAACATTTAACTTTTCCTCCACAGTCAGCTCCTTGTGGGGTTCTTTAGACCAGCTGATTGATGTCACTAGTTTCATCAGTACGCAAGTCCTGAAAGAATATCTCAAATGGTAAAGTTAATGTTTTGAAATGCTCAAGCTGTTATCTACAGAACAGTTAAGGGGAATTATAATCTGGGTTCTATGGGATTCTGGGCAATAGGTAGCAAACAATAGGAGGAAGTAGGTCAGAGAGAAAGCTGACCTAATGATTCATGCTGGATGTGCTGCAAGCTTCATTTATTTTCATCTCACCCCCTCCCCTTTTTCCTGATTAATTTTGTAAAGTTTACAGGAACAGTTCCATGGGTGCTGGGTTCTGAAATGTAAGAGCTCGCCCGTCTGATAAGGAGGGAAGGGCAGGTGAAAAAGCAAGGGTGGATGCTTGCCTGCTGTGTACCTCATTGATATTTGTGCCTCTGCCTCACTTTGACTCAAGGGCACCATGGGACTCGGTAAGGTCTCCAGCTGAGAAGGCCCCTTTGTGCTGCTGAGGAGCACTCTTGGGCCAAATGGAGGGCAGGCTGGAAGAGACAAGCTTAAGGGTAGAGAGGCTGGTCTATTCATGGAGCTTTTGGTGCCAGGAGGGCAGATGAGCTGGAGGACCAGGGAGGGACCCAGTGATCAAGTTAGGCCAAGGTCATCTCAAGAGAAGCAGCCAAGTTTGTGGATGTGATGCTGAAATGTCCTGGCTACTGAATGTGGCTCTTTCAACCTGTAGCTAACATCAGACTCCTCCCACCTGGACAGGACCCTGTTTGCAAATGGGGGCTCCGTGGATGAGAGGTTGGAGAGCTGAGATGGCTAGAGAGTCAGCCAGGGCATCCTCTCACAGCCCGCAGGGCTGTCAGGAAGACGCTGTCTGCCTACACACCATGGCAGCAAAACCCGCTAAGACTAGGGAGCCTTCCTCCCCACAAGAAAGACAGAGGGAAACGTGTCTGTTGCCATGACACACTTATGTTTTCAGGAGACAAAGTGATTGTTTTCCCACTTTTGCACTGGAAAGCAATGAATGGAAGACTCCACCTGCTGTGACATTCGTATCCTTCCCCAGCCACTAAACAACAGAATAGACTTCCAGGCCCAGCTCACTGGTGCCTGAAATCCCTCCACTGGAGCTTTGGCTTGCGGCTTTGTCTTTCATAAAAAATGCAAATACCTGACAACCTCCATGTAGTCAACAAAAATAACTTAGGTTCATTCATTCTACAAATATTTACTGAGTCTCTTCCGTAAACCAGACAGTGGCTAGAGGCTGGGAGTAAAGAGATTAATTAAGATTTGGCTCATCGTTTCAAGGAACTCACAAGCTGTATGTGTGTGTGTCTCTGTGTGCTTATTTGGGGGCTGGGGAGGGCAGACATGACCTAGAAACATAACTGTAACTGTTCCAAGTGACAGGATGATTGTGCACACAAGAAACCTTGGGAACCGCCAGCAAGGACCCAATTATGTGTGACTTGACGTCACACTACTGATCTAATATGTCAGAGAAGAAGAAAATACCAAACGGAGGGAAGAGCAAGGGCAGATGAATGGAGTCATGAGCCAGTACCGGGGAGGGGGACTCCATGCCACTAAGCAGCAGGTTTGGCCATAAGGCAGGGCATGGAGACAGGGCAGGAGCAGCAGGAGGAGTTCTGATTGACTGGATCATATTCATGATCTTAGGTGACAGTGACTGTCTTAGGGCTCTGCTGCCTCCCCAGCCTCTAGTTCACGACTTCTCGCTAAGTCTACCAGACCAACCTTGTGCTCTCCCCACGTGGCCTGAACAACCTACCCCCAGCTCCAGGGCTGGATTCTGATTGGCCTAAGCTGCCAGTCTATCTTACCCTGCTGTACGGTGATTGGTTAAGGGAATGTCACATGACCCATTTCAGACCAATGAAAGAGGAGATGTTTGCTGGGGTCTCTGGGAAAAAGGAGCCGCCCCTCTCTTCAGAGGGAGCTGCCGGAAAAGACTCCATCTCTTCTGGTCATTGACGGAGTGAGGGTGTGACTGGCCCGCAAGGACAGCAGCATGTGGAGGAGGAGAGAGGAGAGAATGCCAGAGAGATGGAGCCCAAGCCTGAACCCGGGGTCAAAGGGCGCCGTGGGAAACCCCGCTCTGTAGTTCTCGGTCAGCCGTGCCGCTGACTTCCTACATTTGCTTAAGCTGGTTTTGTTCAGTTGGTTTCTGTTTCGTTTTGTGTTCTGTCACTTTCAAGTGAAAAATTCCTGATTGGTCCAGGGCAAAAGTTGATAACGCTGGACAAAGAGAACAGGCACTGGGCGCCTGGAACCTGATGGGGGATGCCTGTTGGTAAGTCTGTTTTATCCTGAGCTCATCGGCATTCACAATTGTCCCTGTAAGTCGGGATCTTTCCGCAAAAAAAACATTGTCTGATCCTTAACGCTGGCCTGGCACCTGCAGAGCAAGTCCTGGTCGGGCAGCCCAGGTTTTAGGAGCCCTGGGCTCTGTCCCAACCGAACCTACTGCCTGGCTATGGAGCCTGTGCTGAGTTATACCCACTCTCTGGGTCCAGGCTGTAATTCATCCATTAGCCCTGAGACTGTGAGCTCCGAAAGGGAAGGCGTGATGTCCAACCCATCCCTATGGCCCCTGAGCCCAGGACAGGCCCGGCACAGAGCATGTGTCGGTGGGGCTGTTGGCCGATCATTGTGAGAGCTGCACAGTTCTGCTCTAACCTCTCAGGACCAGGCCATGCGTGATGCTGACACACACAGCTGCAGTTCCATTAGTCCACCCTGAGAGCCACCTGGAGCCCCTGGCCCAACACGAGAACAGCAGAAAATCTCGCAGGAAGAGACTTTGCATGCAGGCTGTATGGCAGAGGCTTTAGCTTGCACGCAACCTCAATCTCTGTCGCAGACTCACTGAACCACAGTTCGGCTATAGAGTGAGGGAAATCCCTGAAAGGCTCAACCGTTTACTCTCTAGCTGCAGCTGATCTGGGCAGTCAAGGTCAAGAATTCTCTCCTCAGTCTCATGCAGGCACCACTCACGGGGATAAGACTGAAAGGGGATAAAAATAAACCAATGGAAGTCAACCCAGGTTTATTCCTTCGAAACAGCAGAGCCAGAGCTCTGCCCTGCTGGGTGCTGTGGACTGTACTCAGTGTGCTCAGAGAGAGAGGACACAAGCCTGTATTCACAGGCAGGAGGAGAGGAGCAGAGAAGGCAAGAGTAGAGAGACCTATGACGTAGGTCAGAGGCCAAAGGCCTGGGCTAGGCTGGTGATCTCAATCCTGTCTCTAGCCTTCTAGGACTGGGGTTTCTCTCTTGAGAGCGGGTAGGAGGTGGGTAAAGGTGCAGAGTGAGGGCCTCGGTTGTACTAGATCATCAATTCATTGGTACACTCAGTCATTCATACATTTACTAGCATCTTCCAGCCTGGGACTTCAAGTTGCTAGCCTGGAAAATGAGCCATGAACAGGGGATTACACAGAAACATATACTTACCTATTGTAATAAGGGCCGCAAAAGGAGACATGATGAGAACTCGGTTGTAAAGATTGAAAGATCTGCAACAGAGAGGGCGAGGAGTTAGGGGGAAGTGTTAGTTGATGTTTGTCTTTACATATATCCTTACCCTCATAATAACCCAACATGTCAAATAAAAAAAAAAGGGGGTTGATTAAAAGGCAGAGATTGTCAGATTGGATAAAAAGGAAAGAAAGACCCAACTATATGCCATCTACACAAGAAATAAACTTTAAATATAAAGCCACATATAGGTTAAAAATAAAAGGTTGAAAAAGATACACCACACAAGCATTAATCAAAAGACAATCAGAGTGATTGTATTAGTTCATTTTCACACTGCTGTAAAGAAATATACTAGACTGAGTAATTTATAAAGGAAGATGTTTAATTGACTTACAGTTCCACATAGCTGAGGAGGCCTCAGGAAATTTAAAATCATGTCAGAAGGCAAAGGAAAAGCAGGCACCTTCTTCATAAGGTGGCAGGAGAGAAATAATGAGAGCTCAGGAAAAACTGCCACTTTAAAAACCTTCAGATCTCACGAGAATTCACTCACTATCATGAGAACAGCATGGAGGAACCACTCCCATGATCCAATCACTTCCCTTCCCCAACACATGGGGATTACAGGTCCCTCCCTTGACGTGTGGGGATAATTCGTGATGGGATTTGAGTGGGGACACAGCCTAACCATATCAATGACTACATTAATCTCAAAGTATATTTTGGGGAAAATAATATTACCAGGGATAAAGAAGACAATTTCTTAATTCTGAAGAAGTCTACTCATTAGGAGGACATACAATCCTAAATGTCTATGCACCTAATAACAGAATTCTAAAATACATGGAAAAAAAATTATAGAACAGCAAAAAGAAGCAGATAAACTCACACAGAATTTAGAACAACAAAAATCAGTGAGGATTTGGAAGTTTTAAACAGCACAATCAATCAACTTGACCAAACTGACAATTATAAAATACTACAAACAATATCAGAATATACATTCGTTTCAACTGCACATTGATCTCCTACCAGGATAAATCACATTCTAGGCCATAAAAATGTCTCAATGAGTACACAAGGATTGAAGCAATCCAAGTATGTTCTCCGCCCATAATGGAATTGAATTAGAAATTAATAATGGAAAGATCTCTCTGGAAAATCACCAATGGTTTGAAAACTAAATAACACATTTTAAAATAACCCATAGGTCAAAAAGAAAATAAAAATGGGAATTAGAAAGTGTTTTGAACTCAATGAAAATTAAAAACAACATATCAAAAATTGTGAGATGCCACTAAATCAGTACATAGAGGCTTTATTTTAGTATTAATGACTTATAGTAGAAAAGAAGAGTCTCAAATCGGTGCTCTCAGATTCAATCTTACAAAATTTGAGAAGAACGAGCAAATGAAAATCAGAATAAAGAAAGGGAGGAAATATCAAAGATCAGAGTGAAATCAATACTGTAGAAGAACAGAAAAAATAATAAAGACAACCAGTAAAACCAAAAGCCAGTTCTTTGAGGAGATCAATAAAATTGATAAAACTCTAGCCAGATCATCAGGAAAAAAAAGAAAAAAGACACAAAGAACAAATATCAGAAATGAGAGGGGTGAAATTTGCACAAATTCCACAGATATTAAAATAATAATATAATATTTTGTACAACTTCATGCCAATATGGTTGACAAATTAGAAGAAATGGACTAATTCACTGAAAAATATAAACTACTGAAGCTCACTCAGGAATAAATATATAACTTGAATAGTTGTAAATCTACCAAAAATTCAAGTAAATTTGTTAACTCTAAGTCTAAAGTTACCTTTAGTAAATCTACTAGAACTACGTTTTGTAGTTAAAAATCTTTTCCATAAGTAAAATTGCAGCTCAGATGGCTTTCCTGAAAAATTCTACCAATCATTTAAGAAATAAATAATAGCAATCTTCTAAAAAATCTTCCCCCAGAATAAAGATGAGTAAATACTTCCCAGCTCTTTCTTTGTTGCCAGTATTTCTCTTATACCAAAACTTGACAAAGGCATAACAAGAAAAGAAAACTATAACCAATATTCATTATGAAAGTAGATGACAATTTTCTAAGCAAAATTATAACAAATAAAATACAGCAATATATGAAGTGTGTAGCACATCATAATTAAATGAGACTTATGCCAGGAATAAAGGATTGGTTTAACATTTGAAGATCAATGTGATTCCTCATATTAACAAACTCAAAAAAAAAAAAACTCTACAAAATATCTACAGAAAAAAATTTTTGATAAAATCCAACATTCATTCCTAATGAAAACTCTCTGTAAGCTAGAAATAGAAGTGAATTTCCTCAACCTAATAAGGAGTATTTACAAAAACTGTAGCTTACATCCTACTTATTTATGGTGAAAGAGTAACTATTTTGCCCTAAAATCAAGAAAAAGCCAGGATGTCTGTTCTCACGACTTTTATTCATTTATTATACTAGAGGTTCTGACCAGTTCTATCAGACAAGGAAACGCTAGTCATTCGGTACAGATAGAAAGAAGTAATACTCTTTATTCACATACAACATGAATACCTGGGTGGAAAATCTAATGGAATTTATAATACAAGCAAAGCTACCAGAATTACAGAAAGAGATTAGTAAGCTGCAGGATATAAGAGCAATATACAAATATCAGGTGTATTTCTATATGTTAGCAATAAATAATAAAAAATAACAATTAGAAAAACAACATTTACAATAACATAAAATATTACAGAGGTTCTACACACTGGAAACAACAAAACACTATCAATTTCTCCCTAGTTGTTCTATAGATTCACTGCAATCGCAATCAGAAACTCAGCTGTATACCTTGCAGAAACTGAAAAAAACGATTCTAATATCTATATGTAAATGTAGGACCTAGAATAGTTAAGACAATATTAAACACAAAGAAGAAAGTTGGAAGACTAACAGTACTTAATTTCAAAATTTATTCTAAAACTACAATATCAAGACAATGTGCTGTTGGCATCAAGAATGACAGACCAGTGAAATAGAATAGAGTCCCGAAACAGACCCACACATACACAGACACTTGATTTTTTACAATGACATAAAAATAATTCTGTTCAAAAGAGATAGGGTTTTTCTTCAAAAATGGTTCTGGGACCATTGGATATCCATATTCAAACAAACAAAGGTGAACTTTGATCCATACCAAATGTAAAACCTAAAACTATAAAGCATCTGAGGAAAGCACAGGGAAAAAGCTTTTATGAGATTAGTTTAAGTGAAGATTTCTTAGATATAACATCAAAAACACAATTCATAAAGGAACAAACTGATAAATCAGACTTCATCAAAATAAAAATGTCTGCTCCTTGAAAGACACTTTTAAAGAGAATGTAAAGATAAGCCACAGACTGTAAGAAAACATTTGTAAATCATGGGTCTGCTAAAAGACATATATTCATATTTAAATCAAAAGGTGATATAAGAAAACAGACAACCCAATTTAAAGGCAAACGCTTTCAACAAATATCATCAAAGTGATTTATGAATGGCAAATAAGCACATGAAAATATGCTCAACAACTGTAGTCATTAGGAAAATGCATATTAAAACCACAGTGAGCTTCTAAAATTCACCTATTTTAATGGTTAAAATATAAAAGACTCATCATACTAAGTGTTGGTGAGACTATGAAAAAA
This sequence comes from Saimiri boliviensis, assembly GCF_048565385.1. Classification (NCBI taxonomy): domain Eukaryota; kingdom Metazoa; phylum Chordata; class Mammalia; order Primates; family Cebidae; genus Saimiri; species Saimiri boliviensis. The sequence goes on along the minus strand of NC_133459.1, from coordinate 28,712,453 downwards.
TTATAATTCTCCTACACTTCCAGTGGGAATATAAAATGATATCTCTCCTTTGTGGTTAAACATACATGTACTATGTGATCCAGCTATTTCACTCCTAGTTTTTACTCAAGGAAAATTAAAGCATATATTCATACAAACACATGCAAATGTTCATAGCAGCTTCATTTACAATAATAAAAAAAAAAAACTTGGAAAAACTCAAACCTCCATCAACTTAACAGGCCAATGAGCAAACAAATTATATATTCATATAATAAACTACTATTCAGCAATAAAAAATGAAGGATTGATATGTTCAACAATATGGGTATATTTCAAAAGTATCATACTGAATGAATGAAGCCAGATAGAGTGCCATACTATATGATTCCAATTCTAGAAAATGCAAGCTAATCTCTTGTGACAGAAAGTAGATCAGTGGTTGACTTGGGATAATGGTGAGGGAGAGGGGAGTAGGTGGGAGGGCTGACTAAAAAGGGATACATGTAATGTTGTTGTGGATGATAGATACTCTCAGGATCTTGTCTAAGGTGCTTATTTTATTATTAGATTTTACACTTAAATATGCACAGTTGATTGTATGACAATTATTCCTCAACTAAGTTGTTGAGGGAAAAAATATCTGAAGAGTTGCGAGGGTTTCTATGACAAGAGTCATTCAATTGGTGGCCCTGGGAGCCCTTACTGATGCCTCTGGCAAGGCAGTAGCCAGACCTCATCAGGGATAAAGGGCCTGTTTCCAGCACAGATGACAGAAGCCCTAAATGGCACTATTAGTTTGGGATAAAGCAAATGGGGAGGAAACAGAAAAGGAGGTGAGATTTACACAAGGCAAGAAGAGGTACAGGTTTAGTCCAAGCTGAGCCTTGAGTTCAAAAGCTGTGAGTATTGGATAGGCCTTCCATCACCCTATCCAATCACTTTCATCTTATGGATGAGAAAACTGAGGTTCAGAAAGGCGAGGGGACTTTCCCTAAGCTACACAGCCTATCAGAGCAGAACTGGCACCAGCGCTTGGTCTCCTCCCAATCACCACATTAGTTGAAGGGTAGAACTACTTCCTAGCTGATAATAATAAACTCCCCATGATGAACACTTTCTAGTTGTCATGCCTGACACTAAACATTTCACATGTAATCCTCCAGCAACTTGTCAAGAAAGAGTCTGCTGTTACTCACTTTTTACTGGTGAGGAAGTCCCAACCTCTACAGTGTAATTGTAAAGCCCTTAGGGAATCAATCCAATTCAATTCCTATCCTCAACCATTCTAGCTCCTATGTTATAGCTGAGGAACCTGAAGACCCCAAAATGCAAGTGGCTGCCCTGACTCACAACTTATGGCTTTATTGAGTCTCTGTGGTTTACTTGTGCCTGGAGCTGAGTTCATGGAGTTTAGAGAGCTGGACTGTGTCATGAAATGTTTCGTCTGTTTGTTCACTTGGTGTGAGGCAAAGGGTATACATACATGTATGTGGTAATGCATACCTGCATATGGGGAGCCATGTCAATGTGCTTCTATGTGCATGTTCTGGTATATGCATACATGTTATTATTATGTATCTGCTACCTTTCATCTAAATTTCTCAGGAACCACTTTGGAACTGCTTTTCCAAAAGACATTTTGTGTCTATGGTGGCAGATGTGGTTTTCTCTACTTTTCTGCAGACCAGCTCAATGCCCTGTGTCCCATGGTGGAGGCTAGATGGGGCTGCTTTTGCCCCTTTCTCATTTGGGGTAGCCACTTAAGAATAAAACCATGGTCATTGGGAAGAAGGGTTGGCTGATATTTCCCAGACATAGTTATGAGCTTGAATGACTTGAAAATAATATAGCATCTGAGTGAGATGTGATTCCAGAGGGGTAAAGAGATATTCTTCTTCCACAAAACTGCAAAGCTAAAAATATATGCATAAATGGTACCAACCCAAAATACAGACCTAGAGTCTTCTATACCACTTGTTTGCCTGACTAACATCTGTTCAATTTGGTCTCAAACCTCATCCTCCCTGGGAAGACTTCTCGGACACTCGCATTTTCCTCCCCTGGTTTTATCATCCATGGTGCCTGTTCTGTACTGTAATATATTACGATACCGAACAGGGGAGAAGTTGATGGCTAAGAAGTATGGAGGAACTTCCCTTAATAGTTTATCTACATGATTATAAATTTGTCAAAGGTACTTGCCCTACACACTAGAAATGTGTCAATTTTTTACACTCTGTAAATCACAATGTAATAGAATTAATTTTAAAAATGTACTCCCCAGCCCGCAGTAGTACTCAGTCCATCTAGTCTTCATTCATCTCTCAAATGGTGAGAACAGAACACAGAACTTAAGACAAGAATGCATCTGCAAGAACCCTATTTTAGTACCATGGACAGAGGCATCCACGGGGAAGAAGGGCCGAGAGATGTCTGCATTGTTCAAGCCAAGGCAGAAACCTGGTGTCTTCTGGCTACTGGTGTCAAGACACGTGGGGAACCCAGGTCATGACAGGTTATGACAGGTCACCTGGTCCAGTAACTTCCTTCTGCATAGCATGTTATCTAGACAGCCTCATAATTTATAAACATCCAGAGACTGTCATGGTCATGGTGGGGAAAGATCAGAAAACTCTGGCTCTAGTCCTTGACTCCTATCAGCTGCTCATGCCATGACCTTGGACAAGTCACCTTCATCATCTGGGCCTCACTTTCTTCATCCTTAAAATGAGAGGTTGCACCAGATGATCTCAAGGGCCTTTCCAGAAACAATCTCCTTAGTATAAAGATTCTACAACTTCCATATTACAGTGTGTGTGGGTTTTCCCCACCATCTTACAGATGATCCTAGGAAACTTTGAAAACTGTAGTTCCCTGTTATTTGTTCTGCATAGTCTATCATCATTGAAGCAGACCTTCCCTGCCATTGTCCACACTCCTTTGTTCTGAGCCCTTCTGGTACCCAGTCTTGCTGGGCAAAGGAGTCCAGGGACAGTCATAGACAAAGGCTCGAAGTCAGTCAACTTTGAAAAGTGTGTGGGGCTTTGGTATAAGATAGAACCAAACTTGGACCAAGGCTCCACTACTCACTCTCTGCGGAACTTTAGAAATGTCACTTATCTCTGAAGCATTATGTGAGATTGGCTGCTTACCTCACTGGGAAGTCATTCGCGGTCAGGCTGAGTCATACGCATTCCCCTCGCCTGTTGCTCTAACATTTGCACTAGTTGTTTTGCACACAAGACAATGACTCACTCATAATTCTTTATTTAAATTTCTTCTTGATTGATCTGCTAGGCAAAATTTGCCTTGAGCTTCTTATTGCAATACTCATTACAGCCACCATTAGAACATCGATTCTTAACTGTTCTCCCACTAATATAATTGCTGTTAGACTGACACGAATAATCCTTGCTCTCATTAACATAATAAAATCTGTTAGCTGCATTCTTTCACTTGTAAGGCCTGGCTATCTGTGCCTCTTCAGGTTTTGTTCGTCTGAGCCAAGCCATCTGCCTCTCTTCGAAAACATGGCCCTTTCTCCTTCTGTCTCCACTATCAGTGATATGGATTCTTCCTCCCCTCCTTAAGAACGCACAGCTTTGTAAATTTGAAATGACTATTCCTGCTGCTGTTGCTACCACTGCTTGAAATTCCCTGGACCAGATATAACGTACTTTGCCAGCATTATTCTTATGAAAAAGGTACCATTCTCATTCCCCATTTCACAGATTTGAAAATTGAAGTCTAGAAAGCATGAGTGAGTTTTCCTCAATCATTTAACTCATGAGTGATGGAGATATTTGATTTCAGGTGTTTCTGACCCTAGAAAACACACCTTTGGCATTTTGCACTATGGAGAGGGACTCATCCTCTTTTTGCTCCTCCTGCTTTATGTTCTTTTATTTTTCCTCCTCATTTCTTCACCTCCCACCAGTTCTCTGCCCACACTCCAGAATGTCCAACTCTCCCTTGGACTCAGGCAGCCTGAGATCTGTGATTCCAAGTCAATTGCCATGACAGTGAAGTAAATTTTGCCTTGAAGATGCCTCCCCTCATTCCACAAGGAGCTTTCCAGGGACTCCAATCACTATAGCCCTGCCTGAAACCTCTCCCCTGATTCTAGAGCTGCTTGTCTGGGAACTACCATCAGTTTCCCCCTTGGTTCTTTCCGGTGGTTCAGAAGTGGCCCTGGCTGTGCTCCAAGCATCACCTTGCTGCACATGGTGAGCCATGATAATACTGTTTCAGGGTTTACTTCATACATCTCTGCAAAGAAGCTTCTGGACCTTTTATGATCTTCACAGCATTTGGGCAACTTGAATATTATGCCCACCTGAAAGACAGGAAACTGAGGCCCAGAGTAACATTTTTTTGGAGGTAGAAGAAACCATAAAGATTATGAACCTTCCTCTTATACAGATGAGGAGGGAGACTAAGAGAAGAAGCAACTCAGCAAGGTGGCCAGGATTAGATCTCAGGGCTCTGGGTTTCTAGTTCCCCATGGGGAACATTGCCTGTGAATAGTTCCAAGGTTTTGTTTGTCTTTGCACCATGATTCCCACCCTGCTTGCTCTTCAGAGAAGCCATGGGTGGAATAGAAGCTGTCTGGATTAGGCTTAGAGTCTCAGGACTGTCATTGACCCAGTGTTTGTAGCCTCAGTTTTCTCATTTGATGAATGATCTTTTGCTGGACCAGGTATTGAGTTAGAGTTCCCAGGGTATGTCACCTGTGCTTAGAGTATCTTGTCTCTCCAAGGAGATCCAAGCCTTATATGGTCTGCACAACTTAGGTAATCTCAGCCAGGCAGCAGCCACTTTAATTCCTCTACAATGATTTGATTCCTTTTGCTGGAAACTCCAGGGTACCTATGTGGGCTCAGTAAATGCATGTGTCTCAGTGACTATTTCCCCAGGCTGCTCTCATCAGCTCTGAGCAGGCAGTTGTCTGAGCACTTTTAAATAAGCCCTGGAGTCCAGCTGGGACAAATCTATCTCTCTGGAGTGGCATTCTCTGGGAGGCACATTGACTTATGTCATGTTGTCATAGAAATTCCCTCTGTTCTTTAACCTTTATTTAACTAGAGTCAGGACCTCCTGCTGAGTCTGAAAAGTTTTCCTAACAGGAGGCTGTCCTGGCAGTATGCAGATGATTGTATTATGGATAATAGAATGGGGAGGCAAAGAGAAGGGTCCCTGGGGTTGAACGGAGTGTAGAGTTTACAGACTTTTTGATGTGAGCAAAGAAGGCTGGCTTTGAAAGGGCCAGACACGCTGGCATAAATCCATAATTGTTTTGCAGGACTTGTCCACCTGGCTTAGGTACCCCAGAGACATAACTCTTTATTCATTCATTCATGTGTGCACTTTCTCACTCACTCAAGAAATATTTGTGAACCATCCATTTGCTGGATGATGAGGACACAGAGAAATAGAAACTTTCCCTTAGTCTTGAGGAGCCCAGTCTTGCTCAGGAGGAAAACTGTCATAAGATGTGCTCAAATAGACATTGGAGCCCTTAACTCCCTTGGGCATGGGTAGATGAGAAAGATATCTATCTTAGAGTGAGTGCCCCAAAACAGACCTGAGACAAGGACTAAACTTCTGGAGGTGTTGGGAAGGATTTTGTGACTCCAGGAAACACAAGTGAAGGAGTGCAGGGAAAGGAGAAAAGCCAACAGACAGTGTCTCCATAAGTGGTTAGCTGTGTGGACAGCTGGGATCCTCCCTCTGGGGACCCCTGAGGAACGCCCTGGAGCACACCTCAGGACTAGCCTCCTGGTGGCTGGGGAGGCTGGGGCCTTTGTCCACTGACTCTCGTCCCCCACAGTTCAAGAGCTGTTCCTGGGATGCATTTAGTGCCCGGTACTTAGATGCTGTGGTGCCAGAGCAAACCCACAGGTAAAGGAGAAGAGAGAAGGGAGCATCTGAAGAAAATGGCTGTCAGTGTACCAGAAACATCCCACTCTTGCAGGACAACTCAGGATGGCCAAAGGGACATGGGTGGGGTAGCACCAGCATCTGCTGCAGTGTTTCCTCCAACAGGTGACCTTTCAGTGGACCTAAGGATGAGTAAGAGTTTTCAGCTGAAGCAGGCATGGTAGTGGAATATCCAGGCAGCTGGAGTCACCTGAGGATGGGAGGCAGGATATTACCTTGAAATAGCTTGAGGGCCAGGAGAGCACCTGAGGATTTGTTTTAAGGCCAAGAAGGGGAGAGGTTTGGGCAGCTTAGATGAGAAAAGCCTCGGGAGACTGCGGTGGAGGAACGAAGAAGAGGGTCAGAGAGGGAAAGAGGTAGGACGCTGGACAGAGCTGGCCCCAGCAGAGGCAGAAGGTAAGAGGCTCCAGAGACTAGCTGGAGGGATGAATTTCCACAGGAACAGGCACCTCTGGCCCTGGGATGGGGAAGAATCAGTGAAGGGAAAGGGAGTGCATTCCTCATGGCCTCATTGCCTCAGTATCAGAGGAGGCAGATGACCGGCAGCAAGTGAGAGCCCAGGAGTCTGGGGTGAGGCTTGGGAAAGGCAGCGGCCTGGAATCATCCCTGAGGGTAAAGGAGACCATAGGAAAGACACGGGAGGGATGGGTGATACAGTGCTCACTGAGGCTGCTCAGTTCACAGATGAGCAGAAGTGACATTTCTGGGCGGGTTCCTCCTTCCACTCCAGAGAGACGGCGAGGGTGGGAGGAGAGTTCCTGTGCATTTTATTTTTCATGACAAAGCTTTCTGAGCTCCTGAGCTTCTGCTAATCCAGGCCACCCTTACCATTTGTAGATGCATCAGGCACCGATTCATTTAGCAGTGTTTTCTGCAGCCCTACCGTGTGCTGAAAACTGCTCAACACACAGGGACCAATCCTCAACACATATGGTTATCTCTATAGCTGCTCCAAACTCAGGGGTTGCACCAGGAAAATGCCAGCTGATGGGACAGAGCCCCACTAGCTTCCCACCTTCTCTCATCCATTAGACTGTGGGAAGTGTGGGAAGTCACATAGTTAAGAGGCTCTTGTTGCAATTCTCCCTCTCACTTTCTCCTTGATTCTGGGCTAGTTAATTCCCCTTTCTGGGTCTCCACTGATTGAATGATGACAGGATCTGTCCAGCCAAATTCACAGGCTTCTCAAAGGATCCCATGAAATAGTTGGTACTAACGGGTGGAAAAACTTTTTGGAAGCTGATTAGGGAAACTCAGATGTTAGTGGTTTTAATCTTTAAAATGAGGGTGGCATAGATCCCAGACACCGCAGGCTGCTTCCAAGTCATCCGTTCATAAAGTACCCGAGGAGGGGTTGGTTGAAACGAAGCAGGAGTTCTTCAGTGCTTCATTTTGGTCAAGTTCTCAGAAAAATTCTTATCTTTGCACAGCAACCAGATCGTTCTCAAGATAGATCTGAAAGAGGAGGAGGCAAAGAGAGAGGCCAAGATGAGGGGAGCTGGAGGAAGCTGAGGACTGAGAGGGGAGGAAAGGCAGAGGAGACGGCACCATCAACAGGGAGGGCTGGGGAGGATGGAGGGCAGCGGAGGGCTCTGCAGGGGAGAGGCTGGAGCAGCAGGAGTTTCTCTGACTTCCCAGGACTAGGCATGGACTGGGGCCTCAGGGAAGGGACTACCCCCAGCTCTCTTCAGACAGTATGCATTAAGAGAAAAAAACAGCCCAGAGAAGTGCATTGTACACTTTGAAATTAGCAGAAAATTGTATTTCTGGGCAGGCTCCCTTTTCTCACCCCCGAGAGAGAGTAGGAGGTGAGCTTAGATGAGTGTCCTTTCTCTTAAAATGAGTTCTCAGCTCCTGAGCTCCTGTTGACTCAGGCCACCCTCACCGTGAAAATTCAGCAGACTGGGATGATCAGGCAGTGTTTCATGCCAGTGCTGAGCATGGAAAGCCTGTTGATGGTGGGGATTGGCCGGTCCAGAGCCTGGTTAGAGTCTGGATGGGGAAGGCAGCCTGGCTCAGGGTTGAGACGGTTCAAGTAGCTAATGTCATTCAGGCTTAGATTGACTGGTTCTGCTGTGCAGTTTGCAGGAGCACCGGCTCAGCACCACACATGGGAGGCTTGAGCCCGGCACATAGCAAGGAGACAAGCTCAGGCAAACTGGCACCTTGAAGATCCAGCCAGCCAAGCCCAGACCCTACAGCCGCTGACCACAGCCAAGCCATGCTGCATGGGCGAGAGTACATTGCCATTGTTTTAAACACTGGGTTTTGGGATGGTTTGTTATACAGCAACAGCCGACTGTTATAAGTGCCTGGCAGATGTCAGGCATTGTGTTTAGCACAGGGGGCATGCAGGTGACAGCATCTATATGTCTCCTGCCCTCTTGGAGCTCGCAGTCTGATGGGAGGGGACAGACAATGAACAAACTACCAATGAGTGAGTATGAAATCTGTGATGAGGGAAATACATTGGGTAGTGCCCCAAGGAGCGATTGATGAGGAGGTCAAAGGCAGATGGTCAGGAAGAGCCCCTCAAAAAAGGGAACAGATGTGCTAATACCTGAATGATGAGAAGTTGTGTGAAGAGCTGAGAGGAGTGTTTAGGGCAGAGGCACCAGCGGGTGCAAAGGTCATGTGTCACAGAAACTCACAGGCCAAAGACGGATGAAAGGGACAAGTAACTAAGAGCAACAATAGTAGAAGCTAATGTTTACTGGACAAGGACTATGAGCTATTGTAATCCCTTTACTTAAATTATCTCATTTAATCTTGACCACAGAATAAAGAATTACCTGTATTAGTTAGAATGTACTTGGTTGAAAATGCAGAGATCCAACTCAAGCTGGTTTCCCCAAATAGGAGATGTAATGGCTTGTAGAAGTGGAAAAGATAGAGACAAATAGCTTCGAGTAGAGCTGGATTCAGGAATTCCACTTCAGCCACTGGGTTGCTCGTCCTCCCCTCCCCACCTCCTGCCACCTCTGCCTGTCAGACTTCTGGTGGGAGGTACTTTCTCTCCCTTTTTTGCTGGACTTCAAGAGGAGGCAGGGAGAGGAGTGAGAATCACATCAGTTGGCAACTTCAAGTTCACGTCATCTCACTCAGTGACCCTAGAGGGAAGACAGGGTTATTCTCTCCCACTATTGCTCTCTATAATCCCAGAAGGGAATCAGGTTAGTCACATGCTGACCATTTAGACCCACCACGGGTATGGGGCTCAGACACCGTGACTGGTCCAGCCTGGGCCCTTCACTCCCATCTCAGCGGATAAGGCAGGGCTGTGACCGGTGACCCTGCCAGAACTGTGTGGTCTGGGGAGCAGGTGGGGAGTGCTGCCCTGAAGACATGGAAGGAGCGGGTGTCCGGGCATCAAAAGGATGGAAAGCTATGAGAGGACACACACTGTAGATATTATTATTCCTGTTTCTTTAATAATTTATTGAGACTGAGTCTTGCCGTGTTGCCCAGACTAGAGTGCAATGGTGAGATCATGGCTAACTGCAACCTCCAACTCCTGGACTCAAGCAAGCTTTCTGCCTCAGCCTCACCAGTAGCTGGGACTACAGGCATGAGCCACCATGCCTGGATAGTTCTTGCGTTCTTTTGTAGAGACAGTCTCTAGTCTAGTAATAGTGATGTTGCCCAGGCTGGTCTCAAACTCCTGGCCTCAAGCAATCCTTCCACCTCAGCCTCCCAAAGTGCTGCAGTTACAGGCATGAGCTACCATAGCCAGCCTCCAATTTAACAAATAAGAAAGCTGAGTCTCAGAGAAGTTCATAAATAATGCTGGTTGGAAGAACCTCAAACCCATCTCTGCCTGACTCAAGAAACTCCACACTCCTTAGCATGAGGCCCCTAACTGCTCAACCAGCCCCTAAACCTGAGCCTTGAGTCAGGACTCAGACTCTCAAAGCTCAGGAGCACCAGCCTCTGGAAGGTGTGAGAGTTTACAAACTGAATCTACATGAGGGACATTACGGGAGGCCACTTCTCTTCCCTTTGCATAGTGTGCAGAACACGCTGCTCCAGGCACGTTCCTGTTCTCTGGGCAGTGAGCATCTCAAGGGGAATGGAGACCACAGGTGCCCTTGCCAGGGGTAGCATTAGCCAAGAGTTAGAACTAACATTGAGGGCACTGAAGTAGGATCCGTTTGTCATTTGGACACACTCTCCAGCAAAATGCATCACTCAGAACACTCAAGCACAGTCAGAGCATTGCTTCTGCCTCTCGGTTCTTCCCCTGGGCTCCGCCTAGGCAGCCAGATCCTCCTTCTTGCTCGCCTGGCAGTCCGACCTTGTCTGTTTCACCTCGGGCTGATTCATAGCCATCAAATCTGGAAAAACCATAGGAAGCCTTTAGTCTAACCTCATTCATTTAACAGATGAGAAAACAGAGCCCAGAGAGGCCCAGGCACTTGTTCAAGGGCATGGAGTAAAATATGGGCATATGATATGCCAGGCTCTGTGGTGGGCACTTCTGCAGAGCTGATCTCATCTCATCCTCATATGAACCCTGTGAAGTGGATGCTGTTACCTCCCAGTTCACTTATGGAGAAACCATGACTCAGAGAGGTCACGTGCTTGCTGAAAGTCACACAGCCAGTAAGTCACAGAGCTGGGTTTCAAACACGTGCCTTTTTGTCTTTTACAAACACGTGTAAAAGCTCAAGCCCTAAGTCACTGTGCACGTCATTCTCCTGCTTGCCATTTCTTGCAGCCTTTTCCCCAGGCTCCCTGGCCCTGGGCTTGCAGTTCGCTTAGGCCAATAGGAGCTTCCAGAGGAAGGCGGGAGCAGGGGAGGTACCACTGACTGTTCTTTCTCTCTTTTTTCCTGGCATATGCAAAAGAAAGAAGTTCCTGCTTCTTCCGTGGCTCTGGCAGCAGCTACAGGGGTCAGCTGCAGCTGCCCAGGAGGTGGGTGGCTCTCAGTGATGGATTACACCAGCAGCAGCCGCGTGAACCAGCCTGGCCAGAGTCAGCAGGATGCGCAGTCCTGAACCCGCGGCATCACCTCCTGCTGTTTGTGCCTCCAGCCCTAGGGGGCGACAGCGCCTCCCAAGTCACTGATCCCGGAGTTATCTCACCTTTTCTCTTTCAGCTCTTTTAGACAGTTGCAGGGAGTTCCCTGAATCGATCTGCCAAGTTCAAAGTCTTTTTTTTTTCTCTCTCTCTCTCTCAGATTTTCTTTAAATGAACCCTGACAGCTACAGCACTTGCCAATAGGAGTGATCCCAGGAAACAAACCATCAGGGATGAGATTTGGGCATCGGTTGTCTGATGTGCAGTGAGGACCTCATTACCAGTGGAAAATGGGAGTCTGGTAGTGCCTGAGTTGCAGTGGCATCAAAATTACTTAAATGAGACCACGTGGCTGCTCACTGGACCATTATGGTGGCATTGATGACTCCTTTACTGAAACCCCAGGGCTCATCTGGGGAATGATTTGTCATTGAGTGTGGGAGTGATGGGAGAGGAAGGCAGGTGAAGAGGCTGAAAGGGTCAGACTGGGAACGGTGATTAGTACCCACAGGTAAGGGTAAGACTCATTCTTGCAAGTAACAGAGAGATGCTGCAGGCAGACCAGTTAGAGAGGCAGCCTGGGCTGGGGAAAGGGCTGGGGCCAGCAGATCGGGAACACAGCCACACTCTACCTCTTTCTAGCTGTGTGACCTTGGCCAGGGCACTGACCCACTCTGAGACCTTCTTGGCATCTGGTTGGTACCATAGCACCCTGCTCAGACAGCTGTCAGGAGGGTTAGAGGAGATGGTCTACAGAAAGTGGTTCGCGGTGAATATCAAAACTGGCCGTGGCTGTCATTGTTGCTGTCATCATGGAAGCAGTCCTGAGAGGCAGACCTTCCTCCTCCCCCACCCTGCTGGGGCTGCTCCTGTCCATGAATCCCAAGCAATGGCTGGTTCAGCAGAGTCAGTTCCTGGAGACCAAAGAAGGAAGGGCTGGGGGTGGGCAGAGGTGACTGTCCTGGGCTCCCGGAGACAGCCTGGGGAGAAGTTGCTGACAGAGGTCAACATTCACCCTGAGGTGCTTTGTCAAACTGCTGCCCAACAGCAGAGCTGGCCGGAGATCCCAGGTCTCTCCACTTGTCACTACCAGGCCGTGGGGCCTTGTGCAAAAGCCCTCTGGAAAAGAAGGAGGTTAGAGTAATGACCACCAACTTCCTTCCTCATGGAGGCTCCCAGACATTTTCACAGCCTGCCAGCCTCTTTCAAATCCAGTTCCTGGATTTTGGAGCCAGATCCCAGCTGGCTGGGCATCGTGTCTCACCAACCAGATCTTGAGCCCAACTCAGAGCCTGGCCTTCAAGCTCTCATTCTCTTCGTCCACACGGTCCTGTGGTGGGGGCCGGACCCCACCGGAGGGAGGCCTGCCTGACACAGTGTCCCGTGAGCTGCTCTGCCTTGTCACGAAACAGCTGGGAAGGACTGAGTGACCATCCACCATTAGGGATGGGACACCTGTCCAGATCCTTCACACTCCAGAGCTGGAGATGACCTCCAGAACGCCGAGTCGCAGCCCCTCCCAGTTCGTGGATCTGCCCGCCCAGAGGAGCCAGAATCAGAGCAGAGACCACAGCCCAGGGCTCCAGACTCCCGATCCAGTGCTCGCTCCACCACGCATCCCCAATCCCACTTGTCCTTTCACCCTCACGCTGGTTCAGACACAGCCCCAGACAGCAGCTGCCACTGTGGTCAGGTCCTCTTCGTGGTGTGATGTCTGGTTTTTATTTAAATGAACAGCAAAGGGAGGAGAAATCACGATCCACGGCAATGAGAGCGTCTCGTGGGCTGGGTGGATCGGCCCTACTCCTGTACTTCCCTGTCAGCTCTGAAGCGAAAACTCAACGGCAATTAGATTTTACATGTTTTCCTTTTTACCCTTCAATACATATCTCCTGTGAAAACCAATTGGCATTTTATGTACTTAATGCATAATAGCTGGTCTTATAAATCTGAATTATCCCAATAAATCTAAATTAGAGGCCTGGGTTTGAACGTATTCAGGGCAAGTAATTAATGAAGTGCCAGCACGTTGCCATCCTGATTTGTTTACTTCCAGCCGAACCTGTATGTTCAGAGGAGTTTTTTCTTCGCCATCTGTGGTGGGAGGAAGGAGGCAGCCCAGATGCCCCTAAGCAGTTTCCAGGTCACAGAGGAGGTTTTGCAGGTACCCCCATCAAGTGACTCCTCAGGCCACTCTTGTTTCCTGGGCCCCAGACTGGGCCTTTTAGGAGATGAGTGGGTTGATAGTTAAGAGGCCTCCAAGTGGCCCTGCTGATGGCCTTGCTGTCTCCCCGGCTGGAGCTCTGGTCACCACACCCCCTACCACCCTCTCTCTCACATCCACATCTAATGATGGTCACATCCTGTCTCCTCAGCCTCTCCCTCCTCCCAACCCCAATCTCTCTGCACACCAGGCCCTCTCTGCATCCCTGCTGTCTTTATCTGCTCCAGGGATCGTCACGTCTGGCCTGGGTGAGGCAACAGCCTCCTGCAGCTGGTCCTGCTCCATCTCTCCTGCTGCAGCCCACCCTCATGCAGCGGCTCTCATCTTTCCAAAATGCACATCCCGCCCAGTATCCTCAAGGTCTCCTGCCCTCCAGGGCTCCCCACAGCACTCAGGGTCAAGCCCAAACTTCTCCCTGTAGCTGCCAAGGTCCCGCCGCAGTCACCCCTCCCCCGCTATCTGCTTGGTCACACTGACCCACTTTGCACAGCTGTTCCCTCTGCCCCTGACCATCCCTGCCCTCACCCTGCGTGCACCCACCCATGGCTCTGCTGTTGAAAAGCTGAGAAGCATGCTCCAGGGTCCAGACCCCAGCCCCCAGAAAGAAGAGCTTTTCTCCTCTCTGGAAGGACAAGCAGGTAAGCACCACAGCCTATGTACCCAGGAGCCATTTGGGGTCATGGTTCCTGCTCTTCCCATGAATAAATTTAGAATCATTAATAAAAGGAAGCCTTGGAACTGCAGCCAGGGGTGGGGAAAAATCACTGGTCCACAAATGAAGATGAGTCTCTAACCTCTGCTCTGTAGCAAGCTCTTGTGCTCCTCTGGTCTCAGTACGGGGGTACTTTGAGCTCAAAGAGGACAGGGCTCCCTCCTGCGGGCGGGGCTCCCTCCCTGGGTGGCGGCTGGAGGGCGGGGCTCCCTCCCTTGGGGGTGGCTGGAGGGCGGGGCTCCCTCCCTGGGAGAGGCTGGAGGACAGTGGCTGGAGCCAACACAGGCAGCCAGGTGAGAACAGAGAGTGGTGGTTGATTAAAGAAAATCCTGTCCCCACTGGTGAGGAGATAGGGCCAACTGCTAGAAATGCCCCTAATCTCTCCCTATAATTCCCCTGCTCCTTTTACCACCTGGGTCTTCCAGAAAACTCCTGAGAAGGACTTACAGGTGAGGCAGCTGATGCCCCCTGTGCCCATCAGTGGCTGTCCTGCCTCCCTGGGCATGTTGGCAGAGGCACCCCAGGAACAGGAGGGACAGCAAGCTCCGCCCCAGCCCTGGGCAGGGATGGGCCAGGGGGGTGCGGTGAGCAGGGGGGTCGCCCCTCATTTTGTCACTGGAGCCCACAGAAGCCCTTTCTGAGCTCAGGCTGTTTTTCTGTTCTAATTAACATCACTGAGAATCAAACTCCACACCCCATGAGCTTGCTCCCCCCGAGAGCGTTCTGGCTCAAATACTGATTAAATATGAAACGGTTCCCATCCTCTGAGCCCGAGTCAGGGAGCCAGAAACCAGAGATGGAAGCTGTAATTACCAGCTGATTATGCAGTGTGAGTTATTAAAAGAGAAAATAAAATGAAAACCAACATCCCCCAAATAAAAACAATTAACAACACTCTCAGCTCTTTCTGCCCGACTTAAAGAGACACGGGCTTTGCCATGGTTCACTCTTTCCATTCTGAAGCTCCACGTATTCACCCAGGGCACTGCCCAGCTCTTCCCTCCTATGTGCCGGGCACGTGCTAGGGGCAGGAGGGAGAAATAAACAACTCAGACAAGGTGGCACCCTCCTGGGGCTCACAGTCAGGAGGGGACATGCTCTTTCAAGGAAGAGGCACACAGGCAAGTGTGTAATTAGACCTCAGATGTCTCCAAGTGTGCCACATACAAGAGTCTGTGGGAGGATAATGAGGGGGACTCACTCAGATACGGGTGATGTTAGGAGCAGATATTTAAGTTGAGGCCTGCAGAAGAGCTACGTGAAGAGTAGGGGCAGGGCAGCTTGTGCAAAGGCCCTGGGGCGAGAAGCAGTGCGCTGAGGGAACTAAAGAAGGCCTGGGGGCAGTGTGTGCTGAGCGGAGAACATGAGGAGGAGGAGGCAGAAGCGACCCCAGGTCTGCTGCCCCCAAAGCCTGAGCCTTACCTGACACTCAGGGACCATCTGCCCTATGGAGGGATCAACAGAGGGCAGCCAGGGAGGAAGCAGAGCAGGGTTCTATTCAGCCTCCAGAACAGAAGCAAGACTGAGCCAGGGAGCAGCCAGGCCCCTGATGCTGGGACTCCCGCCCAGGAGTCTTCCCCTTGCAGGCCCTGGCCTCCTGCAGCCTTTAGAGCCCACCCACTCCAGTGCACAGGCTTGATCTGACCCTGCCCTGAGCCCAGTTCTGACATCTCAGAGGAGGGCTTTGCCTTCGGCTCCACAGGATGAGAAAACGCACCCACATCTCCTCCCTGAGATAACGCCTCCCAGATTTTGATTAAAAACAAGCAGGGGAGAGGAGGGACTCTGGGATTTGTAATAAGCCCCCATATCACCTGGTTACGGATGTCGCAGGCTGGCTGATCTGCTCAGGCCAGGCCAATCACCTGGTCGCCCTGCCCATCATAGCCTATGTCAGGGCACATGCCTCAGGCAGGAAAGCCAGCCCTCAGGCTGTCCCTTCCCAGTGGCAGGGCCTGGGTGGGCATGGGGCTCAACTCCAGCAGGAGGGTTCTGGTTGCCATGGAAACGGGTGGCTGGGATGGCTGGCCTGAGCAGAAGCCCCTCAGCCAGGCTCCAGCATCCAGAGCCCGGTCGATCTGAGCCTAGGTAGGGTGTCGGCCCCTGGGTTATCTGACCCTCATTCCCCTTGTGCAGGTGGAAGCCACCTGTCCCATCCCTTCAGGTCCCCCAGGGCAGAGGACTCAGGCTTCTTCTAGAGCAGCCTTTGTTCACCACCAAGGTCCTGCCCATGGAGATGAGCAGAGCCCAGGCTCGGCCGGGCACCTTCAGATTTAGAGACCTCAGCTGCTGGGGCTGAAATTGATGCATAGAGCGAGGCTGGAAGGACCCAGGACTGAGCGTGATGGCTCACAGGACTTCAGCTCCCTCTGCTCCTTCTCTTGGAGAGAGCTGAGGCTCTGAGGGGTGAGCAGTGCAGGCCCAGAGTCCTCATGCCCAACCCCCACTTCCCTGCAGATGCCTCTCCCTGACACACAAAGCCCTAACCCCAGCCAGGCCTCTTGGGGCCTTGTGTGTCCTGCTGGCCTACAGCGCACAGCAGTGCTCGGTCCCAGTTTTCTGACCCTCTGCCCATGTGGCCGAAGCTGGTCCTGGATCCTGAAACCCACAGCCGCCAGCTGCCACCTGTGTCCAAGCCACCCGTGCAGCACTCGGGCCTGGCGGGCCTTCCCTGTCCCTATCTGCTCCCCGGAGCCACTGGCCACCCTGAGTGCCCTGCAGGGCCCCGCTGTCCTTCTGCGCAGCAGCCCTGTTCCTCTTGGTGTCAGAACCCCCATCTTTCTTTGGGAACTGTCCCTCCCAACCCTGCTCAGTTCATGTGATTCTGTGGGGCGGGTCCGGGCACAGCCAGGCAGGGCCTTCCATCCACCGTGCAGGGAGTGGATCCCTGCCGGGCATGGGACCCAAGCTGAGTCAGGGACTCACTGCTGGGATTTTGCTGTGGTGGTGAGGACGTAGGCCCTCTAGGTCTTCCGGGGCAGATGGAGTGGTTGGGGTGAGGCTCGGGGGACCCCAGGGGAGGTGTTGGGCATCTGAGCCCTTGTGGAATCAGGTAAGAACCTGGATCTCTCTCTCTCTCTCTCTCTCTCTCTCTCTCTCTCTCTCTCTCTCTGTCTCTCTCTCTCTCTCTCTCTCTCTCACACACACACACACACACATACACACACACACACACACACGCACACAGACACACACACAGAGATGCACACACAGACACACGCAGCCCCCTTATGCATGGCCCCACACGTAGTAGGTGCTCAGCAAACCCTCTCTAACACATCAAAGAGCACATCCTGCTGGGAGCAGTGGGGGATTCCACAGTGAGTTTCTAGCAGAGCCACTGAGCCCCCTGGAGGCATGGAGGCAAGGGGATACTGGGGACCCCCCCACCCCAGTCCCTGGTTTATGCAGCCCAATCCCTGGCTTTAGAGCAGCATCCTCACCAGGCGGCACACTAGGAGCACCTGGGAGCTTTGAGGTGGCACCTGCAGGCGTGGCCCAGCCCTATCCCTGCACTAGAGGTAGGGCCCTTATGGAGTGCTGTGGTCAGAGGGAAGTGAAAGCAGTGGGCCCAGGCCTGCCCCTCCTGCTCTGCTGGCCTCAGCTCCCAGAAGGGGTAGACCTACCCCAGAAGGTGCCCACCTGCGGCTGGCCGGGCTGAGTCCTGGGTGTCTGCCTGCTCCTGGTCCTCCTTTGCAGGTCTGTTTAGGGGATGCTGAGGGGCCACAGGGGATCTCTAAGCCTCCTCTGACCCCATGGGCAATCTCTGCTATGCCCCACCCTCTCCACTCAGCACCTATGGGCTCCTCAGGATGTCTTCCCCTTGCCGTGTCCTCAGAGCCAGGGTCCTACAGCCTCTGAGGATGTCACAGCACAAGCCGGTCTTACTGTTTATCGGCCTGTGCCTCTTATTTCTGCAAAATACATGAAGCTGCCTGAGAATGAAGATCTATTAACTCTTACCACCTTAAAACAGATTTTCAGGGTATCAGCATGCCCACACTTGATCTTTCCTCATATCTCAGCGTGAATAATCACGGACTCCCCCATAAACCATCAACTGTCAGGGGACCTGGGTGAAATGCGGGTGTCTTAGACCCATGGTTCTCTGCCCTGGACTGGAATCATCAGGGAGCTAGGAAGATGGACCAGCACGTGCCCCTCCCCATGCCGGGTGTTGGCTTAAGTCATCTTGAGCGATGCCAGTCACCTCCCCAGATGGTCCAAATGCTGAAATGCTGAGCCTCACTGCAAACAGCTGGTTTCCAAGGTATGGTGGGGGATTCCAGCCAGATCTCAGAAATGTCTGGATCCCACTTAACAATCCACACTCCCAGCCCTCCACTCTCTTTCAGAACTTCACAGGGAAGCAGCTCTACTCCAGGGAGAAAAGGCAGAGTGGACACCGGGGATCCCTCTGCGGTGGCTTCATGCTGCATCAGCTAAGCTCGTCAGGACCACATTTCCCAAATTCTCTTCCCCACAGGGGACAGGGTTTCCAGTTGGCCCTGTCCCGTGTCCACAGGAAATGCTATGCACACGTTCGGGAGGCAGGGGAGAGGCGGCATCTGTGCCTGTTGTCCTCTGAAGGTCACAGCTGGGCAACACCCATGGGGCGGCTTGGTCTGCTGGTCCGCCATGTGGGCATGGACACCACCCGGTCAGGGGTTTCTCCAGCTCCCACCAGCTCCCTTCCTCCAGCCTCCCCAGGTCCTGGACCAGGCACACGTGGAGCTCTGTGGCAAACGGTGTCAACCTCCCTACAGGCCACACATCAAGGTAGAAGGAGTGAGGGACAGACAAAGGTTCCAAGGTGTCAGTGTGGGTCCCAGCTCATGGGTTATGTTTTCCTTAGATCTCGCTTTGTCCCCACTTCTGCCCACATCCAAGTCCTTCATGCCTCCCCGACCAGCTGACCGACAGGCACCTCAGCCTCCGCACTAGAGCGAGAGGCAGCAGACAGCCTCCGCAGGCTGCTCCTCCATCCCCACAATTGCATAAGACCTAGCCCCTCTTAAAAACAAAACCACCTTTTTCTTTCCTTTTTCTGTTAGAGCAACTCAGCAAAATACAATTCCACTTTATTATTGGACAACATAGTTTTACACATACATCAAACAGGCCAAAATAGATACATAAATGAGCAGCCACTTCATAGGCAAAAAGGGCCCTTTGAACCACCTGAGAAAACACACTGCCTGTTTTATCTTTGGTCTTTTTCACCATCTCATACAAACCAACTACTTGTAGAATGGCTAAGTACACTCACAACAGGTACTGAAATGCTCAAAATAAGACGGGGTTTTTGTTGCTGCTGCTTTTTTTTTTTTTTACAAGATTCCCCCCCCCCCCCTTGATATTAAAATGAACATGGTCCTACCACAAGTAAAGTGAGAAGCAGGACAGATAACCCTCTCAAGGCTGCTCTGGTCATCTGAGATCATTAAAAATGGCTGACCCTAATAATCTGTCCAAAAACATAACATGTAAATTAAAAACATGAACAAATCTCCTTTTTAAAGTACTTTTATGGGAAAAAGCAGGGCCTGGGAAATTCAGTTTCTTTCTTCCCCTGTCACACATTCTCGTGGTTTTTATTCTGTGGTGGCACCCAACCAAAGCAAGGGCCATTTGGACACACTCACCTTTTCTTCTACAACACTTAGAGCATTTCTGCTTCTCTGATGGACCCTTGACTGATTTTTAAGAAGTCTTATTCGTAGCTATGTAAATACTTGAGATGGCTGCCACAACCACCCTTTGGGGGCCTCTGGTAGTTCCCAGCTCAAACCTTATGCCCACCCGTGGACCATCAGCTCTCCAGTCCATTTGTTCATTTATTCCCCTTTCCATGCCTCGTGTCTCAGGAATCTAGGCTCTCCAGACTCCTCAGCCTTCTGGCCTCCTGATGGATTAAGCTCGGAGACATGTTGGTGTAGCATGCTGCCTTCCTGCTTCAGGCGCCGTTTTTAGCAGCAACTGCCTCTCTGAGGTTCCAGCTCCCATTGCACAGCCCCTGTCTCCATGGTTCCAAGCTCTCTGGACGTTCTCCTTCCACCATGGCTCTGGCTCCCACCTGATAATTCCAGCTTCTGGGCTCCAGGCATGCCACCTTGTCTCAGTCTCCTTTCAGTCCTAGGAATGACAGCTGCTTTCCACTACTGCTGTGTTCCAAGTGGCCTCGTCATCTGTCTGGCTCTTCGGCTCATCCCTCTCCTACCTATAACCAGTTTCCTGCATCGGATGGATCCTTCGCTGAATCTCTAGTGTGGTTTCTCTGTTGCCAACTGCACCATGATTAGAAGTCCAAGGGGCACTTGAGTGAGACTTCCTGCTTCCTCCCACCCTGGCTTCACTGTGGCTGGGTCTGCAGAGCTGACTTGCCTCCCGGTTGCAGGTGGTGGATAGAGAGGTGCAGAAGGGAGAGAGTTGGGTTGGCCACCATCACCTTCCATGCACTGACCCTGTCTGCTTGTGACAGTGGCCCAGTCAGTGTCCACCTCTGACCAATCTCTTCTTTCCTCGGGGAGTAGAACAAGGCCTTAGGAGGGCACCACACATTGGTTTGGTACCAAATGAAGGTCAGAAGTTTCCTCCCCAGCAATAATAATGAGTCAAACTTGATACAGTTGTTGCTGTATTTGTGATTATTGGAAACACCAAGCAGGGCATCGATTATTGTTGATTTCAGTTGGGAGGTGAACTAAGCCTCTGAGAAGTTCTGCTTTCAACCTGGATCTTGGAGGTGAGATTTCAGTGGGCAGCTATGGATTCAGTGTTGAGGGGTGAAGACAGAAAAAGCTTGTATTAGTCCGTTTTCATACTGCTATGAAGAAATACCTGAGACCTGGGCAACTTATAAAGAAAAAGAGGTTTAATGGATTCACATTCCACATGGCTGGGGAGGCCTCACAATCACGGTGGAAGGCAAAGAGGAAGCAAAGGCACGTCTTACATGGCAGCAGGCAAGAGAGTGTGTGCAGGGGAACAGCCCTTTATGAATCCATCATATCTCATGAGACTTAATCACCATCACAAGAACAGCATGGGAAAGACCTGCCCCCATGATTCAATTACCTCCCACTGGCTCCCTCCCATGACATGTGGGGATTATGGGAGCTACAATTCAAGATGAGATTTGGGTGGGGACACAGCCAAACCATATCAACCAGGAGTGCAGAAGGTTTAGAAACACTGAGGAGTCAGGTGTGGTTGAGGACAAAGGATTCTGTAGGTAAGGCCGGGATTAGGAGAAGTCTCCAGTGGAACAGAAGGGCTGGTGGGAATAAAGATGGAAGACTTAAAGTCACAGAGGGTCAGGGATAAACATTCCCCAGACATCATACAGTACAGGACTGAGATGAGCACCGCCAGTGGGATGAAGATTCCGAGCAGGTTTCTTCGAAGCACGCAGTTCACCTTACTAATAAGCCTTAGGTGAGGAGAATTAATAGAATGCAAAATCATTTCTGAAAGCCTTAAAATTTTAAAGACTTGTAATATCAGGATAATTGAATCATTGGATCTCAGGGTCTTCGGTTTTTAAAAGGACAACACTTTTGCATGTTAGATTGCTCCAGGGTGTCACACCCAGCCCCTCCTCCTCCTGCGTACGATAATATATGTTCTGCTCAGTGATTTGCACACATTATGTTCTTTTGTCTCCATGACAACCCCGGGAAGCAGGAACTATTATTCTGCCTGATTTTCCAGAGGAAGAAACCGCGGTTCAGTGAGGGTAAGTGGGTTGCAGAAGGTCAGACACCTGGTGGGTAACATGGACAGGGCTCAGTCCAGAATTCTCAGCCTCTGAAACCCATGCTCTTGGCCTCTCTGACATTTGTCTCCTGCAGAGCCTCTCTACTGAGTGCTCACCCTTCCTCTGTGCACAACTCCAGAAATGGGGAGCTCATTACACCTCTCCAGGGCCATCCATCCATCCCAATTTTTAACACCTTTCTCCTTTTCAGAGCATCCACTCATTGGCCCCAAACCTCCATTGGGAAACTCCACAGAAGACAACCCTTCACTAAGGACTCTTGTAGGGAGAGGCAAGAGCCACTGGAGGTGGGGCAGTGACTAGACAGGAGAAGAGACTCCGATGAGGAAAGCCCAGATGCAGCTCATCCTGGTGAAAGATGACACAGTTTACCCCAAGGGAGGGAAGCAACTGGAGACGAGGAGAGCAGTCCCCCCGGAAGACAAATGGGACAAAGCCTAGAACACTGGGCCATGGTGGAGGTGGTGGGGGTAAGGGATGCATTCATAATTTAGAAATACAATTCTCCAGCAGTCAGAGTTATGGGGCCTAATGAGTTTAGAATCGTAAATGTTGTGCCTTTAATTTCTTGGCTTTTCTCCCTGGAAACTTATTCTGCAAAATGTGCCTTGTGCCATCCATCCTCCCAGATGGCTTTTTAAGTGAAGCTGTTTGTTAAGTGGGAGAAGAACAGGGCCAGGGAGGGGGAGGAGCAGGTAGAGCCACTGCAGCCCCCAGGGAGGAGATCCAGCGAGAACTGCAGTTCACTGCTGGCCAGGGTGGGTTTTCCAGGATGGAGACATTCCCCACCTGCAGGCTCAGCCAGGCCTACAGGGGTCAGAGTCCCAATGATTGCTGCTGTATTTTGAGCTCTCATGGTCTTATTCTAGGTTCTTTGCACACATTAGCCTGATAATCCCTTACAACACACTTAGGACTAACCAACCAGATGGGGAAACTGAGGCCCTGGGGTGCAGAAGTGAACGAGACCACACAGCAAGTCACTGGAAAGGGATGAGAAAACGCCATTGCTGTCTGACCCACGTGGACCTCAAATGGATTCCCCTCCCTTCTCCTCTTACAAGTTCTTGTTTCCCCTCCCCCCTTCCTCCTTCTTTGGTACAACCCAGTCTCCCTCCACTCCCAATTTTGAACACCTGTCTCCTTTTCAGAGCATCCACTCACTGGCACCCAGCATGCTGTCCTGCTTTACCTCTGCACATGGCCTTGGGAAACTGCACCTCCAGAGCCCCCATGGTCTCCCTTCCCGAAGCTCAGCACAGGAAGCAAGCTCCCGCTCCTTTATTGACCTTGCCCCACCTCATCCTCCCACCTTCCTCCTCTGCTTTCTAAAATGCCCTAAGTCTCAGATAGCACTTGCTGCCCAGTATGTCATAGAATAAACCCCTATTCCTGGGAAGGGAAACTGGTAAACCTTTGCTGTTCATATCCTTCTCAAGTCAGGAGTACTGTTTGCATTCCTTTACAGTGCCTATGGGGCCAGGGAGCACCAGCAGACACCCAAGGGATTACCTGGGCTCACAAGCCTTCTCCCCTTCCCCCTCACGTAAAGGCAACCCTTCCTTTTCCTACCGACTCACATTCATCCACCCAGCCACTATTGTGACTCCACTTTTTTGGAGATTACCTTTGGGGCAGGCTTTAATTTCTTGGTTTTTCTCCCTAGAAATTTATTCTGCAAAATGTGCCTTGTGGGGTGGCTATAACTTGTAGTTTCAATGGGACTCTTGCTGGGTGTCCTAGCAAGAGTATGTGTCTTTGGGGACCAGGATCTCCAAAGTTGCAGAACTCAGAGTGACAGAGCTGTAAATAAGTCTCGCTGTCTGTTCCATGTGAATGTGAGCTGTTTCTTATCCCCTTTTGTAATAGAAACGGAGAGAAACACATTTCCTAAGTCTGTGGTTGTGTACTTCCTTCCTGAGAACTCTCATCTGTTCCAGCAGTGATGCTGCGTTCCGCACGTAGCCTCCAATCAAGGCTGCTACCTGATGGAGCCTGCAGTGGCCTAAGTTCATCTTCCAGGCTCTTCTATCTCTGCGGGGGCCAGGCTTGCAGATCAAATGGAGACATGATAAGAACACTGTCTCTGTTCCATTTTTAGTGATGTCACTAATCTTTACCATCCTCCACCCCCTACCAGAGATGCGATATTGTGTTCAAGGTAATCTTGGCCGGGAAGGGGATCATTTCAGAGGTTTTCACTTCCTTCTTATCTCACAAGCCAAGAGCCCAAATGTGGGGTTCCGCAAATTGCCAAGTATATTAATTCCAATTATTCACTCTAAGACTGAGGAATGGGCCACTGGGTGTTTCTGCAGAACCAGCGGGCCCAGTGTAAACCAGACTTTAGCCAGAATTCTGCTTACTACCCAACTCCTATCTGCCCCTCCTCTAACAAGGGAGTCTTGATGACACTGGATCTCCAGAAATCAGTGCCATCTCCGACTCTGTGCCCAATCGTCCTCAGAATGTCTGATTATTCTCCTTTCCCCAGAGGACAGTCACCTGCATAACTCACTGTCAGTCCCTTTGGGGAAGGACTAGGGGAATCATAATGGTCTACACTTACCATATTGAAGAGAACTTGGCCACCACTTCAGTAGCTTCCAAATCTGAAAATTGGCTCAGGTCTGATAACTGAGCAACTGATTGTTATGTTTTACTGGAGGGGCTTCTGTAAGCCCTTCCCCATTCTTGTCTTTTATTAAGTTTTACTTTGTGAGGATTATAGAGTCACATGAAGTTTCGAAAATAGCAGAGAGGTCCTACCTACTCTTCACCCAGTTTCCCCCAATAGTTACAACTCATGTACCTCTAGTACAATATCAAAATCAGGAAATTGACATGGGTGCAATTTGGATGTATAGTTCTATACATCCATCTTGTCATGTGTGTAGATTTTTGTAACCACACCCTAATCAGCATCACAACTATCTCATCACCACAAAGATCTTCCTCAAGCTACCCCTCTGAAGTCATATTCACCATCCTCCCACTCCCACCATTTCTAACCCCGGGCAACTCCTAATCTGTTCTGCCTTTCTATAATTCTGTCATATTAAGAATGTTATATAAATTGAATCATGCAGTATGTAACCTTTCGGAACTGACTTTTTTCCTATTTGATGTAATGTCCTTGAAATCCACCCAAGTTGTTTCTAGCATCAATAGTGTGCTCCTTTCTATTGCTGAATGGTATTGTGTGGTAGGAGCGTCCATCTTTGTCTATTATTGGCCGTCAATGCTCAGTGGCACCCCTGTGGCCATCTTTCTCTATACTTTCCCACAGATCCAGTTCCTGTGGCCTTCCCACTGACCTTACCAGTCATTTTAGTAATGGCAGCCCCCTTGCTTCTGGTGGTAAGAGCCACCAGCTGGCCTCTATTACTCAGGACCCCTCGTCCCAGATGAGAGGAGAGCCACCACTTCTCAGGAACATGGGTGCCTCTCTTCTCAGGGACACAGCACTTCTTAGGGACAGCACTTCTCATGATAGGCACCGCTTCTCAGGGACACAGCACTTCTCACTTCTTAGTGACACAGGTGCCCCTCTCCCCAGTGCATTCCTGATGGCTTTGGTGAATGATGTGTCCCCAGGGCCCTCCTGTGGGCATAGTCCACTCCAGCCTGCCCACTCCACTCAGCCTCTATTCCTTCCTCCGCCACCTGCCAAGGCAACTCAGGCACTTTCACATCATCAAGAATCAGCCATCACTTTTTCCTGCACATATTCTGGGGACCTTGCTGGATTATTAAATCCCATGTCCCCCAGTGCTCCATGAAAGGGTCATACATGCAATAAGACTCCCAAATGCTGAAGGAGTAGAGAAACCAAAGAATAAGGCAGACAGATTCAGTTTTATTGGGGGAACTTACAGACAGAAGCATGGTCTCAGGCAGCCACAAGACAAGCAGATCTCTGTGCTGTTTATACCAAGATCTAGAGCTTATATGCCATAGGGAAAGGGTAAGTGCTCTGTGCAAGACAATTAAAGGCAGTCCTCTAGAACAGGCAACAGCGCTGCGTGCATCATAGCCTATACTTGCAGTGATAACATCATCAGGGTTGGCATGCTCTTGCACGGGGAGCAGTAGATAAAGTAGGAATCAGGAAACATTCATGTGACTGGGGCTAATCAGAAGTTAACGTGGCAGATCAGCATCCAAGATGGAGTCACTTTGTCTCAACACCCAACATGTTCTCAAGTCAGTAAGTTCTGTTCATGCAGTCTTATATGATGACTCCTTGATCAACATAAATCAAATCTACCCCCCTGCTCCAACGGTACATGTTAGCTAATTCTCGTTACTCTTGGATAGTTTCTTTCTTGCTTAACAGGCCCAGAATGCTCCCAAGCTAGATTATGCTAGAACTGAATCCCTGTATA
The DNA here is from genome assembly GCF_048565385.1 of Saimiri boliviensis. Taxonomy (NCBI): domain Eukaryota; kingdom Metazoa; phylum Chordata; class Mammalia; order Primates; family Cebidae; genus Saimiri; species Saimiri boliviensis. The sequence continues at coordinate 28,686,408 of NC_133459.1, read as the reverse complement.
ACAGCCTGGCAGCCAGAAGCAGGGGTGAATCAGGTGCTGAAGGAGGCTCCTATTACCTTATGGAGGTAAGGCCTCTGCAACATCTTTCAGCACAGCAGAAGTTCTGGACCTTTCTTGAGAATGGTGGGCCATATCTGAAAGCCAGAGGGTTTTGAGGAGGGTTGCAGCATTAATATCTTCTGCTAACCTTGTCCCCTGCTTCAGAGTTTCAGATTTTTTCCCATCAAGGCCCTGACCTTTGTATAGCAGACTTTCCTTGACTGAGCAGCATTCAAACATGTCTAGAAGGCTATGACTCTGACAATCAGATCTTTGATCTGCTTTTCAGCAGAGTCTTCTCTTCCCCTCAAGGGATAGGGGCCTCTTTGCGAGCCACATGATGGCTGGTTCTCACACCTCACCATTAAGGGCTTATTAAGAGCCTCCTGTCTCTCATTACCCTTCCACAGGGTGGGAATACAAATTAGATTCAATTCTCAACAAAGTAAAAATGTTAGAGTTGTCTTAACAGAGGGAGGTACCAACCAACTCTGCTGCCTTTATAAGTATTGTTCCCACAACCTTATATCTTTTGAATGCCTGAATCATTGCACCTGCCATGGGGTGGCCCTCCACTGGGACATTTTCCCAGGTAACCACAGATAAAATCTTGAGCAATCAAGGCACTGCTATATGCCAAGTAGTATCTGTGCCCAAAGTTCCCATGAATGGAAAGTCCAGGTAAGTGTCCCATCATTGGCCCAGTATGGCCAGAGCTCAGGGTCAGGATTTGGAAGCTGTGGGAGGGGCCAGTCAGAGTCAAACCATGACAGGCTCTAAATGCCAGGATACAGGGGTTAGGTTTGGTCACGCAGGCCAGAGGTGGCCTCGGGGCATATCTAACCTTCAAGCAGGATTTTTTTTTAACTCACTCAAGGTTTAAAATTCTTTTTATTTAATTCCCAAGAAATGTTTTCAGATTTGAAATAAAAATTTTCATTTCTGGCCTCTCCTGGAAAATGAGAATATGTGACCACTTGGGACCCTATTTCCTACTGCAGGAGTTGAGGTCACGTGGTGATAGGTGCTCCCCACGTTGCCACCACCCGCAAGGAGGCCACCAAGAGCCGAGCCTCACTTTTCCTTTGTCTGGGCTCCCATCATTTGCATTTCTTTCCTCCTCCCTGTGCCCTGCTGAAGACAGCATAGGATGGTGATTGAAAAGGCATATGGCAGTCAGCCACGTTCTGCAGCCACACGGCCCGGGCTCGAACATTACTTCATCATTCTCTGTCTCAGCTTCCCCTCAGTAAAACTAGGCCTGCCGTGCTCACCTCATAGAGTTACGGTGAGTGAGGCTCAGCTGCAGTGAGCACTCCCAATCTCACTGTCTTCACACAGCTCACACTGTAGGTCCAGGGGATTTGGCAATTCGGGCTACCTCTGCAGTACCACCACGAGAGCATGAGGCCTCCTCCAAGATGCCCAGGTCAAGGAAAGAGAGCACTGAATGGTCTTGTGCTAGAAATTAAGTGCTTCGGCCTGGAGGCATCCTAGGCCTCTTCTGCTTACGACTTGTTCTGGAGATCTGGTCCCATGAACCTAAATAATGTAAGGGGAACAGGAAGGTGTGCTCCTCCTTGCTCCAAGTAGGCTTGGAAAACAGAAGAGTAGGCAGGAGACATCTTTACTCTGTGCCTATAGGTTTTACATCTGTAACCCTGATACAGGAAGCAGCATCTCAAATTCACTTACCTAGTGCTTCTGTCTCCAAGTATCATTCTAAAATTTCCTCCATAACACTTTAATTAATTCTTTTTTTTTTGATGTGCATTGAAATGCAATTGAGGTTCAGCATTTTTCTTTTTTTTTCTTTTATTATTTTTATTTTTTTATAAGAAAAAGAATAAAGAAGAGGAAGAAAGAGAAAGAGGAAGAGGGAGAGAGAATGGGGGTATTGCTTTATTGCCCGGGCTAGAATGCAGTCTAAATATGGGTATGCCTATAATTGTCCTTAATAATGGAGATATAAAAGAAAATGAGGGAAGAGAATAACAAACAAGGAGCCAACGAACATTTCGTTTAAACTTCTAAGTTGATATGATGTGGTACTGATCTACGTATTCCTGTATTGGGTGCGTATATATTTAGGATCTTTAGCTCTTCTTGTTGTTACACTGATCCTTTTATCATTATATAATGTCCTTCTTTGCTTCTTTTGATCTTTGTTGCTTAATTTTAACTTCTGCTTTTTATTTATTTATTTTAGCTCTCTGTTTGGTTGGTAAATCCTTCTCCATCTCTTGTTTTAAATCTTTGTGTATCCTTGAATGTGAGATGGGTCTGGATGCAGCATACTGATCGGTTTTAGTTTTTTATTCAAATTGCCTGTCTGTCTTTGGATGGGGGATTTAGTCAATTTAAATTTAGAACACTTTAATTAATTCTTACCGTAACTCTATGAGGTAAGCACTGCAGGCCTAGTTTTACTGAGGGGAGGCTGAGACAGAGAATGATGAAGTAACTTTCGAGCCCGTGTGGCTGCAGAACGTGGTTGACTGCCATATGCCTTTTCAATCACCATCCTATGCTGTCTTCAGCAGAGCACAGGGAGGAGGAAAGAAATGCAAATGATGGGAGCCCAGACAAAGGAAAAGGGGAGGATGTGGTGGCCGCGCGCGCGCGCGTGTGTGTGTGTGTGTGTGTGTGTGTGTGTTTAAAGGGCACTTGGTAGTTCAAGCTTCAACAAATATCGGCTAAACACCTACCGTGTGCCATGTAGTGTTCTAGGTCCTGGGTGGACTGGAGGGAGGGACAGCAGCTGGTAGGCTTTGCACAGGTGACTACATGGAGACCCACGAAGGACATGCCCAAGCACACAGCAGGTGAGGACAGGGGTGGGACCAGCTGCCCTGATGCCCTGCTGGACCGCCAACCCCAGCTTGCTTCTTGTGTTTGCCACAAGGCTTCCTGGGCACGTGGGGATCTGATTTATTGATCATGTCACTGGGAGTCAAGCGCCCCAGGCCAAGGCTCTGGCAGTGGGGACAGGCACCCACCATGGGCTGCTGGGGGTGCCAGTTGGGGAGACTTCAGGAAAGCAACTGGGTGATAAAGACCCCTAGCCTGGGAAGTATTCTGTTTCTTGATGCCCCAATCCCACCTGCAGGAATCTGTGCTGAAAATGGTCAGGGACCCAGGCAAACGGTGCCCAAAATGTTCATGGCAGCCTGATGTGTATGAGAACAGCCCCGGAAGCCTCCGAGCATCTGACAGTCGAGGATGGTGAGGTAAATGATGCTGCATCTAAATGAGGTACAATTACAAAGCTATTAACATCACGCTTTTGAGGAATTTTCAATGATGTAGGAAAATGCTGATGATATACAGTGAGTTTTTTTTTTTTAAAAAACCTGAATAGCTGAATAAATTGTATGATCCCAATTACATAAAATTCAATATGTGCAGTGAGAGATAAGGATGGGAAGGAGGAGGGAAAGGAGGAGAAGGAGAACGAGGAGGCGATGGAAGAGGATGAGAAAGGGAGGAGGGAGGAGATGAAGATGATGGAGCAAGACAAGAAGAGAGGAGAGGTGCTGCCTTTGCTCTGAGCATTTGCTGCATGCCCCCCGCCCACTACCTCTTACTGTACTTCACCCCGACCCCTGTGGAGGTTCCATTGTCTTCATTCCAAGACGAAAAGGTAGCACAAAGGGGTTAAGTGACATGTCCAGTGTCACAGGGCTGAGACACGAAGCCACAGTGTGAACCCATGTCTGGCTGATCCCAGCTCTTCATATTTGCTAAGTTGGGGGAACTGAGGCAGGGCTGAGTGTGGGCATTTAACCTCCAGATTCAGGGTGATTTGGCAGGTTGTAAAAGGAATCCTGTGAGCCTTATATTCTTACATTCCGGATGGGGGATAGTTGCAGACCATGTTACGTCTATGAGGATGGTGTTATCATCAATCCCATTTTACAGATAAGAAGACTGAGGCTGGGCACAGGGGCTCATGCCTGTAATTCCAGCACTCTGGGAGGCTGAGGCAGAAGGATCGCTTGAACCCAGGAGTTTGAGATGAGCCTGGGCAGCATAGCAAGACCTTGTCTCCACTTAAAATTTAAAAATTAGCCAGGCATGGTGGCAAATGCCTGTGGTCGCAGCTCTTCAGGAGGCTGGGGTGGGAGAATCACTGGAGCCCGGGAGACTGAGGCTGCTGTGAGCCATGATCTCATCACCTCACTCTAGCCTGGGCAATGGAGCAAGACCCTGTCTCAAAAAGGAGGAGGAGGAGGAGGAGGAGGAGGAGGAGGAGGAGGAGGAGGAGGAGGAGGAGAAGGAGGAGGAGGAGAAGGAGGAGGAGGAGGTGGTTGGCAGTGTCTCTTCAAGAAAATAATGGAGGTGGACGTGGATGTGCCAGTTCTTTACCAAACCATCTTTCCTCAACCCTGTGTGGCTGGTCTGGGGCTGGGGAGAGAAGCAGACAGGTACATAGGTTATTGGCATCTCCCCTGGAAATGGCCTCGCTCAAGGCCTGTGGGGATTTTGCATGCCTGCTTGTGGGGAGGGGAGAAGTGTTCTTCACTTGAGCCAGCCTAGGGTCCACCTGCAGTTACCCCCATATAACTCCATTCAGCTGGGTCAGCCTCGAGGTCCTCTGAGTTAATCCATGTGTGTCTTCTCAAAGCTGAGGCTGCTTAGCTTAGGAATGGACAGCCTAAGGACTGCCTGGTAACAAATCTGTGGCTTATGTGAGCTTCAGCATAGAACACCTTCTGCAAAAAGCAACCACGAGGCAGGAGAAACCATTACCCAAGGGATCCTCGAAAGCAGAAGCCCTTCCGGCCTCACCAATGAATGACTTCTCCTAGCATGGTGCCTTCTCCCCTTCCCTCTTCCACTGCCAGCTCCTCTTCTTGCCTGGTCAGAGGCTCTCAAGAAGCCTGGGAACAAGAACTCTCCCTCTCAGTCCTGTCTGTTGATTGGCACACCTAGGAGGATGACCACCCCCCGCCTGGCACCCACCCATCCCCACAGCTGCCCTGGGGGCTTAATCTTCTCCTCCTCCTCCTCTCATACCCTGCTGCGCTGAGGAATCGGATACTTGCTCTAAAACAGGCTGCAGCTGCTCCAGCAGGGCACACATGCGCATGCATTGAATCTTTTACAAAGCACTTTTCTATCCATTTTCAACAAAACAGAGAAGCTGGATGAACTACGAGTCCCATTTTACAGATGAAACAACTGAAACATGCTGCTTTCTCACAGAATTTCCACCCAGCTAGCAGTGGCAGCTGGGATGGAACTCATGTTTGATTCACAACAAATCACTGCTTCCCTGAGAGAGAGAGAGGAATCCAAAGTCTCTGCAAAAGAGTGGAGAAGAGGGTCCTCAGCTGGGCAGGCTAAGGGTCCTAAGCGCAAACATATCCCGTGGTCAGTGCTGGAATCACCTCTGTCTGATCATCTTCACTGAGCCTCCCAGCTTGCTCCCAATACTCCCAGTGACAGAGCAAACTCCCTGTCCCGAGGATGCCGCTAGTCAAGACCGGCTCTGATTACAAAACCCTTCTCTTCCAATAACCTGCGGTCTCTTCCTTCATTCCTTTGTGTAACCTTCACTCATATTGATACCTATTACGTGCCAGGTTCTGGGTGCCAGGGATGCAGCAGGGAACAGTCAAGGAGCGGCTTGTGTTCAAAGAAATATACATGGAGGCAAATGAGGAAAAAAATCAGAGGTCCTGAGGGAGAGGGGGTTGATGTGGGGCTACTTGGTTTTTTTGTATGGGTGGTTTTTTTTTTTTTTTTTTTGGAGATGGAGTCTCCCTCTGTTGTGCAATGGTGTGATCTGCCTACTGCAACCTCTGCCTCCCGGGTTCAAGCTGATCCTCCTGCATTAGTCTCCTGAGTAGCTGGGCTTAAAGGTGGTCCCACCACACCCGGCTAATTTTTGTACTTTTAGTAGGTCAGGCTGATCTCATGACCTTGACCTCATGATCCGCCTGCCTCAACCTCCCCAAGTGTTGGGGTTACAGGAGTGAGCCATTGCACCTGGCATGGGACCACTTTCGAGCACCGCCAGGGAGTGTCCACTCTTTGTTCTGATCTGTGGCTGTTCAGCTCACCTCCCCAGGGATCCCCAGCCAGTCTCCACCAGCCTGCTCTGAGGGGTCTCACCCAGCCTCAGTACCCCAGAGTCTCAGAGGGTCTTCTCATCCTGTGGATGGGGCTGCTGATACTGTGGCAAGCAGCCTCCCTGTCACAGCCACCCTCTGTAGCCATGTACCTTGTCTTACTGCTCAGGCCGTCATAAAAGCCAGAGCTGGCGAAGCCATTCGGGGCTCTGCCTTCCCTTCCCCTTGCGAGAACGCTAGTTGGTTTTGCAATTTAAAAATGCAGAGGCGTGAGCCACCGCGCCTGTAATCCTAGCACTTTGGGAGGCCGAGATGGGTGGATCACGAGGTCAAGAGATCGAGACCATCCTGGTCAACATCGTGAAACCCCGTCTCTACTAAAAATACAAAAAAAATTAGCTGGGCATGGTGACGCATGCCTGTAATCCCAGCTACTCAGGAGGCTGAGGCAGGAGAATTGCCTGAACCCAGGAGGCGGAGGTTGCGGTGAGCCGAGATCGCGCCATTGCACTCCAGCCTGGGTAATGAGAGCGAAACTCCGTCCCAAAAAAAAAAAAAAAAAAATGCAGAGAACAGGCGATGCAATCAATGTTACGAAAACTTGCTCCGTAATGAAGGGTTTGCTTCCAAATGGGGTGCCTCTCAGTATATCAATCTGGGTCCCTCCCACTGCATGACAGAGACAGACAAGGTCTGTCTCTTTCCAGATTCCCATGCGGTTCGCTGTGAAAGAGGACCTTGAGGCATGGCTAAAATGTGGCAGCCGGCTCAAGTTTAGGGGCAAGTATAATTTTCTCTGTTTTAAAGAAAAGAAAAATGCAGAGTCAGAGAGGTGTGGTGGCCCCCTAGGAGACACCGTGAGGCTGGGGCATGGGAGTCCAGCTCAGGCTCCTCCCACTTCCGGTCTCACTGCTCTTCCGGTCCGCTGCACGTTCAGGCCAGAAAAGTCTCTCAGTTCCTCTCATCAGAGGAGGAAGCCTGGCATATTTCAGTGTCTACTCCGTGCCAGCTCCAAGCCTGGCCCTCGATTTACACTACCGCATTTAACCTCACAACAGCTTTGCAGGGGGTATCATGTTCCGGTTTCACTGAAAAGGGAACCGAGAGTCAGAGAAATGCAGGGACCTGTAGGGGCCCGCACAGCGGGGGCACCAGAGTCTCAGCCTCCTGCGGCTTCTGCGCATGTGTGTTTCTCACCTTTGCGTGTGGTTAAGGAACGCCTTCTGGAATCAATGAGAGACAGGAGAATGAATATTGAAGGTCGGAGTCCCAAACTATGTGCCTGAAGAGTTTTTGTTTGTTTGTTTTTGTTTTTGTTTGTTTTCGAGACAAGTCTTGCTCTGTCGCCCAGGCTGGAGTGCAGTGGCGAAATCTCATCTCACTGTCACCTCCTCCTCCCTGGTTCAAGCGATTCTCCTGTCTCAGCCTCCTGAGCAGCTGGGATGACAGGTGTGCACCACCACACCAGGCTAATTTTTGTATTTTTAGTAGAGACGAGGTTTCACCGTGTTGGCCAGGCTGGTCTCAAACTCCTGAGCTCAAGTGATCCACCCACCTCGGCCTCTCAAAGTGCTGGGGTTACAGGCGTGAGCCACCATGCCCAGCCTCTGAAGAGCATTTTTAACATTGGCTAGGGCAACTTTACATGGTTCTCTTATTTAATCACCGCAAGAGCTATCCAAGGTAATGGCTGTCATTCCCATTTTACAGAGACACGGAGAAGTGAGGTGAACATACTCAGAATCATATAGCAAGCAAATAAAGGAGGCAGAATTCAGACCCAGGTTCCCTGGCCCTAAAGCCTCCTCTGCACACAGAAACACCTGCTCTGTGATCCCCGTGGTGGACAGTGGGTTCCCATCACCCACTCAGAACACCTTGTCCTTAGGGAGAGGTGTGAGGTGGGGCTGACCAGCCAGTCTGTTGTGTCTGCTGGTTACAGGCTTGAATCCTGACTCTGCTGGCTTCTAGCTGTGTGATAAAAGCAAGTTACTCACCTCTTTGGGCCTCAGTTTTCTCACCTGTAAAATGGGTTCATATGAGGACTTTCTCACAAATATAGGAAGGTTTGGAGGGGTGAGTGAGGTAGGTCTTTTAAAGGGGCTCCAGACTCCTCACTCCCTAGCCCTCTCTCAGTGCACCTGCTGTCAGGATCTCCCTGGCCATGTAGGGTCCTGAACTGAACACATTTATTCTTAAGCACCCACTGTGTGCACAGAATCTACCTTAAAGTTGACTGTGCTGGGGGAAGCATCTTCTCCCTTATTCCTGATGTGCCCCAAAGTCTTGCAGTCTTCTTAGCCCAGGGAGGTCAAACCGGGTCTGATATTGTTTGACTACACCAAGTACATTCCTGCCTTGGGGCCTTTGCACATTCTGTTCTCTCTGTCTGGAAGGCTTTCTGGCATGATTTGCTCTTTCATTACTCACTCAGGTCCTTGCCCAAAGTTCCCCTCCTCAGACAGGCCTTCCCTCACCCCTGGTTCAACGTATTTCCTCACTGCCAGGTTCCTTATGTGTTTCAGAGCGGGGCAGCTTGGGTTCTACAGGCCCCAGCTTCTGTTAGCCTCTGCAGCCATTTTCCAAGGACAGACACAGACTCGGCAGGGGTGGGCCAGCCTGAGTTCAAGCTCCACCTTCACACCATTTGGAGCTAGGCCTCCATCGGCCCCCAGACCCTGTGACTGAGTCTGTCTCTTTGACTCCCTGAGGATGGCTTCTGTCTTCCTGGGGTCCTGCCACGTAGGACCCATGTGATCCAGCTTCTACCTCCAAATCTGCTGGGTGTTCCCACCTGGCTGCATGTGCGGAGTCACACCAGATGTCAACTGTGCATTCCATTCTGTGCTAGGATCTTAATGATTTCATTTAAAAAGAGATGGGAACTTGCACAATCCTGGTCTTGTAGCTGGGGAAACTGAGGCACAGGCAGTCAAATAACTTGTCTGAGGTTTCTCAGCTGTTAGATGGAGGGGCTGGGTTTGAATGCAGGCTTCTCACACCACGGCCTATGCTCTTAGCCACAGTGGCCACGCGGCCACTCTCAACACCAGAGACCAGAAGTTTCTCAGTGGATGAGAATAGGCCTGTGGGAGGGTTAATCACTGACCTCACACCCTCACCCATGTGAGCTCAGTAGGCTCCCAGTTACCCAGGCATGCTGCTGACACTAACCCAGACTTCTGGGGCAGATGTGCGGCAATGGGGGCTTTCTCTGTAGCCTTGTGGGAAGAGCATAGGCTTTGGTAGCCAGTCAACCACTCATTCATTGAAATCATTCATTACTTTGGTCATTTACTTGACAAATACCGATTGAGCACCTGCTATGTACCTGGTCCTGTGCTAGGCATGCAACAAGATCAGGGGAAACTGACTCCACACCCAAGGGGGTCCCAGTTCGGGAGATGGGAGGAGACAAACTCAATGACATCATTGTGAAAATAAATGTAACATGGAACCTGTAGGGGACCTAACAAGGCAATGCAGATGAAGCCATGGGACCTGTAACGGGGACTCTGATCTAGTTAGAGATATGAGAAGGCTTCCTGAAGGAGGGGGCACTGGAGGAAACTGAGGCCAGGAGTCTACTTGTTGGTACAGAGTGGAAGGAACTTGGCTGTGGGCTGAGCAACTGGCAAGCTGATAGTTAAAGACCTGGAAATTCTAAGATTCTGAGAACTGACATAAGCCTCAGGTTCTGGGATTCTGACCCAATGTTTTATAGTTTTTAAGATTCCATTAAGTAAAAAGCTTAAGGCTTGAGAATCTGAGATCCTGGGTTCCACTTCAAGAAATTTTAGTTTTAAGATTCTGTTAAGTAAAGATTCTAAGACTTGGAAATTTAAGACTCTGGGATTTGAGGACTGTTAGGTCCCGAGAGGCCAGGATTCCACAGTGGTGGCCTTTGCTGCTGGAGAAGCACCTGCCAAAACCCTCCATCATTGGGACTGGGTTCCTCCCTCTTCCTGGCTCATGAAGTGGGTGTATATGATGCAGCTCTTTACGGCTGAGAGAATGTAAATTTATTCTACAGTTTTAGCATCAGGTGTTTGTCTTATCTGCATGTTCCAGTTTCCAGAATAAATATTAGAAGACAAATCTGCAGAGATTTTCCATATATACATGAGCTAATTCCTCTGACAGGGGCACATCCAGACATGGATTTTAACACAGCCACCATTCCTGCACCCACTATAACGCAGGGCTGGTGGGCAAGCTCAGAGGAGGGAGAAGGCCCCCATCTCCTGAGAAGGGGCCTTTGTGAGCAGAGCTGGGAGCCTGGGATGGAGGCCTGGGAGTGAAAGCACCCTAGAAGGTCTGGGCTGGCTGTGTGCATGGGTAGGGGTGCTCTCGGCTGATCGGCTGGAGGTCTCTGTGTGAACCGTCTCGCCTGGGCTCCGCCAGGGCTGGTGCTATAGGCACCTCTCCAAGAGGGTTAGAGGGAGGAGGGCAGCCCCCACCAGGAGTCAGACTCTGTGCTGGGTGCTGATTAGGTTCCAGTGTCAGATGGGGGCAGATCTTACACTTTTCTGTGTGACCTTGAAGAAGCCACTTCACCTCCCTGGGATTCAGCTTCTTCAATGAGACCCATGGTCCTATCCACCCACCTGCCTAGTGCTTCCGAGGATTTAAAGGGAAATACCAGTGTTGGGCACCTCATGAGCACGGATCCCAGCAGCGGCCCTCATGACAGCTGCAGAGAGCCGGCCACTGCTGCAAGCACTCAGTCCTCACCCCAGCCCAATGAGGGGGTGCTGCCATTATCACCACCCACAGATGAGGAAACTGAGGCACGAGGTTAGGTAACTTGTCCCACATCAGGCAATTGGCTCCAAGAATCTGTGAACAAGTTCAAACACTTCACGTAAGTTTTTCTGAAACCCATCCTATCTGGGTGCCTAAGAATTGGCCACATTTTAGTTCTAGTGCCCTAGAATCTGACTCTCGATCTTCTGCTGTGACTGAAGTTCTGGGTTTGGTCAAATCTCCATGAACACAGCTCCTGCCTCCAGGCCTTTGCTCATGCTGTGCCCTCTCCCTGGAGCACCCTTCCCCCTGCCTGTCCGTCACTCCTACTTATACTTCAAGACCCACGCCAGACATCATGTTCTCAGAACAGCCGCCACCCCCACCTCCAAGCATCCCTGCACCCAGCACATCCTTCATCATAGCACTTAGTGGATGGGGCAGAAGGGACAGGATTCTGTCCCCAGGACCTGCCTGTCCTCTCTGTTCACCGGCCCCTTCCTTCCAGCAACATTCATAGAGTGTGACGTCTGTTCTAAGATCTGCATTTCTAGAGGGATGACCAACCCCATGGTGATGGTGTCATTACCTCAATTTGAGAAAATCTCCCACTCAGGTTTTGTAAGTCCTGAGACCACAGGCCCCACTAGAAGGCAGCAGTCTGAGAACTCTGACTCCAGCAACCCAAGCACTCTAACAATAATGGGGCTGCCGGGACACAGAGGACAGTCAAGGTTGTTATTATTGTTATTGTTACTGGACAGGCCTGGGAGCGGGACTGTGGGACCAGAATGAGTCTCCTTGGTGCAACCAGGAAGCCTCGTCTCTGGCTTTTGCCAAGTGCCTGGGCCTCATTCTGTTTCTGATTCCTTGGGGTAGGAGTCATCTAATGGTAGGGGAGAGGCTCAGAGCCCCAGAGCAGTCAGGGGCTGGCGGAAAGCGAAGGCTCAGGGCAGAAAGCTGTCCCACCTCCGTGGAGTGCAGCAAGATGACTGCCAAGGGAGGGGGAAACGGTCAGAGGCACAACAAAGGAGAATAGAAGAACCAGCACATTCAAAGGCTCGGAGTCCTGAGAAACAGTTCAGGAAAAGTGCCGGGAATCACGCGGTGTGGACTGATACAAGGTGGGTACGTGGAGGAAGATGGAGATGGATAAAAGTGGGGGTATCGGGAAGGGCCTCGAATGCTGGGGTGAAGCCTGGGGAGAAGGGGCCATGGCTGGCTCCCAGCCAGGTTTGCCATCAGAGGGAGATGCGTGGGTTGGAGCCAGTAACACTGGAGGCCCAGGCCATGGTGAAGGTGAGTGAGAGGAGCAGCCTGGACTCTGGCTGGGAGGGAGAGCCTGGGAGAGCCATTTGAGGGTTGATGTCCCCTGAGAATGTCTGTGTGGTTGGTGTTTCCTTTCCAGGGCTTTCTCCGTTCCAGTCTTGCCTTGGACAGGCCACACACAACCTTGGCCTGGATCAAACTCACCCCTCACTGGGGCCAACTAATTTCAATTTGTCGTACATTTTTAACGGATTGCTAATCGATAAGAACTGGGCAGCCACAGGTGAGCCTCAAAGTCAAGGGGTAAAAGGAATCTCAGTGATGTCTGCCGGGTTGTTGTAGTCACCTGGCTCCATGCTTATTGCCTGTTGTTTTGAGTTAATTACCTGGTGCCTAAGTGTATCACTTCTACATCTCGAGAACTGCTCTCACAATCAATTCATATTTAATTAACGAGACCGCTGATTGAACGGCAATGGTGGTGTGTGTGTGACACGGAGGAGGAACATTTCCTGCACGCACAGCTGCAGGAAGGAGGCGTTGAAGTGGATGAGGGGAGGGGCCCCTCTTATAGCCTCCGAGCTCCCCCACTAACTCCAAGGTGACCTTGGCAGCCTGGAGCAGGGTCAGAGATCCCAGACTACTCCCTTCCAGCGGGGCCTGTGGTTTCAGGAATCACAAAACCTGAGTGGAAGATTTTCCAAAATGGAGGTAATGGTAGCATCACCATGGGGTTGGGCATCCTTCCAGAAATGCAGGCCTTCAGATCGAAGTCACACTCTATGAATGTCACTGGAAGGAAGGGGCGAGTGAACAGAGAGGACAGGCAGGAATCCAGGAATCCTGTCCCCTCTGCCCCACCCACTAAGCGCTATGATGAAGGATGTGCCGGGTGCAGGGATGTGTGGCGGTCGGGGGTGGGGGCTGTCCACAGAATGTGATGCCTGGCCTGGGTCTTGAATAGACCCAGTGTAAGTAGGAGTAACAGACGGGCAGGGGAAAGGGTGCTCAGGCAGAGGGCGCAACATGAGCAAAGGCGCAAGCTGCCTTCACTAGGAGTAGGCCAAACCCAGAGCTTCAGTCACAGCGGAAGATCGGGAGCCAGATGTGGCCGATTCTTAGGTACCCAGATAGGAGGGGTTTTGGGAAAAGTTACACGAAGTATTTGAACTTGTACACAGATTTTTGGAGTCAATCATCTGATGTTGGACAAGTAACTTAATCTCTCTTTGCCTCAGTTTCCTCATTTGTGGGTGGGGATAATGATAGCACCCAGTCTCTGGGGGCCTCTGTCCTTTACTTCCACAGACCAGAGACCAAGAGAGGATGTGGCCTGGCCTAGGAGAGAGAGTCACAAAGAAGGGCCAGGCAGGACTGAGAAGAGCACAAGGCAGACCCCCGAGACAGGGCTGCCTGTGCCTGCCTCACCCCCGCCCACGTTGGTGCCCTCAGGCTCCCTCCTCCTGGTGATGTGGGGAGTCCCAGGCTTGAGTCAAACGCACCTTGGTTCAAACCTCATTTCCGCTCCTCACTCCCCAGGTGACCTCAGATCGGTGACCTGGCCTCTCTGTGCTTCATCTCCCTCATGTACAGCATAAAGACTATGACAGCGCCTGCCTTTTAGAACTGCAGTGTAGGTTCATGAGCTAATGCGGGTGAAAGGCTGGGCCTGTGCTTGAGGTCCACATTAGGTCCACTTCTAAATGTCCATTTGCTCAGGGGTGACTGGGGGTAGGAAGGAGGGAAAGGGGCCACTGGGGGGTGGGGGGGCTGACAACACACTGGCATGCAGTGATGGGGTCCACAGACAACTCCAAGACAGGTCTTTGTCAAAAGGATGCTGGACAGCAACATGAAAGCGTATAAAAATACAAAGATCTCTGGTAAAGCGAAAGATGGGCAAGTACAGAATTCTGTAATATTGCAGTGGTGGCATGTAAATCATATTTAAGGTAGGTACAGAATTTTAAAAGAGAAAATCATAAAGACTATAAATATAAAACTATGCTAAGGAATTCAAAATGTAGAGATGTGTGATTTGTGACACCTATAACACAGAAGCAGGGCTAAGTAAAGGGGTGGGCAATTGAAGTTGTCATCAGTTTAAGAGACCCCCAGAATGTCTAGCCAAGCTGACTGGTAAAGATCTTTCCTGTTTAAAACCAGTCAATAAAAACTAGTAGAGGTGACTGTTTTTTTCAAATGGAAAAATTCCAAAATCCCAACAATAACAACAAAAATAACAAGACATACAAAGAAACAGAAACATGGTCCAATAATAATCAATCTCTAGAAACCAACCCTGAAGAAATGGAGATCTCTTAATTAACTAGCAAAGAATTAAAAATACATACATTTTTTGGGATGGAGTCTTGCTCTATCACCCAGGCTGGAGGGCAGTGGCGTGATCTTGGCTTACTGCAACCCCCGCCTTCCAGGTTCAAGCAATTCTCTGTCTTAGCCTCCTGAGTAGCTGTGATTACAGGTACCTGCCACTACACCCAGCTAATTTTTGTATTTTTAGTGGAGACAGGGTTTCACCATCTTGGCCAGGTTGGTCTTGAACTCCTAACCTCATGATCCATCCACCTTGGCCTCCCAAAGTGTTGGGATTATAGGTGTGAGCCACCACTCCTGGCATCTTTTTTCTGTTCTTTTCTTTTTTCTTTTTCTTTTTCTTTTTTGAGACGGAATTTTGCTCTTGTCACCCAGGCTGCAGTGCAATGGTGTAATCTCAGCTCACTGCAACCTCCGCCTCCCAGGTTCAGGCAACTCTCCCACCTCAGCCTCCTGAGTAGCTGGGAATACAGGCATCCACAACCATATCCAGCTGATTTTTTTGTATTTTTAGTAGAGATGGGGTTTCACCATGTTGACCAGGCTGGTCTCGGACTCCTGACCTCTAGTGATCCACCCACCTTGGCTTCCCAAAGTGCTGGGATTACAGACGTGCGCCATTGTGTTCAGTTCAAAAAAATTTTTCTTAAAGAAGCTCAATGTGCTACAAGAGAACTTGAAAGGCAGCTAAACAAGATCAGGAAAGTGATGCACGAACTCCTCCTGTGTGCCTTTGGGCCCACTCTGGGCCAAAGGTCTCCCAACTGCACCATGAGACAGTTGGATCAGATGATCTCTTAGTACTGTCCTCAAGTTGGTGGTTCAAGAAATGGACCATACATTTCTTGTATGATTCTGTACAAGAAAGTCTTGAACAGATGTTCATAGAAAAAAACGGCACAAGTTCCATTATGATGGTCTCTTTTATAAGAAGTGAGACAGAGGAAAAGCATCAGCCTGACCATAAGTCACACACACCATGACCAGCAACCAAAATCACAATGTCATCCTGGTCAGCACTGGCCTGGCTGCAGGGAGCTTTCATACCCAGTGTGACCTGAGCCAAAATAAATGTGCCCCTCCCCTTATATGTGGGTCATAGAATTACCTAAGCCAGAGAGAAGGAATGAAGCCTGTTTATGATGTCAGAGCCTTGGGGGACGTGCGCCAGTCCGGAGGAGCCGAGACTGATGATGGAAAGTGGTTGTGGAAATGAGGAACAAGTGTCGCCGTTACCATTATTCACATCATCATCATCATCATCATGATTAGAATAACAGCTAAGAATGATCATGAGCCTACTATGCACCAGCCTCCTTCTCCCAGCTCTTTGTAAAGCCTAGGGCTCAGCACACAGTAAGTGTCCACACTGGCTGGATTGATTAATTCAGTGGCCACCAGTGATGTCTATGTTTGATCCTTTTGAGTGCCATTTCCTCATATTTCTGACGTGTCCAGCCAGCTCTTGAGGTACTACTAAGTGAAGCTGAACAAAGAAAGGTAGAAAACTCTCTAGAATGGGAGAGTGTTGGTTTGACCCGCCATGGAGAACGTCACCATCTCATGAAGGAGGCTGACCTGAAAACAAGGAAGAAACAGCCTGGCAGCTGTCTCTGTTATTACTGCCCACATTTTAATGGAGGAAACGAAGTCCCGGAGAAGCCAAGTGATTTGCCCACACCCACACAGCCCAGGACGGCACGGGAGGCTCAAACCCAAGCCTCCACCACTAAGCCCCATGCTCTTTCCCCAACCCCATGCTGTCCTACTGGAATTAAGAGGCCAGCATGATCTGGAGACATCAATGAGGGGTGCTTGGAGGAAGGGCAGCTCAAGCTGGGTGCTAAGGGACACAGTGGAGGGGAAGAGCACGCAGAGAGGGAGGTGAAGCCTGCAGTTGGCTGCTCTCAAACCTTTAGCCCTCTGAGTCTGGAATATTCCATGAGGAGCCAAGTTTTTCTGGGACAGGTCTGCCCAGGACCCTCTCCCCAGAGCAGATGAAGCTGCATCCGGGGCCAGGTGGGAGGCAGTCCCCAGGTAGAAGGTGGTGGGCAGAATAAAGTCGGAGCTGCTGGGACTGTCCTGGTCACTTGCTTTTGGGCCCAGGTGTGTATGAATGAAAATAGCATCCTTGACCATCTGTCGTGAGAGGGACTATGGTCTCTCAGTGCCTTTGATAAGGCTATTAGATCACGTTCTTCAGCCAGTCAGTGCCAGCAGCCATGCGGACCATCCCTGAAAAGTGTTTCATCAGCAGAGAAACGCACAACCAATGGGCCCTGTGATTTCCCTTGCAAATTCCCCATGCCAGCAGCATCCTTCGAAGGTAAGAATCTCCCCATTATGTCCACAGTTGGGAAAATTAGTCCATTTCTCTTCCCTGTTCTGCCTCTGAAGCCCATGTTGACAGTCTATTTTCCCGTAATGAGGCTGAAGAAGCTAAACAACATCAGGCAGGCAGGAAAATACACATCAGCTCAGCTGCTGAAAGATATTCTTGATGTGCGGGTGGGGCCCACGAAATCGCTACTATTTTGGGAGCCAGCTGCCTGCGTGGGTGGGAGACACATTGATTCTCTGCACAGATCAGCTTTTCAGACAGAAACCCAGGAAGCTGAGTCTGCGATTCTTTAAAATCTCAAACCCCCGTCCCCCCCTTCTCTCCTGCCCACTCCTCTCCCTTCATTCTTTCAACAGATATATTTATTGTTGCCTATTAGATACAGACCCTGAGGCAGGGCCCCAGACTATGGGGATGACTGGGGCAAATTCTAGTCCTTGCGGGAAGGTCGTCTTGGGAGAGAAGTGCACTAATCAGGGGACACCTTGCAGTGGCAGCTTACCTGATCATCACAATGACTTAGCTCCCGTGTTTTGCTTCTGTAGAACCTGAGATGCCTGAGATGCCCAATCAAGAGGGATGCCACAGAAGAATAAGCACAGCACTGATTCGTGCATGCGTTAGGGTTCTCCAGAGAAACAGAGCCACTGGGAAACAAGATAGACGGATAGATTGATAGATGATAGATAGAGAGATTATAGGAATTGGCTCACACAATTTTTAATTGGCTCACCTCTCACATGAGAGGTCCCACGATTTAGTGCCTGCAAGCTGGAAAACCAGGAAAGCCTGTGGTATAATTCAGTCCCCAAATTCAAAGGCCAGAAAACCAGAAGTATTGAATATCCGAGGGCAGGATAAGATGGACATTTCAGCTCCAACAGAGAACGTGAATTCACCCTTCCTCCACCTTTTTGCTCTATTCAGGCCTTCAATACATGGTACAGCACCTTTCTCACAGCAGTAGGGTGGTTTTCTTGACTCAGTCTACCCAGTGAAATGCTGGTCTCTTCTGGAATCACCCTCACATTCTCTTCTGGAAACACCCTCACAGACACACCCACAAATAAGGTTTTCCCAGCCCCCTGGGCATCCCTTCGTCCAGTCAAATTGACACAAAATCAACCATCCTGAGGTGCCAGGTCCCAGCAGCCTTTGCCACATCCCATGAAGGAGACTCAGGAGGGCAGGGGTGCTGTCCACCTTTAATCTCCTTCGTCTCTTGTTCTCCTGTTAGACTAGAAGCCCCTCGAGGGCAGGCATCTCGTGCACTGTTGTTTTCCTGGGGCCTGGAAGGCTGCAGGATCGAAAATACTGGTTGGGAGGAAGAGAAGGAGAAAGACAGAAAGGGCCTTGTTTCAGAGGCACAGAGTAAAGCTAGGAAGCAGAGAAGACAATTGAAAATTAATGGTTTGTGAGAGGTGGAAAAAGCAGAAGAGATGAAAGATTTTAAAATGGTCACACTGTGACCTATAACATTTTACTTAATCAAGGACAAATTGCTCTGCACCTCGGGTGGATGTGAGAACTGGCCAGAGTCTGCATCTCAGAAGAGCTTTCTGAAATGAAACACACTTTGTAAGGGTCATTTCATGCTCAGCTGGACACATCAGAGATTCCACAGCAGGAGAAAATCCCAACACAGCCTGGTCGAGCACAGAGTCCCTGGCACGAGGCTGGGCTTGGGTGTCCGGTTCACTCCTACTGCAGCAATGGGTTCAGATTGTCCAAAACCCTGCCCAGGCCCCAGGAAGCAGAGGGGTCCTCAACCACACCCCCCCTCCCACCCCCAGCCTTCCCACAGACTGTCTCTGGGCCCAGCAGGGGCTGATCCTTGCTTGCCCTCCCCCACCCCCGCAAACCTACATTGACCTTCGAAGGGTGCGGGCTGAGCCAGGACTGGCTTGGCCCCAAGTCTCTGAGCAGTACCAGGACCTACCTCCTTTCCTGAGCACATCGTGCTGAAGCCCACCCTGAGGGATAGCTTCCCAGGCACCAGAGAAACACTCACTGAGGCATCCTGACGGGTTGAGGAGGCTCCACATCTGGACCAGTCTTGGCTGCCCTGACCACCAGCTGTGTGACTGGAGCGCTTCCCTTTAACTCTGTGGGCCTCTGTTTTCTCATCTATAAAATGGGAATATTCCATTCATTTGACAAATACGAATCAGCTACCCGGAGCATGCCAAGCACTGTCCTAGGTGCCAGGGATAGAGCAGTGGGGACAGAGAGGGTCCCTGCTCCCATGGTGTTCCATCTAGTGCACAATCCTCCCATGTCCCCTGCCTGGAGGGAGCCGGATGATGGGCGTGGACACAGAGCCTGTGTGTCATCGGAGCTCAGGAAAGCCCCATGGAATGACAGACAGCAGCAGAGAACCTGGCCCTGGGTCTTAGCTGGGAGGCACTGACTCACCTCCTCTCCCGGGCTTCCACCTGAGCCCTGAGAGTTGATGCTGCTCCCCATGTTAGAGATGAGTGCAAAAGGCTCAGGGAGGTTAAGCACATTGCCCAAGGGCACACAGCTAGCCCAGGACAGTGTAGGTCAGATCCCGGCCCTGTGCTCCTCTCATGACACCTGGTTGAATTTCTGGCCCCAAAGACA
Organism: Saimiri boliviensis; assembly: GCF_048565385.1. Taxonomy (NCBI): domain Eukaryota; kingdom Metazoa; phylum Chordata; class Mammalia; order Primates; family Cebidae; genus Saimiri; species Saimiri boliviensis. The sequence goes on along the minus strand of NC_133459.1, from coordinate 28,666,995 downwards.
TCTTTTTCATCCCTTGGGGTCATATCCCTGGAGTTCCAGGGACTCCCAGACCACCCACAGGATCTCGGTGTTGGGCCCAGTCAGACCGCCAAGTTCTTCTCTCCCCTACCCCCGCCCCACCTGCCCTGATTCATCCCTGCTCCATGAGAGTGGGATTGAACCCTGCCTGGCCCCTTCACTCCACTCTCTGGAGCCACGGTTCCCTTCCCCGGAAAACAGGGTCAATAACAGTCCCTTCCAGGGTTGCTGGGAGGATGAAGAGAATTTGCATAAAGCTGGGAGCACATGGCATCTGTCTTCTCTCCAGGAACCTCCTCCTGCCCTGTGGCTCCCTCCTGCCCTTGGGCACTTCCCAACCATCCTCCCGAAGTCCCTCCCCATCCCACACACCCTCCCTGCATCTGGCATTTGCTGTCTTAACACCCTGTTTATCTCCTTCACAGCAAGTTTCAGTCTAGGTGATGATTTTATTTGTTCATTTTGTCATTTTTTTTGGCTGCTTCCCCAAATGCGTCTGAGACTTCCTGTTGTTCTCATTCATGCCTGTGCCCTGGTGACACAGAGCCTGGCGCACAGAGGAGCCTGATGAATGCTGGCTGATGAAGGTTGATGAGGAGTGGGACTGGGTCATATCAGAGTGGGTGAAGTAGCAAAGAGCCCCCGAATCCCAGCGGCTTTACTCAATGCAAGTTGGTTTCTCTGGAGCAAAGCCCAAGCAGAGGGGCTGGCTGGGGCTCCCTGTGGGTGTACACTGCCTCCAGCAGAGATGAAGGATCCAGGTTCTCTCCGTCTGAGATGCTGCCACCTTCTCGCATGGCCTCCATGCTCTGGGAGGGAGGCTTGGTGGGGACTCCCTGACCACCCACGGTGTCTCTGGACTTCCAGGAACCCTTCTCAGCGAGCTCTTCTGCAAACTCTTCTGCTGACCTAGCCACGCTGCCCTGAGACTCCCACGCTAACAGCAGCTGCATCTGGGCTAGGATCCTGACTCCACGCTTCTAGCCCTGTGACCTCCTGTCCACTGAACAATTCAGACTTTTCTTGCTGTTTGCTCTATCTGTAAAGCTTTTCCCACCCTTTGTTTTCTTGGGGGGTGGGGGACAGAATCTCACTCTGTTGCCCAGGCTTTAGTGCAATGGTGCAATCTCAGCTCACACAACCTCCACCTCCCGGGTTCAAGTGATTCTCCTGCCTCAGCCTCCCCAGTAGCTGGGATTACAGGCGCCCACCACCACACTCGGCTAATTTTTGTATGTTTTTAGTAGAGATGGGGTTTCACCATGTTGGCCAGGCTGGTCTCAATCTCCTGACCTTGTGATCCTCCCACTTTGGCCTCCCAAAGTGCTGGAACCGCAGGCATGAGCCACTGCACCCAGCCCCCACCCTTCTTTGCCAAGCTAAAATTCCTCCTCTGAGGTCAGCTTAGAACTTCCTCTGGGAGCAATTTTCTTGACTCTCCCACATCACCCTCATGTATGTTGAGTCTCCCCAGCCCCGTGCCCCTTTAGTGGGACTCTTCCCATATAGTCCTCATCTGTTCATGTCTGCCCCTTCCTTTGTCTTCCCCAGTGTGGGGCTGAGCATAGCTGGGTCACAGCTACGTCCCTGGTGCCAGCAGTGCCCAGTGCCTGACATGCTCAATCAAGAGAGAAGAAACAAAGGAATGAGCAAATGGAATTCTCGCAGCCTCAGTTTCCTCGTCTGAAAAAATGGCGGTAGTAACTTCTCCCTCACAGGGCGGCTTCAAGGATTCCACGCAATAAAGCAAATTGTTTGCAAAAATGTCCGTAATGACCCACCCCTCTTGCTTGTCTCGCCCTTCACAGTGTGACTTCGCATCTCCCACGTGGGAATTTGGAGTCTTTTTCTCTAGTCCTTAAATCTGGGCTGGTCTTGTAACTTGCTCTGGCCAAAAGAATGTGTCAAGAGCGACATCCTGCCAGTTATGCACCTAGCGCTCAAGAAGCCCTGTACCTTCCCTCCACCCTCCCAGCACTTTGTAATCTCATGCAAATACGGCCAGCCTAGGCCAGGCCACGAGGACCAGAGCCATGCAGGTCAGCCCATACGAGCCAAGGCCCCAGACTCAGGAGAAAGCAAACCAGCAAAGCCTACCCACCAATCATCTGCAGATCCATGCGCAAGGGGGTCCTGGGCTCCTAGACTTGAGCGTAAAATCAGTGTTTCTTGTTTTAGGCTAATCTGCACTGGGGAGGTGCGACCCATAGCAGCAAATGTGTTGAACAGGCAAACGCTGACGTGCAGCAGGCTGCGTTTCACCGCCTCCCTTCTCTCCCAGGAGAGACACAATGAGAAACCGATCAGAAGGGCTCCAGTGCACTGCACAGAGCCGAATGGTAAAGGTGTTTCCAGGTTGCTTCCTGTGGAATTGCTGCGTCTCAGAGATTCCTGCAGCCTGAATGTCAGGTTGTCGGACGAGGTGGGAACGAAGCCCCCTCTCTGCGCAGAGACACTTCGGGAAGACAAAGGAGACAGGACTTATCAGCTGCATTCCTGTCACCGGCACAGGTGAAGATGCATTTTTAACAATTCAGCCTCGCAGACTCCCTCTATTTATCTCAATAAATGCCAGGCTGACTTTTTCTCTCTCTCTTTCTGTGCTATAAAATGCTCAGGGAGTAGCACAGTGAGAAGATGAAGGATTGACATGCAGGGAAAACTCATTTTTAGAGGTTTCTATAAAATTTCCCCAGCCGTGCACCCGCTGAGCAGAGCCGAGTAGACTGGGGGGCTGAGAGGGGCAGGGGAGGGCCGGTGTGGACTGGAGTGGGGTTGAGCTGAGATGGGCAGTGGAGTGAGGGGGAGAAGAGATGGGCAGCTCTGGAAGCCTTGAGGGGAGGGGGAGGAAGAGAGAGGGGAGAAGCATTAAAGCAGCCCTGCCTTTAGCCCCCATTTCCTCTAAAAGGGGCCCCTGCCCTGAATTCTCACCTTGGAGAGCTCCACTCCAGCCACCTTCTGGCTGTCTACAGCCCCTTGACTTGAGGATTCCACAGAATCCTTGGAGCCGGCATCTCCCCTCCTATGCCCTGCTCTCGCTCCCTGCCCAGAGCCTTGGAATTCCTGGATGCTCCAAGCCGACTGCAGAGCCTATACAAGCCTCTGTCACGTCTCTTCTCCCAAGAACAACTGCACTGCCTGTGTGAGCAGACCTAGGCCAAGGGGACGCCCAGGATTTGGGTAGGGATTGTGGACCTTAAGTAGCTGCTTCAAAGGGTTGTTCTGAAAATTACAGGACAAATGACCCAGTTTCTTCCACAAATAAATTGTAAGAACCCATAAAGCGTGAAGGAGAAACTCTCAGTTAAAGAGACATAGATTTATCAACCAATCACAATGTGTCAAATCCATTTGACCCCCGAGTCAAACAAATTATCAAAGACAAAAATGAAACATCTATGAAACCATAGGAAAATGGAATATTGCCTGTATACTTGCAGGTACTAAGGACTTGTTATTAATTTTGGTGAGTGTGATCATGGATAGCAGTTATGTTTAAAAATTAAAAGTAAAACAGGCATGGGAAGAAAATTAGATTGTGTCCCTGAGGCTGCAATTGAACTGAAACTCCCACTCTCTGCCTCTTCGGGGAGTAGGAACCACAACTTCGTTTTTCTTTCCATCTGTGACTAACAGGATTCCTGGCTCCATGTAAATAGTCAATGAGTGGATGTTCAAAAGTGAACCAGGGAGAAGCAGTGACTCCTGTAGGAAAATACCGCAATACACCAGGAGACTGGGATCTGGAACCCGGTGCCCAGGTCTCTGCAGCTCAGTGACTTTTAGCCAGGCATGGCTAAAAACAACCTCCAGGCTGGGTGCGGTGGCTCATGCAGGTAATCCCAGCACTTTGGGAGGCCAAGGCAGGCAGATTACGAGGTCAGGAGTTCAAGACCAGCCTGACCACTCTGGTGAAACCCCATTGCTACTAAAAATACAAAAATTAGTCAGGCGTAGTGGTGTGCACCTATAATCCCAGCTACTCAGGAGGCTGAGGCAGGAGAATCGCTTGAACCCAGGAGGTGGAGGTTGCCATTGCTTGAACCTAGTAGGCAGAGGTGAGCCGAGATTGCATCACTGCACTCCAGCCTGGGCAACAGAGCGACAGACTCTGTAAAAAAAAACAAAACAAAACAAAACAAACCTCGAGTGGCTTTAGGAGCCGCAAGACACATTAACGGCAATCAACACTTGAAGCATCAAATTTTTAAAAATGCACTCAGCAGTGTTGACCATGGACTCCTTGGGTATGGAAAGGGCAGATCCGACTGCAGTCACGGGCAGCTCTTCCCCTCAAGAGGCAGAGTCCATCTCCACTCACCTGAAACACGGGCGGACCTCGTGACTTGGTTGATCAATAGAATGGACTAAAATTGACACTGTGCAAAGAGAGACACATGGCAAAAGTCTGCGAGCCAAGTCTAGGAAAAAAATGGCAAGCAAATTGTTAGGGGAGGCAGGAGAGGCGAAGAGGAAGCTCCTACAGCAGGTTTGAAAAACGAAGACTCGTGTTATGTAGTTGCAGAGCAACGGACAGTACTTTGGAAGATGGGAAGTATGTGGAATGAACCCGCAGACCTTGGCAAAATGATTTCCAGAAAGAATGGTCAAAGCATCTGTGATCGTTAACATTATATATCAGCTTGACTGGCCAGGGGATGCACAGATATCTGCTCAAACATTATTTTTGGGTGTGTCTGTGAGGGTGTTTCTGGAAGAGAGCGCGATTTGAACTGGTGAACTGAGAAACGCAGATGGCCCTCCTTGATGTAAGCGGGCATTGTCTAATCCCTTTAGGGCCTGAACAGAATAAAAGGCAGAGGAAGGTTGAATTCATTCTGTGCCACTGCCCACGCTGGGTCATCAATCTCTTACCCTCAGCATTTCTAGTTCTCAGGCCCTCAGACTTGGACTAGAGTCTACACCATTGCCTCTCCGGCTCTCAGGCCTTTATGCTATGCTGTCAGCTTTCTTAGGTCTCCAGTTTGCAGACGGCAAATGTGGGGACTTCTCAGCTTTCACAATCATCATCATCTGAGCTAATTCCTTTTTTTTTTTTTTTTTTTGAGATGGAGGTTCACTCTGTCACCCAGGCTAAAGTGTAGCCGCGTGATCTCGGCTCACTGCAAGATCCACCTCCCAAGTTCAAGGGGTTCTCCTATCTCAGCCTCCCAAGTAGCCAGGATTACAGGTGTGCACCACCACAACCAGCTAATTTTTGTATTTTTAGTAGAGACTGGGTTTCACCGTGTTGGCCAGGCTGGTCTTAAACTCCTGGCCTCAAGTGATCCACTGTCTTCAGCCTCTCAAAGTGCTGGGATTACAGGCATGAGCCACTGCACCCGACTTGAGCTAATTCCTTGTAAGAAATTTTATTATATTTATAGAGGGCAGGGAGGGGAAGTGGAGCCAAGACCCCAAGGAGGTGGCCAAGACCACGGAGAACAATGTACGCTCAGAAGGCAGACCTCGGCCCCAGTCAAGGGCATCCCTGCCTCTCCAGTGGCAGAACCTGGCAATATTTGCCCAACAGGGTTCCCAGATTATATGGACTATTCTCTTGTCATTTGAGTTTCTGGATCTCTCGATTGAGAGAGTCATGTCTCAGCCACCTAAGGACCTGATTTGATCATGAGATCCAGGACATCCTGACTTAGGCTGTAATTGAGAGATTTGGGAGATCCTGAGAATGTTTGCATGTGAAAATCATGTAATGAATATGGCCAGAGAGAGGATAGTGCCCAACCAAGGCTTCGCAGCTCTTTACATCAACAAATGAAGTTTATTATTGCCCTGTCTGTCAGCGAGAATGAGTTTGTCAGACCATTTTCCTTCCCTGCCTCTTATCTGAAGGGCTGATGGGGGACACGCCTGCTCACAGCTCCTTAGTGGTGTCAACGCATTTTATCCTCAGCATCCTCTGACCATGACGGGGCCATGATTGTTCCCGTTTCACAGATGAGGAATCTGAATAACAAGAAATGGAGTTACTTCCCCGAGGCCACAGAGCTGGTCAGGAAATTACCAGGATTCGCACCCAGCCTGGCTGCCCTATGGCCTGCCTGTCCTCTTCACCACCCCGCCCCCAGCACTGCCCTGCCCTGGTGCTGTGGATGGGTCACACGTAGGCAGATGGTGCCCCCTTGGGCCAGGTGCAGGTGGTAGGGAGCAGTGCTGTCCCTCCACCAGGGTGCTGGGCAAAGGGCCCCCAATGAGGGGGAGGACTGCCAGGTGTGGCCCTGCTCTGTGCGGCACGCCCTCGTGGCTGGCATCTAGTGAAGGGTCCAGTCTGTTATCAGCCGCTGGCCTGTGTGCCTCCTCAGGACATCTGCACACACAGGCCACTCTGGGCTCATCTTCTACGAGGACACAGGAGCCAGCTGGCCTGGTGGGCCTCCTTCCTTGGAAAAGGGGACCATGTCCAGTCGGAGCCTCCCAGGCCCTTTTATCTTTTAGTTCAGAGCAGAGGGGGTTCTGCAGCCTATTCTGTGTTCTCCCCTGAATCCTCAAGGGGTGAGACTTTCTTTTCTTTGTCAGAACGGGTCTGTCTCTGACCCCCTTTAAATACAAATACAAGAGGCAAGGGGGCATCTTTTATAAAGATTTAATGAAATGAGATAATCACACCCCCTGATTCCCACATCCCTCACTTCACTCTTCTCAGGGACACTGGCACCCCCCAGAGTCCCCTTTCCCAAGCCGCCAAGAGGGACCACCCCCAGGTCTTGGAAGCCCCAAGCTCTGAGGCGGGGGTGGGGGAAGCAAAAACAAAGGGTCTTGATGCCCCTGTCTGAGAACAGACAGGAGGTGCTCTGCAGGAGTCGGCTCAATGCTTTACTAACTTCTCCTAAAGTCAAACAGCCTGGTGTAGAAGCACTGGTGTCATGGACAGTTTCTCCAGTGCTCCATTTAGACACGGTCATTACCCAAAGGCCCCCAGGTGTGTTGAGAACAGCCTAACACTATGGCCGTCGGCTCCTGTGCATGCGGAATGACACTCCCTCAGAGCCCCGTGCGTGCTGCACACGTTTATTGTTTTAAAGCCAAGAGAGTCTCAGTTGTGTGAGGGAGAGGACACTCTGCCATCTTAGGGCAGTTGGGTGGGCTGGGACTGGAAATTTCTGTAGACCTACGAGTTACCTAGTAGGTAGAGTGACCAGGTACGTGGGGCTACTGGGGGACTTCCTGGGGCAGGGGACTATGGGTGCTAGAAACAGGATGGTCCTGGGCACACTGGGGTGGTCAGACGCCCTATGGGCAGAGACAGAAGCCCAGGTCAAGTGTTACTTCAGTCAAGGGCAGGGTGCTGAGTCAGCCAATACAGGCCGAGCTCCAAAGGGGATGTCACAATATGAATTTGACGATAAAAAGGCCGCGTTTCCTGGACTGTTCAGATGCGGCAGGCGATGTCCTCAGCACTTCGTGTTTGTTTACGCGTGCACTACTTTTAGTGTCCTTTAAGGTATTTTTGTCCCTCTGTAGTTTATAAAAGATAAAGTGACCTTCCCAAGGTCCCACAGTGGTAAGTGGCAGAGCCAGGATTTGAACCTGTGCCCCAGAGTCTACTCGTACAGTCACAGTGATAAACTTCAGACTCCCCAGCCAGGCACAAAAGCACAAAACACCCCCCACTGATGGAATCCATTTCCCCATGTATTAGTCTGCTTCTGCTGCATAAAAGATCATCCCGAAATACATTGGCTTAAACCGGCCAACGTTTATTATGCCTCATGATTCCATGGGTTGGTTGGGCAGTTCTTCCTGTCTCGAAAGTCTCCACTGGGACCGGATGGTCTCAGGTGGCCTCATTCACCTGTCTGGGTCTCAGCCAGGACAGCAGGGAGGGCTTGATGGCTACGGCCTCACTCCACAAGGTCTCTCATCCTCCAAGAGGCCGGCTCAGACTTATCCACATGGTGCCTGAGGGTTCCCAGGTACTGGAAAGAGCGAGGGCTTTTCAACCTGCTGTTTGTGTTTATTGATGCCCCTTTTTGCAAAAGCAAGTCACCAGGCCAGGCCCAGATTCAAGATGTGGAGAAACAGGCACATCCTGGAGCAAAGGGCACACCTTCACAGGTGGGACGAATTTGTGACCCATTGCTATCTGCCACACCGAGTCTCCAGTTTCACCTCCCTCCCCTCTCCCCACCTGTCTGCTGTGGGGCTCCCAGAAGGCACCCAACTTTCTCTCACCACTGGACAGACAGGCCTGCACTGCTCCCCATCAGGAATGCTCCTCCCTCAACTTCCCCTGGCCAGCTCTTTTGTATCCCTCAAAACTCAGCTCAGAGGACACCTCTCCCGGGAAGCCTTTCCTGATCACTTCCCAGAAACCTGGTAGGCTGGGTTAGGGCTTCCCCTGCTTTCCATCCGTGTCCGATTCTCAGTCCTTTCACAGCACTTCCCACCTCTAGGAGGTTGGGAGGCCCTGAGGTCAGGAGCAGCAACTTAACAACCTGAGTGCCCAGTCCAGAGGAGGAGCTCAGGAAATATCCAGGGAAGGAGGGTGGGAAGAACTGAGGCTTGGACAAAAAAGTCAGGGTAACCAGGGGATGGAAGCCAGGCCAGCAACCAGGCAGAGCTGGGCCCGGGTTGTATTACCAGCTGTGAGGAGGCATCTTGACTCTGAACCGGAAATCCCCTGCTAGCCCTTCTGCTCAGGAACCCCTCCACCCCCATCACAGATGAGCCTGACCCACAAAGGGAGCCGAACACCTGGCTGGAGTGTGGGGCAGTGGGGACCTGGAAGGACTCAGAGGCCAGGAGGTTGCAATATTGATTGAATGCCGAAAAGAGCCAGGCATTGAGACTACAGCAGGAAACCAGACAAAGGGATCCTGGCAGAGGAGTCAAACGCTGCCTGGTTAATTACAGTGAAATGAATGACCCCAGCAGGGAACCAGGGAGGAGACGGATAACATGGCTTGATCTGATCCCAGGTGAGATCCCCCCCATCCCCGCTGCCCCATCAGACTTCCTTGAGGAGGATGGTTGTAGGAGGAGGCATTTGTGGAGGAAGGGAGAGGAAGGGAAAGCTTTGAGTGAGCACAGTGGGTGGTCAGAGCATGCCTGAGGGGCTGAAGGGAGACACAGTCTAGAGTCTCAGAAGGAGAGAGGCAGCAGCACAGCCCCCAGGGAATAAAGCAGGGAGCAGTTCCTGGGGGCTTAATGTTCCCGGAAATCAACAACAAGAATAATAGCAAATGGCTCATTAGCACCTGCTAGGAGCCAGGTGTGGAAATGTTTCCCACGTTTACTCATGTAATTTCATAGTTATTGTCCCCATTTCAAAGAGGAGGAAGCTGAGATCCATAGGAGTGGAGAAATTTACCCAGTGTCAAAGCCGGATTTCAAACTCAGTGTTGCTTCAGAGGCTGGTCTCCCAACGCTGACCTCCTGCTGGGATCAGGGAGTCTCTCTAATGCCATCTTTAAGCCGCTGCTGTGTGCTATTAGTGCTGAGGGTGTAGAAGGGAATAATTAAGGCACAGTCCCTGCCCTGGGCACAGGGGGAGGCTGACTATTCCATCCTGGAAAAAGAAGTAAATCACAAATGTTAGATGGAGATCCATGCTACGTACAAATAAAGGAGCACAATGTGACAGAAGTGATGGTGGGGCATGTGGGGACAGAGATAGATGGGTGTCTGCAGAGCCCCTAGGAGGAAGTGACATTTGTGCTGAGATCTCAAAGCCCGGAGAGGATGAGGAAGAAGAGCCTCCCAGGGACAGCAAAGAGCAGGTGCAAAGGCCCTGGGGCAGGAATGGATTCCACATATTTGAGAAACTGAGTGTGTTACCCCGTTCTCACATTGCCATAAAGAAATATTTGAGACTGGGTAATTTATAAAGAAAAGAGGTTTAATTGGCTCATGGTTCCACAGGCTGTACAGGAAGCATGGAGGCTTCCTCTTCTGAGGAGGCATCAGGAAACTTACAATCATGGCAGAAGGCAAGGGGGAAGCGGGCACATCTTACCTGGTCAGAGCTGGAGGAAGAAAGGGCAAGGTGGGAGGTGCTACACACTTTCAAACAGCCAGATCTCGTGAGAACTCACTCACTATACAGTACCAAGTGCGGATGGTACTAAACCATTTGTGAGAACTACTCTTGTGACCCAATCACCTCCCACCAGGCACCACCTCCAACACTGGGGATTATGATTCAACATGAGATTTTGGTGGGGTCACATACCCAAACCATATCACTAAGCAGAGGATAGAGTAGTGGGAACAGTAAGGGCAGAGGGTAGGGGATAAGGTTGGAGGGGCGGGCAGGGGCACATCCGGTGGGCCTTGGGGCTACATGTGCTGCCACCCTCCGTGCGCCCTCCAGACCCACGCTCAGCCTCCTGCCAGAAGACTGACTTGCGAGGATAACATCAACAGGGCTCCTGTGTCCTCCTGTGCCCCAGCTTCTGCGGGTTCTGGAAGCACCAGAGGAGACCAAGGAGCGGGAGTAGAGAGAGGATGAGTGCTTATTCCCAGGCTCCCTCCCTCTGAGCCCTAGCAGCAGTGAGCGCATTTCTCCCTCACGGCTCCAGCTCCATCAGACAGCTCCTCTCCCAAGGCTGCAGCCCTCTCTGGAGGCTGGTAACAGCTTCCTCCTTTGGTCCCTTCAGTACTAAGATGGAAACAGCCTCCCACAGTTGTCAGCCCCAGGGGTCTCACCATTCCTTGCTGGCTTCCTGTAACCCTGTCACACCTTGGACAACCCTCCCTCCATTTTACTCCCTTCAGTTCTCCCCATGTGGGCCATCTGCTCCCTGCCAGCACCATGGCTGTCACTCCATGATGAGTTCAGATTTTAAGATACTAAGAGTTTTGCCGGGTGCAGTGGCTCACGCCTGTAATCCCAGCACTTTGGGAGGCTGATGTGGGCAGATCACAAGGTCAGGAGTCAAGACCATCCTGGCTAACACAGCAAAACCCTGTGTCTACTAAAAATACACACACAAAAAAAAAATAGCTGGGCATGGGGGCATGCACCTGTAGTCCCAGCTACTCAGGAGGCTGAGGCAGGAGAATCACTTGAGCCTGGGAGCCGAGGGTTGTAGTGGGCTGAGATTGTGCCATTGAACACCAACCTGGGTGACAGAGCGAGACTCTGTCTAAAAAAAAAGAAAACAAAGACACTTGGAGTTTAAAGCAGGATCAGGGCTTAATTTGGATCCAAAGTTTGCTAAAATGTCCCTGCCTGCCATGGAGGAGGAACAGGAAGTGGGGTGAGAATGAATGTTGGGGTTACTGCAGGGTTCCATAGAGTCTGATGGGATTTGGTCTAAGGTGGAGGCAGTGGAGATGGATAGCGCCCAGGTTTGGCAGGACCAACAGCCACAGCAACTGAGCTTGTGCAGGACCCTGTGGCCCCAGACCCGGGAGACTACAGGGCCAGGATCCCAGCTCTGAGCCAGTGATGGAATGGCAGGAGACTGGCATGCCAGGCTGCTAAAGAGGGAGCACTGGACACTGGGCCTGCCAGGGGCTGGGAAGGCAGGACCAGGGTGGGGTACGAATGGGAGCCATGAGCCCCTCGTGATGTCCTTTAGTGCAGGGACCCCCAAGCTCCAGGCCGCAATGGTAACTGGGCCGCATAGCAGGAGGTGAGCAGCAGGCAAGCATGAGGGAGAGAGGCTCCATCTGTAGTTACAGCCGCTCCCCATTGCTCGCATTACTGCCTGAGCTCCATCTCCTGTTAGATCAATGGTGGCATTAGGGTCTCATAGTGGCATAAACCCTACTGTGAACTGCATGTGCTAGGGACCTAGGTTGCACGCTCCTTATGAAAATCTAATGCCTGATGATCTGCCACGGTCTCCCATCACCCCCAGATGGAACCATCTAGCTGTAGGAAAACAAGCTCAGGGCTCGCACTGATTCTACATGAAAGTGAGTTATAGAATTATTTTATCATATATCACGATGTAATAATAGAAGAAATAAAGTGTACAATACATGTAATGCACTTGAATCATCCTGAAACTATCCCCTCCCCCACCGCCCCAGTCTGTGGAGAAATTCTACAAACTGCTCCCCCGTGCCAGAAAGACTGGGGACTGTTGTTTTAGTGGGGACGCTGGGAAGCTATCCAGTCCCCAGTCCTGAAGCCTGCATCTAGAACAGCAACCATCCAATTGGTTCACATATACAAATACCTCTGGTAGCATCGCTGCCCACAGCCAAGCAGCAAAGCAGCTGGTCCTTCGTCACCTCTTCATGAGCAGGGTCTCACACCCTGTTCTGTCTGGCTCCATGGCCTGTGCTCTCCTTTAAGCTGGCAGCAGACCAGGTGCTGAGCATCCAGGGTGACAGGAGGATGTGCAGGTGCACACGTGAGCACTGAGCTGCAGCACTTCTCGGTGCTTTGGCCTGTCAGCACCTGGGAATGATCAGGAGCGTGCAACCTAGATCCCTAGCACGTGTGGTTCACAGTAGGGTTTGCACTGCCATGAGACTCTAATGCCGCAGTTGATCTAACAGGAGGTGGAGCTCAGGCAATAATGCGAGCAATGGGGAGCGGCTGTAAATACAGATGGAGCCTCTCTCCCTCATGCTTGCCTGCTGCTCACCTCCTGCTATGTGGCCCAGTTACTAATGTGGCCTGGGGCTTGGGGGGTCCCTGCACTAAACAACATCATGAGGGGCTCATGGCTCCCATTCGTGCCACACCCCGGTCCTGCCTTCCCAGCCCCTGGCAGGCTCAGTGCCCAGTGCTCCTTCTCCAGAGAGCTGTCACAGAGACCTCAGTGGAGACGGGCACCGGTCAGTAGGAGGGAGGAAGGAACCGCAAGGTTGTACCTGGACAGGACAGGCCAACCCGGGAGCTGGATGCTTAGCTGAGACAGCCAAGAATAGACCCTGCTGGGTGCACACGTGAGCACTGAGCAGCAGAGGGTCTCGGTGCTTTGGCCTCTCAGCACCTGGGACTGATCAGAATCCCAAAGAAGGCCTCATTATTTCTCCCAGGGGAGTGATGCCCTTTGGAAAAACGGATGTTTCCTGCCAGATCGTCTCCTGAAGCTGCGTTTGTCACAGGCTACTGTTTAAATCCATGTTTGGCCCATTTTTTAAAAATATGAATTATCCACTTGACTGGTCTTAATGCTCCTTCTCCAAACTCTCAAAATGTTGCTGATGTTGGGAGCCCGGAGAGGAGCCATAAAGCATGACAGAGGAGGGTCTGGTTGGGTCCGGCCTGGGGCTCTGAGCTCCTTGTGCTGCCCAGTGGGGAAGGTCAGGATGGGCAGCCAAGGGGAGGGTCTGGGTGAGGTGAGGTCACCCTGCCGAGGGCTTAAAAGTGCCCAGGGGGCCGGTCACCCCCGGGTAGCCACCTGCTGTAGCCTGTTTGGGCTGCCGTAACAAACTACCATAGGCTGGGGTTTTAACAACAAACAAATGCACTTTTCACAGCTCTGAGGGCTGAGAAGCGCAGGTCGGGTCTCAGGTCTAGTAAGGACCTGCTTCTGGTTCAGAGGTGGTCCTTCTCCCTGTGTCCTCACATGGCGGAAGGGTCCAGAGAGCTCTTGGGGGCACTTTTATAAGGACACTAATTCCTTTCATGAGGATTCAACTTTTGGGGCACTTTGCAAAAGCCTCATATCCAAATACCATCGCCTTGGGGATGAGGTTTCAACACAAGAGTTTGCGTTGAATCCATAGCACACCCAAGCGTCTCTCCTGTCAGAGGCTACAAAGAGAGAAGTTGGGATCTGGAGGAAGGCTCATTTGTTCCACTGAGGCTCACTGAGGCCCTACTGTGTGCAGGCCTGGGGTGCAGCAATGAACAGACAAGGCCCTTGCCCCAGGGAGCAGACATTCTGGAGTGGGGAGGAAGAGACAGGTAAATAATGCATTAGCAAGACTGTTTTGGGTAGGAACAGGGGCAGGGAAGAAAGGAAAACTGGGTGACACCATGGGGACTGACTCACAGTGACAGTTAGACAGCAACCACCTTAGAATGTGGGGACAGAAGTGACCTTCAAGCTGAGACCTGAAGGACAAAGAGGAACAGGGATTTGAATGACAGATGGCATGGTAGGATGATATGCTCTGGCTGTGTCCCCACACAAATCTCATCTTGAATTCCCACGTGTTGTGGGAGGGACCCAGTGGAAGATAATAGAATCATGGGGGCGGGACTTTCCTGTGCTGTTCTTGTGATAGTGAATAAGTCTCACTAGATCTGATGGCTTTAAAAAGGGGAGTTTCCCTGCACAAGCTTTCGGTTTTTGTTTTGTTTTGTTTTGTTTTGTTTTGTTTGTTTTTGTTTTTGAGATGGAGTCTCACTCTGTCATCCAGGCTGGAGTGCAGTGGTGCAACCTCAGCTCACTGCAACCTCCACCTCCTGAGTTCAAGCCATTCTCCAGCCTCAGCCTCTGGAGTAGCTGGGATTACAGGTGCCCACCACCATGCCCAGTTAATTTTTTTTTTATTTTCAGTAGGGAAGGGGTTTCACCATGTTGGTCAGGCTGGCCTTGAACTCCTGACCTCAAGTGATCTGCCCACCTCGGTCTCCCAAAGTGCTGGTATTACAGGCGTGAGCCGCTGTCCCTGGCTCAAGCTCTCTTCTCTTCTCTGCCACCATGTGAGGTGTGCCTTTCATCTTCCATCATGATTGTGAGGTTTCCTCAGCCACGTGGAACTGTAAATGTATAAATCTCTTTCTTTTGTAAATTGTTCCATCTCAGGTGTGTCATTATCAGTAGTGTGAAAATGGACAAATACACAGGCTGGCCAGGCGGAGGCAGTGGCTGGGGCTAAGACTGAGCCAGGAGCAGAAACAGAGATGGAGAAAGGGGTGTGGATAAGTGGGGAGGGAGATCGATCCCCAAGAGGGGGGCCTAAACTGACACTTCCCCTGGAATGCTCTGTGCCCAGCTCTTCCCCTGACTCCTCATCCATCAGGGTTCAGTTCAAACCTGTCTTCTTCCAGGAAGGCTTTCCTGACTCCTTCAGTCCTGTTTGGAAGGGTGGAGATGTGCCGTTCCCAGATTTACCCCTTGTCCTTTTCTTTGACATTCAGGAAGTACATGATCACTCATTCAATCTTTCTTCCCAGACGATGATGTTCATGAGAGGAGACATGGGGGACCCTTCTCAGTCATGGCAGCATCTCCAGCACCTAGCACACGGTGGGAACTCAGTAAATGTTTGTTGAATGAATAAATGAGTCCGTCCAGTCCAACACGATTTTCTCCTGCCAACCCCTAAACACTCCCTTACTAATCATTGCCCTCATTATGCCGCCGCAGGCTGTGGCACTGGCGCTGACATTACTCTGCAGTGGTGAGCTGCAGGTAAGTCATTGCTTTATCTTTCAGGCAGATTTTCTGATGGTCCCACCTCCAGCTTGCATACTTCTGTATAATTTCCTCTCTTTGAGTGTAAGCTGGACATATTGTCTCCCGTCAAATAGAACATTCCAGAAAAGATGGGATTTCCTTCTAATACTAGCTTATAAAAGACTTTGACTTCCATTCGGATACTCTTTCTCACACTCTTGGATTGCCCATCATGGGGTCAGCCAGGTGCTATGTTGCAAGGAGCACTGTGGAGGGGCCACCTGAGTGGACTGGGAAGTAGAGGCTATCCGAGTCAGCACTGAGATGACCACAGCCCTGGCCACGGCCTCTGTTGCAGCTACATGAGAGATCTGGAACTTCAGGCACTCAGGTAAGCTCTGCCCAGATCCCTGCACCACGGAGACTGAGGTCATGTTTTTGGTTTGAAGATGTTAAATTTTGAGGTTGTTTTTTATACAGCAATAGATAACTCATATAGTCATTCACCTTCTTACAATCTCATTACAGTTCCTCATTGCCTTCCGGATAATCTTCAAAATCCCTTTAAGTAGGATTCTCAACAGCTTGAGCTTGCAATCTTGTCCTGATCTCATATATGCATTTAACACCTAGTACAGAGTCTCACTGATAATAACTGTATATAATTTGTGAAAGGAAGAGGAAAAGGAAGGAAGGAAGGAAGGAAGGAAGGAAGGAAGGAAGGAGAGAGGGAGGGAGGGAGGAGGGGAAAGGTGGGGAGGGGAAGGGAAAGAGATAGGGAAGGGGAGGTGATGTGAGGGGAGGGGAGGGGAGGGGGAGGGGAAGAGAAAGAGATAAGGAAGGGGAGAGAACATGAGGGGAGGGGAGGGAGAAAAGAAGGGAAGGAGGAAGGAAGGGAAGGAAGAAAGGGAGGGAGGAAAGAAGACTAAAATTCATGTTTTCCAGTATTTCATTATGTCCAGCCTTGAGGATTTATTGAGAGTGACCATCTAAAAAACTAGGTGGGACATGATTTGTCAGCTGCTCAGGAAATCATATTCCTCTTGCCGAGTAACTGGTTCAGTCAGTGCAAATTCTAGGATTTTTGCTGAGAATTCTGTGATATGGATGTCTCTGAATGGTTAGGATGAGGACCTTGAACTGAAACCTAATGCAGCTTTATCACCATCAGTAAAGCCAGGCTGAGGCCAAAATCAATATATGAAAGGGGATACAGTAGAGAAAACTATCAAGAAGTGAACTTGACACCCTGATCAAACCACTCCTGAAGTCCATCTCTGGAATTTTTTAGTTCCATTGGCCAGTAAACTCCCTCTATTGTTTTGGAGAGTTTGTGTTTTGTTTTCTGTTGCTAGAAACTGAAAAGGTTCCTTTCCGTAGAAGTTTCTATCTTCAAAAGTCTTCAGTATCTTGTTCTCCACTCGGCTCAGCTATTGATGAGTTGGTTACTCAATGCTTCCCTGTGCTAGGCTCTTCTACTTGTCCTAGGATAGAGGCTTCTCCTAAGAACACAAAACTTAGAAGCAGCCCCCAATTTAAAGGACCCTTTATTTCTGTGGGCTAAACTGTGTCCTCCCAAAATTTATATATTGAAGTCTTAACCCCCAGTGTGATTGTATTTGAAGATAGGGCTTTTAGGAGGTAATTAGGGCAAAATGAGGTCACAAGGGCAGGGCCATAATCCTATTGGATTGGTGGCCTTATTGGAAAAGAATGAGATCTCCCTCCCTTTCTACATGTGTAGATATGGAGGAAAGGCCTTTTGAGGGCATAGCGAATAGGCAGACGTCTAAACTGACTCACACAAGCAGCAGGCCAGGCACAGTGGCTCTCGCCTGTAATCTCAGCACTTTAGGAGGCTGAGGCGGGCAGATCACATGGTCAAGAGATCGAGACCAACCTGGCCAACGTGGTGAAACCTCATCTCTACTAAAAATGCAAAAATTAGCTGGGTGTGGTAGCACGAGCCTGCAACCCCAGCTACCGGGGAGGCTGAGGCAGGAGAACTGCTTGAACTCCAGAGGCAGAGTTTGCAGTGAGCCGAGATTATGCCACTGCACTCCAACCTGGAGACAGAGCAAGACTCCATCTCAGAAAAACAAAACAACAACAGAAAGAAAGGAGCCAAGGAGCATCGGGAGTGGCTATTCCGGCAGAGGTGTCTCGGGCATGGAAGGCAGAACAGCTACGTCCCCCTAGTGGGATCAGGGAAGGTTTCAAGAAGGAGGGGACACCTGAGCTAGTGTCTGGTGGGGGCCGAAAATTTCACCAGGTGGAAAAGAAGAAAAGTATTCCAGACAGAGAAGACACAGGTACCAACGCCCAGACCTGAAGAGGTGCCTAATACACTGAGACAGTTTCTATCCCAGCCAGAGGTCAGGAGCCATGCAGGGCAGAGGCAGAGCCAAGACAGAGGCAAGGCTGGGAGTGCTCTCGGATCAGCGAGTGAGCAAATGCTGTGTGGAAAGAATCGGACTCCATCTAAATGCCAGAGGGCCCTTTAGAAGTCTTGAAGCAGTGAAGGAGCCATAGTCTTTGAAGGAGCTAGGGTCCTAAAACATCCAAGATCTTTTCTAGCTGGAAAATGCTGTGAGCCGGCAAAGCCAGCAACAGCTAATGACTTTCACTGGGTGAAAGTTAATGGACTTGTTTGAATTGAGGTTGCAAAAATAGATTTGAGGTTTCACGAAGTCCTGGGAGGAAGCTGGGGGCAGACCACAGAGACCAGAGCTGGTAGGGGAGATCAGGGCCATGGTAAGTCAGGCTTTCTCGTGGGATGTCACAGAGAAACACACGGCCAAGCACCGGGATTCATTTTCCTGGGAACAGCCTCCCCAGCAGATGTGACCGCAGAGCCCAGGCCTCCCACTGCTTCTCCTGGGAATTTACATACAGAATCCTCAGGAGCAGCCCCCAAAACCGGTCCCCTCAAAACCAGCCCCAGTGAAATCAAACACCTCTTCCCCTTTTATTTTAGAGCCTTTAGAGTCAGACGCCCCCCTTGGGAGGTAATAGATGCTCCTCTCATCAAATTGGTAGAAACCAGCAACTCTCACAGCAGTGGATGGAGATCCTTTGAAGGAAAATGTCAGGCCAATAAAACATCAAAGGCAATTTGGCTTCCTAGGCAACAAGGAATAATGATGATGGGCTCCTAATTCCCCCAGCGAGGCAGAGCTTTGGAGATCTCCAATGGAGATAAAGTAAAAAAGCTTTTCCTGAACCTAATCAGGAAAAGTGTCCTCAAATGACCCCATGGGGTGGATACATTCACCGCTGGACAGATGAAGAAACTGAGACGTAGGGAAGCCAAGCCCTCCTCTGGTGAGGGCCTAGGTCCTGGCCGGTTGGACTCCAGTCGGCATGTTCTTTACCACTCTGCTTGCTAGGTGGGAAGGAGGAGCCAGCAGGATCCTGGGGCGGTAGGTCCTCCAGAGCCTCAAAGCTGCGTCTGTCACGAACTCGGGATCCAGGAGTCCTGCATTTGAATCACAGCTCCGTCAGTGCCCCAGAAAACTGGGCTAATAGTCCTAAGATCATAGCATTTTGCAGGGAGTTGAAGGGCAAATGTGTCTAACGCGTGGAGCACTGGGTTTTGCACAGAGTAGATCCTCGGTGGGTACTGACTCCCTTCTTTCCTCTGTTTATAGACCAGGAAATAAAGCCCTCAGTTATAATATCATCATATACTAAAGATGATATTAGCAGCTCGAAAATCCTCACCCTAACATTTAAGGGTCTGCCATGATAAAAGCCGATTTACCTTCCATGTAAAGTTGAGGATAGGTCTTACCGATGGGTAGGTGGCTCCCTGCAGGGGGCAACCTTTGACTCATGGCCCTTCCAACTTGTAGTTCTGCCATGTTCAACACCTGGTTTCTGAGGTCAAGGTCATCTGGCTCATCTATATCCGGCTGGCAGAAAGGGAAGGAGCTCCTCCTATGAGGTTCTCAAGGGCCCAAGGTGGAAGCAAAACATGTCACTTCTGCCCACATGCAATTGGCTGGAATACGGTCACATGGTCCCACCTACCTACAGAGGATGCTGGGGGGACGTGGTCTTGCTGTGTGCACAGGAAGAAAAAAAATACTTGGGTGAACAGTTGAACAGTCTATTTCACACCTGAGAGGTGAAATGATGTGTGAGGAAATCCAGTGGGTTAATAGTTGAGCCCAGCTTAGAGCCCGGGTTTCCTGCATGCACCTGGGTCCCAGGCTCTTCTCTCCAAGTGCTGTGCTCCAGAGTGAGGCAGAGTCACAGGTGGCCAGTGGAACCTCAGACATGGGTTTACCTGAGTAGGGGGAAGGAGGCGGACAGGTGGTCAACCTGCTGTCTCTGTTGCCTGGAGGAATGACAGGTAAGGGACAGAGAGTGACAGCTCCAGGGTTCTGGGCTGTGAAATCGGTCCAGATGCAGAGTTAGCCTCAGGTAGCCATTGGGAACAATTTCCTTACCTGCCCCGCAAGGCTGCAGGGAGAGGATCCGTTGTATGTGATTGTGTGTAGGCGAAGGGAGAGCTGACACCCTCACTGCTCACCTTTTCCAGCTTCCACTTCTCTCAGGGCTCTGCTTTCTGAAGGGCAGGTCTGATCTAGTCAAGCTAAGGCCTTTGGACAATGTTACTTCCAGGGACTTCTCCTTCCCAGGGGTGTTTGAATACAATAGGAAGCTGGGGAAACGGGAAGACAATGACGCAGGATTTGAGTCCCTTTCATCAGACAGGTGAGGACATGACACTCTGTAAGGGGATGCTTTATAAACATGCGTCCCAACCCAGACATCCCACCTCTAGGAATTTAATTCTTAGCAACAATCAGGGAAGGGATACACACAGAGATCTAATGTATAAGATGTTGCTTCTAATAGCTAAAGAGCATCACACAGGAATCTAATAATCTGGAAATAATCTGTCACCTCAAGAGTTAGAGTTACTTATGTTATATCCACTGAAGTGAAAACCAGGCAATAATTTCACATTTCAAAATTAGTCTGTGGAAGATGTTAAGTGGCAAAGCAAAATTTTTCTGTCATAGTAAGTGTAAACAGAAGATTATAGGACAGTATGTTCTATATGGTATGTTATCCCTTTTGTAGGAAAAATATAATCATACAAACACACATACACATATTGGTATACGCATACACCAACGTTTGATAGAAGTTATCTTCGGGTAATGGGGTTGTGAGTAATTATTCTTTTGTTTTTTTTATATTTGCTTTTGTCTTTTGGTTTATTTATATTTTCTATGACGACCACGAATAAATAATTTTTCAAGGAGGAAAAAATATATTCCCAAATCAAGAGGTTTGCGAGTTTTTGTCGGCATCCTCTGGGCTGGGTAATACCTCAGAACAAGGAAATTCTGTCCTTTTTTGACTTTAGGTTTCAGTAATCAAGAGTGTCTGAGACAGAGCCAAGGCTACAGAGGTAAGGCCTGGGCTTCTTTTGCCTTGGAGAACTTTGGTAATTGTATATTTTTTTAATTTTTCAAAGTGTTCTTGTATCTTAGTCCATTTTCCATTGCTATGCTATAATACCTAAGACTGGGTAATTTATAATAAACAGAGATGTATTTGACTCATGGTTCTAAAGGCTGGAAAGTCCAAGAGCATGGTGCCAGCATCTGGTGAGGGACTTCATGCCATGTCATCTCATTACAGAAGGCAGAAGAACAAGAGAGTTCATGCAAGAGACAGAGAAAAAGCACAAAGGGCCAGGCTCACTTTTGTAACAACCCACCCTCGAAATACCTGACTCATTTTCATCATGACACCATTAATCCACTTATGAGGTCTCCGGCCTCATGATCAGATCACCTCTTTCTAGGATTCACCTCCCAACACTGCTGCATCGGGAATTAAGTTTCCAACATGTGAACTCTGGGGACACATTCAAACACATCAAATAGCATCTTAATTTCGGCTTTATAACTTATAATTCCAATCAACTTTTGCCTTTTTGATTAGAGAGGACATGTGAAAGAGTTGAACAACACTGTATTAGTCAGCTATCGCTTTATAACAACCACAAACATTGGTGGGACATGCTACAATCAGTATGTATTTCTCACACATCCACAGGTTGGTGGCTCTGAGCCCCAGATTAGATGCAAATCTGCCCCCATGTATTCCTCACCTTCCTAGAACTAGAGAGCAAGATAGGGCATCTTCTTTTCATGAAAATGGCAGGAGCACAGGACGGCACACAGGAACACACAGTGCCCTTTAAGGCCTAGGTTCCGAACTGACAACGATCACTTTGCTCACATACCATTGTCTAAAAGAAGTCATGGGCTGAACCCAAAGTTAAGAGGTCAGAGATTTACTCTGCCTTCTGTGGGAGTATCTAGAGTCATGTGGCGGAGTGCATGGGTCCAGAGAAAGGTGGAAAATTGGGACCAGTTCTCGAATCCAGCATCTCATAACCACAAATGGCCACTGCAGTCAGGTCATGGTGCAACCACACTTTGCACACTTTAAAAATGGCAATACTTCTCCTGATTCTAAAAGGAATGCAGGCATATAGTGAAAAAGTGTGAAAGAGAACATGAATATCATCGTAATTTCATTTCCTCAGATGACCCCTGTTAGGATTTTGCTGCATGTCCTTGCAATATGCACATCAATTTACATACTCAAATAAACCTAAGCAGATATTTACATTAACAACAGTGGGAGCATACTTTTTCTGGTTTTCTACACCACATTTTTCATTGAATCTCATTTTGTGAGCTTTTTCTTGCATGATTAGATATTCTTTTGAAACGAGGCTTTTTCACGGCTGTACAGTATTTTAAAGTTGCACTATAAATTTACCTAGACTTTCACATTCCAATGTGGTAGCTGTTAGCTACATGTGGCTGTTGTACATTGAAAATGTGGCCAGTCTGAATTGAAATAAATATAAGCATAAAAACTATACTTCTAGGCCGGGTGCTGTGGCTCACGCCTGTTATCCCAGCACTTTGGGAGGCTGAGGCAGGTGGACTACCTGGCCAGCATGGCAAGGCTGGTTTCGAAGTCCTAACCTCAGGCAATTAAAAAAATTACAAAAATTAGCTGGGTGTGGTAGTGCACACCTGTAATCCCAGCTACTCGGGAAGCTAAGGCAGGAGAATCGCTTGAACCCAGGAGACAGAGGTTGCAGTGAGCCAAGATCGCAACACTGCCCTCTAGCCTGGGCAATGGAGTGAGACTCAAAAAAAAGACTATCCTTTCAGGGGTCATTTCTATAGTTTGAAATAAATGTAAGCATAAAATACAAATCAGATTTTGAAGACTTGGCACACAGAAAAAGAAGGTACAATATCTCATTAATAATTTTTATATTGGTTACAAGTTGAAACACTATTTTGGATATATTGGATTAAACCAAATATATTATTAAAATTAATTCTACCTGTTCCCTTTTACTTTTTAATGGGCATACAGAAAAATTAAAGATTACATATGTGTTTATATTTGCGGTTTGTATTGCGTTATACTTCAACTGGGTGGCACTGATCTGGACTCCCTTGTGGTTAGATACTTAGGAACTTTCAGATTTTATCCTAGCATAAACAACGCCGTAGCAAGCATCATGGAATACAGTACTAGTCAGCACTGAGCTGTGTTCCTATGACCATCTCCTTTTTCAAATGAGGACCAGGACTCAGATGTTAGCCGTGCTCAGGGTCACACTGTAGCTATTTAATTGGTGGATTCAAGACTAAAACTCCAATTTGATTGACTCTCAGGATTTTTATCAGGAGGCTAACTTCCCTTTTTGTGTCTCTTTCTGATCATTGCCTTGCAATTAATTTCTAGACGTAGGAGTCATGGGTGAAAGGGTTTGCACATTTTAACACTTTCGGAGCACATTGCCAACACATCTTCTGGAAAGAAGTTGCCAACTCAAACTATAAACAACAGTCTACTCGGCAATTATCCATAGGGTGTTCGCTGTGAGCTGGGCACCATTCTATGTGATATGATAGACAAGACAGATATGAACCCCCCACCCCCACCCCACCGCTCCTGGGGCTCACGTGACCACAGGTCCCCGGGGCAGAGGGAGGTGACAGGCACTGAAGAGGAAACATGCTAGTCTCAGGGAGTTAGAAGTATGCACTGTGAAGAGGGATAGAGCAGGGACGAGGGTGGGGCAGGGCAGGCAGGCGGCTCGACCTTAAGTAGCGATGTCCGCCAGGGATTCTCAGAGGAGGTAGCCTTGAGCTGGACCCTAGATCACCGGAGGTTCCAGGCAGGAGATAGGACAAATGCAAAGTTGCCAACACAAGACTGAGCTCGGTAGTTAGAGGGCAGGAGAGAAACCCCAGGAGTCTGCAGCCTGGTGAGAAAGAGGAGGGGCCAGCGAGGTGGGGCGGGAGGTGAGCAGGGCAGGACTACAGGAGGAGGCGATGTTCTATTCCAAGCAGAGTGGGAAGCCCTCAGAGACAAGGGGTTCACATTTTGTGGGACCTGAAACATACAATTTGGAGCATCCTTTTTAGAAAAGAAGAGCCAGATTCCAGAATTAGAAATCAAAATGAGCTATGTAATTGAACGTTTATTTATGGTGAGAAAAGAATTCACAATACATTACAGATTTTAAAAAGCTAAAAATTACCAAAAACATTGCAGAATCAAGAAAAATAACACTGTGTTTTTTAATTAGCTCCTGACACATCTCCAGAGTACTTTTTTCCCTTACATTTTTGGGCCACATTCTCTTGGAATACATCTTCTGTGGCAATGATTTCATAATATCGTTTTTCATAGAGAGAAGAAAGATTATTTAGCTTTTCCTCTAGCTGTGTTTGATAGAAATTGGTTTTTTATTATTGATGGTTTAGGGACATTTTATTTTCACCATTGCAATTTATTGATGATATCCTATAGATCATTTGAACTATTGTCAAGTCTGGGAAAACCTCTATCAGTGTTTTTTCATATAGCAACTGTGAGATTTCATGGCATTTTAAAGCTTCTTGAGCAACCATGAACCCCAATTAATTCTTGAATTGATAAATCTTGCTAAGCACGTTGCTAGGGGCCTTCACAGGACCTTAAAAGGGTCAGAGAAATGGCATGCTCTAAAGCTAAAGCCCCTAACTGATGGGATTCCACTGGAAAGAGAAGGGATCTGACTACCCTGGCTGCTGTGCAGAGAATGGACAACAGGGACAGAGCAGGCAGCCAGACCACAGCTGGGCTGTCCAGGAGAAATGGTGATGCAGGACAATAGAACTAGGAGAGATGAGCAGATTCCAGGAACATTTGGGATGTTGGGAGGTGCTGGCGTTGGGGTGGGTGGAGAAAAGAGGCCTTGAGGATGACCCAAGGATGGACTGCCTGCCCCACCAGAGCCCAGATTAGACCCGCTGCTTGACTCTTCTGTTTCTTCCTTGTATTTTGGGATCCAGGGCCTAGCCTGCTCTCCCCAGTCTTCACTCTTTGCTGCCTGGGCTTTTTACAAATACTGGAACTAGAGCCTCGTCCCCAAGCACAGCCAAGTGAGGACCGATAGAGGAGTGACAAACCCTCCAGTGTCATTCTCTGAATGTCAAGGGACTTCATTAGACGCCCAGCATCTGACGGTAGACTGGTTTTCCCAATAGGCTCCAATGAGAATCCAAGGAAAGACGCAGGCTTGGTGGGCTGCAGAGGAGCTCAGCTCATTTCAACCAGAAGAGGAGAGAGGCAGCAGCTACCCCAGAGGGCCGGGAGTGGGGAGCAAAATCCAGCCGTCCGTCACCATTCATTCCTCTGCAGATTGGCAGCTGGGGGTGGAAGTGGTTTGGAAACGGACTTCGTGGTAGCAGAGAAACTCTACCTCTTGCTTACTAGGGAATAAGAACATGTCCGTTATGTTGATCGGTACCATCATTTACAAGAGGAACATGAACTTGGTAAAGATGACTAAGTAGAGGTGCGGGTGGTGTCTTAGAGCGGAGCGTGTAGTCAGGGGTGGCAGCTTCTGGTGAAAGAGTGTGCCGGCTTCCGTTGAGCTGTTCCTCCTGCCTTAGGCCCTCAGCCAGATGCACCTTGTGCCTGTGTCCACACACAGGGACCATGCCAGCCAAGTGGAATCAAGGCAGCCACAGGCCCTGTGAAAAGAGGGGCTCTGGGCTGGGGGCAGTTTTTCTGGGCTGTCCAGTTAATGTTGAGTGTGGTCTGCTAACAATGAAGGGTGAGGATACTGCAAACAGGAAAAATAAAAGAAGATGAAAAGCTGGAAACAAGTTGTCTCCCTTTCCATCAGGCAAAGAAAAGTCCCCAGGACCAAGCTCCTCTTTCTGCTGAAGGTCTGAAATACTGTGAAGTAAATATGAGGCTGGGCTCTGAGGGCAGGTCGACTTTGAGCGGGACCTGCGTGTCTCTGCATTCCTGCATTCCTTCATTCACTCCTTCCTTCCTTCAGCAAATCTTTATTGAGGCCAACAGTGTGACAGGCTTGACCGTAGGCCTTAAGTGATATTGCATTGCACAGGAGAACTTTCCTGCCTTTAGACAGCTTACATGCTAAAAGGAAGAAACAGGTAACAAATAGAATAAAGGAGTAAATGCGAGGTCAGCACTAAAGCAAAGGAAAAGTAAAGCAAGTTCAAGGAAGTTGAGAATACAGAGGGTGTGGGCAAGATGAGGCGCTGCCGAACACGGCCACAGCAGACCTGGCTGAGAAGACAACATTTAAGGAAGACTCAACAATTGTGAGGAAGCCGGCCATGCAGACGGGAGAGACACCTTTCGGGCAGCAGAAGCCACTGTGCCAAGGCAAGACGGGAGGGCTCCCAGAGCATCGAGGAAGAGCAAGGAGGCTGGTGTGGATGCAGCGGGGGAGGCAGGTGGAGAAGAAGGGGAGTGGAGGAGGGGCAGAGCAGAGTCACAATGAAGCTCCTGAGAAGACAGGGCTCCATTGGCCTGACTCACCTTGAGAGCCCTGGAAGGGATCCCATGCAGCAGAATGACGTGGCACGATGAGCCTCGCGGACAAAGGAGCAGGCAGAGAGGCCACTTAGGAGGCTATTGCTGCTGTCCGGGCAAGAGGTGATGGTCCAGGTATGGCATAGAACAGGGTGGTCAAAATACAGGGGGTGAGACAGGAATGAATTCTGGACACAGGCTGAAATGGAGCCGACAAGCTCTATGGATGGGTTCCTTGCAGGATATGAGAGAAACACAGGAATCGGGGTTGACTTCCGAGTATGGGAAGAATCAGATCATTATCACATGAGATGTGGAGGCCAAACGCTGCACAGCAAACTCCTTGAAAGGCCTGGCAGTAACCTTCTGATTGGTGTGAGGGGAGGTGACAGTGGACTGGCTGCAAGGGACCTAGGACCCTGATTCAGCATGGCAGAGGGAGAGGGGCCGAGGAGACCTCAGCCACATGGTCCACACCTGGTCTCCCGGATGTCACCGAGCTGAAGAGGCCTGAGGAAGGAACCAGACAGGGTGGATCCCTAGGGCACAGCACCAGAGAATCTGTGACCTTATGTGATTTGCCTAGGGCCATGCTAAACTCGTGCTTGATGACTAAAAATGGAGGGGCCCTCACCCCCCTCCCTTTGAAAAAGAAAATGATACATTTGGGGTGACAAACTCAAATGCAAGCAAAGGACAAACACTCCCGCTCCCTGCCTCTTCTGCTGCAGCAAATGGCCAGCTCTATTCGGAAATAAATAATGGCCAGCAAGAAACAAATGCAGGAGCTAGCACACAGAGCCAGGCCTCGCAAAGGAAAAAGAAACGAGAGAAAAGGCTCGTAATCAAAAGGTAGACGAGAGACTTTCTTTATATAAGAAATTGCCCAAGAATCAGAACAAAAGTTCAGAGAAGCTAGCATGAGAACTGAACACAACACAAAACAAAAAACTCCGAGTCAAAGGGCTCGAAGAAGAGTTATTGATGAAAATTATTAAGGGAGATGAAAAGGGAGGAGCATCTCTTGAGAAATAAAAGAAACTATAATGAAAACATTACAGAGGTGAATGCCGTAAAATCAATAACAGTCAGCAAGCAGGAATGGAAATTCCATCAGAGACACAGAAAAAAATCCATTTCAGAAAATCACTCAACACAAAACGAAAAAGAACAAAACCAGAGAAATGAATATGGAAGCTCATGCCCCTGTAATCCCAGCACTCTGGGAGGCCGAGGCGGAGGGGATCGCCTGAGGTCAGGAGTTCAAGACCAGCCTGGCCAACATGGCAAAACCCTGCCTCTACTAAAAATACAAAAATTAGCCGGTCATGGTGGTGCATGCCTGTAATCCCAGCTACTTGGATGACTGGGGCAGGAGAATCGTTTGAACCCGGAAAGTGGAGGCTGCAGTGAACCGAGATCGTGCCACTGACCTCTAGCCTGAGTAACAGAGAGAGACTCTGTCTCAATATATGAAAGTTCCTCACCTGCCCTGCCCTGTAGCCCAGGTACAGCATGGCATCCAGTGGGCCATGCTCAGGGCCACCTCGAGGTGGGCTACAGCACTGGCATGAGGGCCATACTCAGGACCCCCATGTGTGATGACCTGTCCCAATTGGACACCAACACGGATCCACTTACAGAAACTTCGTGCCTATGGTACCTCACCCACCAGCCAGAGGATTTCATAGCGACAGAGGTGCTTAGAGAAATTACAGGTCACTTGACGGGTAAAACAAATGTTTCCCTAGTAGCTAGGGAAGAAGTTCACAGGCATGCCTTCTCTGTTGTCCCGGAATGTCTACGTCTTGGTTTGGCTGCTGGACTAATGGAGGAGAATTCAAAAAGAAAGGGTGATCTCTAAATTGATCTCTTAATAAAAGCATCCAATCATGTTTCAGTCAACATGTGCGTACAGTTGGGCAAATTTCACGTATGTGATCATCTTACCATCATCAGGTACTCAGCCTGCAAATGAAGATGGCTGTGATACAATGAAAGCATTTTCACAGAAATCTGTGATCCCATGACCTCATCCTGGGATGAGGTTCTGGGCAGGTGTTCCAGGTACTGTTCATAAATAACCTCATTTTCTTTAGACGATCTTTGGAGCCCTGTTAGGATAAAAATAACCCTTCAGTCTTAAACACATCAAGAAAATAGAGGTTCTAAATTCATTCTCATTTTTTCCATTTAGTATATATCTACTAAACTTGTTCAGTGTAATAAAAGTAACCAAAAAAGGCAGCTATCTAGGTCAAAAGAAGTCATTCCACTATCATGTTTCATAGTGTTAAGTACAAGCTAGGGAAAAATTGTGTGTGTGTGTGTGTGTGTGTGTGTGTGTGATTTTTTCATTAAATGGGCTGGACGCAGTGGCTCACACCTGTAATCTCAGCACTTTGAGAGGCTAAGGCAGGCAAAACACCTGAGATCAGGAGTTTGAGACCAGCCTGGCTGACATGGTGAAATCCTATCTCTACTAAAAATACACACACAAAAAAAAAGAAAAACAAAAATTAGCCTGGCTTGGTGGTGCGTGTCTGTAGTTACAGCTACTCAGGAGGCTGAGGCAGGAGAATCGCTTGAACCTTGGAGGCAGAGGTTGCAGTGAGCTGAGATTATGCCACTGCACTCCAGCCTGGCCAACACAGTGAGATTCCATCTCAAAAATTAAAAAATTAAAATTAAAATTACAAAAAAGAATCAAAAATGAAATGTCTAAATTTAAAATTACGTAATAAAACACATTGTTACCTCTAAGTAAAAAAGTAAAATAATGAATACAGAGAGAATGATAGACACAGAGGACAGATTAGGGAAATCTGACATGTACACGGAGCTTTTGAAGAAGAGAACACAATGGCTGGAGTAAAGGAGTATTCAAAGAATGCCGTCGTGTTCCACTAAATCAGGCTGCACTTATTAGGCACCTACTGCGTAACAGGAACTGGCTCAATGCCAAGAGTACAAGTAAGATGTGGTTCCCGTCCTCAAGGCATTCTTGAGCCTGTGAGGACTGCAGGCAAATAAATCGATGACTAAAACACAGCTGGAGAGTTACTAGACCACAGCTGAGGACCGTGGACCACAATTCACTGTGCCGTGTGACAGGCATGGTGCTCTGCTCCTCAGTAACCCTGTACAGTCATTGCTGTGGGGAAAAGTGTGACCAGGGGTAGAGAGCTGCTTGCTCAAGGTCACATGATCAGCAAATGATGGAACCAGATTTTGAAACCAGATGAGCCTGCCTCCAAGTTCATCTTCTTTATCTTCAAACATGCTGCCTCCAGTCTTACATCAGCTTGAAAACATCCATCACCTCTGTGAGTGAAAGCACCGATGACTATAAATCCCTGCTGTTTTTCAGAAGGGTTAGCTAGGAGGGGTTTGGGTGTTACTAGGGGGACATGACTGTGTACCTGTGGGATGCACACAGGCTCAAAATGTTTTGTTTAGGGGTGATTTCCTACCCAGCCAGAAGGGGCTTTTACAAGAAAAACAGCAAGCACATTCATCAAGCAAAGCCATGCTCCAAGGCAAAGGCCATTTGCAAGACGAAATATGGAGCATCCTTCAAGCTAAAGGCTCTTGTCCAAGATATGCTAAGAATTTAGAGCCACAGGACAATGGGAGTGACTGGGAGAGGGGACAAGTGGCTCACAAGAAAAGGGGGAAAGAAATTTACGAAAAGAAGAGCATTTTGAACACCATCCTCTGTTGAAAAAAAAAGAAAAATACCAGTTGCTTGCCTTTGCTTTAAGTTGGCCTAAGGGATTTGGCTTAGAACCCTGCTCAGACCACCTATTGTAGCCGTAACACCAGAATATAGAACGACCTGAGAACGCGGGAGTCAGGGCTGCCAGGTGGCTGTGCAAACACCCTATCCAACAGTGCTCCAAGCCGGGCGCTGAGTCCCTGGGAGTTTGCCCAAGATGTTTCTCTAAGGTTTTGTATTGTTTTTTTAAAACAGCAAACAAAAAAATAGCATTTATCTTTTAGCAACATCGGAGTCTCGCTTGCTTCTGGGGACCTGTGCCTGTTGCCACCAATCCCGAACCGCAGGTTCCTAAGTCTCCTGAGCAAAGTTTGGGGGCCTCTTCGGAGAGGAAGGAGTGAAGGGGAGGAAGGAGCAGAAACAGAGTGGACAGAAGCGAGGGCTGGGGGAGCCAGGGCCACAGATGAACAGGAAGAGGGCTAGCTTGGCAAGCAGTCAGGAGCTGAGGGCCAAGGCAGGGATTTATGGATGAGGATTTATCTCAGAGAGCATTTCCATAGAAAGGTAGGTCAGGAGCCTATTTGCAAAGGGTTGGTGAGTAACTTACTGGGGGATTAAGAAGTGCAGATTCCTGGGGAGCACAGATGCCAGGGCTTTTGCATCAGCCCGCAAATTCCCCCCTGAGTATCTCAGACCCCAGCCTGTCCCCACTCCTTCCCCACCCAGCCTTCTTTCTGCCTTGGAGGGAGCTGGCTTTCCTCCTGGAATACTCTCCTCCCCTCTTGCCATTGGACGCTGGTCTGGCTTTATTTTTCAAGACATCAAAGAAATTTACATCAGAGCTTCCCAAAAATGCTCCATCCTCAGCAGCCACTGGATATTACGTACCCCTCACGTTTTCTATGTTTTTTTAACTCCTAAAATGTCAAGTTGCTCTTCTTTTAGAAGTACCACTTAGAGATGAAGGGCATTCGGGTGTAATTTTATCCTGTTTAAAGGTAACCAGGAGCGCATGGAAGTAAACAGACCCACTTGGAATCTGTGGCTTCTCTGCCTTCCCTTTCCTGGCTCTGCCCACCTGTTCTTCCTTCCCATCCCCTCAAAGGCAGCCCTGGGAGCCCCTAAGTAGGGAGGATTAGTCAGCCGGAGTCCTTGCTAGTGCCTGCCTTCCAGAAATCCTGCGGGCTGGTAAATCTAGCATGGCAGTGGAGGTGGCTCACACCAGAAGCTCTCAGCTTTGCAGGATGGACAGAGAGAGGAATTCCCACCTCTTCTGCCAGGCACAGGGCTAGAAGGGCCTGCGGGATCATCACATGCCACCTGTGCACTGTCTAGACAGAACACTGAGGCCCAAAAGGAGAGGGACTTCCCTGGGGTCACCCGGCCACTTGGTAGCAGAGTAAGCTCTGGTCTTTTCCCAGGGCAGCACTGCTTCCGTTCCCACACTCTGACAGCTAATGGGAGGTTCCCAAGAATCTGAGATCTAAAAAGAGCTCTCTGATGTTGATGTCGTATTTCTTCAATTCCGAGACATATGTTTAAACGTTCTAAAATAAGACACATCCTTCAATTGACAGACATTTCATTTTCGATTTCTTTTTTGTTTTCTTCCGTTTAAAAGCTGTCATTAAATTGATGGTGTGTCTTCTGATAGATGTCATCTTAAGTAAAGCAAACAGGTTAACGTTGAAAAATACTACCAGTTTTAACAATGGTTACTTCAGTTGATTTCTGTCTTTCCAGCACCACACTAAGTACTCAAAGTGCTTTTACTCAGTTAACCCTCCCAGTCACCCTATAAGGTGGGTACAAGCATAACCCCATTTCACAATTGAGGAAACTGAGTCACGGAATGGTCCAGTTACTTGCTTGTGGCCACACAGTAAGTGGTGAAGTTGTGACCATACTTAAACTTGCTGTGAGGCCTTAGCACAAGTCACTTTCCCTCACTGTGGGTAAGGGTCCCACCCATCGGGCCGCAATGCTCGTGAGAGGCTGTCGCTATTTAAGGACAGTGTTTTCATTC
Source organism: Saimiri boliviensis (assembly GCF_048565385.1). NCBI lineage: Eukaryota > Metazoa > Chordata > Mammalia > Primates > Cebidae > Saimiri > Saimiri boliviensis. Next base: position 28,635,050 of record NC_133459.1, on the reverse strand, counting down.
TCTGGACCCAGGCCCTCCCCTGCTTCTTCCTCAGCCACTTACACTGGGCAGAGTGCCCAAGGATAGGGGCACTAAATCCCCCTCATGCAAATAAATTGGTGCCCCCTCTCTGCCAGAGGCCAGGGCCCCCCAACAGGGAGCTTGCCAACAACTGGGAATGTCTTTAACACCTATCGACAGCTTTCCCCCATCGCTCTGTGCCAAAGTTGAAACAGTACAAGGCATCGATTTCCCAGGACTGAGCTGGGAGGCCAAGGTCAAGGCAGGGAAGAGGTGAGTTGCAGGAGACCAGGAAAGACGTCCGGTTTTACATGAAATTATGGTTCTCGCTCTCCCGGTGGCATCTCTTCTGTGCCACCATGAGACGGCGGGCTGAGAAACGGCAGATTTGTATTCCATGAGGACACTTTAGTCAAAAGATCGATGATGCTTCTTGGAACCTCTGCCCATCCACAGGGGTGGGCGAGCTTGGTGAGAAGCCTGCAAAGACCCAGCTAAAATTAGACAGCTGCCGACAGACACCCGGTTCACAATCACAGAGCATCGATTACAAAAATGATGGTAGAGCTGAAGGGCTTTAATCGGCCTCTGTGATCTCTCTCTGTGGAGAGGGACCTTTGTAATGAAGTGGTTCCCTCTCTGGGGAAATGGAGCGATTTGGGGGCAGGCTCAGGACTCACCCGAGTGTGAGCTGGGGAAAGCCTACTCTGTCACTCACTGGCTGCCTGGCTTCGGGCACATTATGCAGTTTCCAAGTTCCTGTGAGCAACTTGGAACCGTGACAGACACAGAGTTCTTTCCGAGATATTTATATACATGATTTATCTGTATGTATGTGGCACATAGTAAGTAATCAATATATTTCTCAGTTATTCTTATTCAGAAGCCACAGAAACCTAAAGTGAAAGGGAACACCATGCCAGCTCTTCTTTTTATAGAGAAGAAAACTGAAGCCCAGAGAGGTTAAATGGCTTGACCAAGGTTGCTCAGCAAATTCTTGGCTGACGTGTGCCTGGCACCGAACTGTCCTGAAGCCCAGCCAAGTTCCTGTCCTGCCACAGGCCTTTTTTTTTTTTTCTTTCAGACAGTCTTGCTCTGTTGCCCAGGCTGGAGTGCAGTGGCACAATCTCAGCTCACTGCAACCTCCGCCTCCTGGGTTCAAGCCATTCTCCTGCCTCAGCCTCCAAAATAGCTGGGATTAGACATGCCCGCCACCATGCCCGGCTAATTTTTGTATTTTTAACAGAGACAGGGTTTCACCATGTTGGCTAGGCTGGTCTCAAACTCCCAACCTCAGGGATCCTCCCGCCTTGGCCTCCCAAAGTACTGAGATTACAGGTGTGAGCCTCCATGCCTGGCCATGCCACATGGCATCCTTCGATATGGACCCTGGTCCTGCCACCCAGCCCCTCCTGGCCTGCTAGGCTCTGAGGCAGGCTGAGCTGTTGGCGGGTAGAGAGAGGCCTGCTGGAGCTGTTTCTGCTGGGGTCCTTTAACAAGCAGCCACTGGGCATGACGCCTGCTTGTCCCCCAGTTGCCAGACCTGCTGGTGAGCAAAGGTGGAAAGTTTTCAGGGAGTCTCATCTCAGAGACCAAAGCCCGTCTGCTCTGGGGAAGCCCGGCTGGGCAGAGCCCTGGCAAGCTGGCTCTAAGGGTAGCTCCTGCCTTCCCCCTCTCCTTCATTTCCCCCAGTCCCCCTCCACATTCTACCCCATCCCTTTCTCCACCCTCTAAGGCAGTTGCTTCCTCCTCGTTTTTCTTTCTTTTCCTTCCCTCCCCTATTTTTCTGCAACCATCCCTGCCCCTCTTCTCCGCCTCGCTCTCTCTGCTCTCCCCTCCTGCCCACTCCCCGCCTCTGCAACCCCTCCCTCCACCCCTGCCTTTGTCCTCCCTTCTCCCCTCCACTCCCCTCCTTACCGTATGGTCTCCTTCCCTTCTTCTTCCCTTGTGTCTTCTCCCCTCGCCCCTCCCTGTGGTACTGATGGATTGATTGATTGATTGATTGAGACAGTCTCGCCCTATCACCCAGGCTGCAGTGCAGTGGCGCGATCTCGGCTCACTGCAACCTCCGCCTCCCAGACTCAAGCGATTCTCCTGCCTCAGCCTCCCAAGTAGCTGGGATTACAGGCACTCACCACCACGCCCAGCTAATTTTTGTATTTCTTTGTAGAGACGGGGTTTCACCCTGTTGGCCAGGCTGGTCTTGAACTCCTGACCTCAAGCAATCTGCCCACCTCTGTCTCCCAAAGTGCTGGGATTACAGGCATAAGCCACCGCGCCCGGCCCCTGCTTGTCCTTTTATGTGTCTCCTCCTTTGCCCTCCTTATCCCCCACCCTCCATCTTCTCCTTCACTCATTTCTTCCTCTTCTCTCTTCCCTGTTTCTCCTCTTTCTCTTCTCCTCTTCCCTCCACCACTTCCCATCCTTCTCCTTCTCCTCTTTCCCCCTTCTTTTCTCTCCAGGGATGTTCTCTTGCCACTGTGGGGAGGGGTCACAGCCCCGACCACCATGGGCACTTCACACCAGGCCTGCAAAGTGCTACCGTGTTGGTCTGCCAGCCTGGCGGGGCCACGCAATGTAGCTGGTAGTGGAGAGAGCATCTTCACTAAATAGTGTATCCATGTACCCACTGGGTCCTGTGGGTTAGGAAAAGCCAGACAACCTCCGTCTCCAGCTGGGGCACAGGGAATCTGAGAGTCACAGGCTATGTGATGGAGAAAAGACATCTGAGTATCCAGAAGAGGTGGGAGTTCACGGTGAGATACAGAACACAAAATGGGGAGTGGTCTCAGCAGGGGCAGGTGCCGGGCTGAAGTAAAAAAACCGTAGTAGGGTTATTGGGACACATCTCTCAGACGGGATTATTGGGCACAGAGAAGTCAAGTGTCCTGCCCAAGTGTCCAGAGTAATTCACTAGAGCCAGAGGGAACCTGACCTCCTGGTCAGCACCTTTCCCACCATAGCTGCCTCTGCAGGTGACAGGTGTCAAGAGGCAGATAGGAGTCGGGAGAGCAGGGTCGTCTGCTCATGGGAGGTGCTCAGTGTGCATTAGTCAGTGAGAGTGTGAATGAGTGAAAGCTTAGGGCTGTGATGTCCCAGAAATAAAGGTGCAGGATGGGTCATGGTTCTGCTCTCAGCAGAGAAGCTGCATGGGGAGCAGGTAGGCAGCCAACCCACAGCACCCGGGGAGGCCAAGCAGGGACACAGAGGCTGCCAGAAGGTAGCATCCTCAGCCTCTATCACTCAGCCTCAGCCAGCAGAGTTCACAGAGACCACCGCACAGGAAGAGCCGGTGTCAGCCCTGTTATGATACAGCTGCTCACAGCGCTCTCGTACACGCCCTGCTCAGTCACTGCTGTTTTCAGTTGACTTGATATGTAGCAGCTGAGACGCACCTTCTAAGGAACGAACTTGTGTTCCCATCTGTCTGCTGTACCCAGGCGCCCTCCATGTGGTCTATACCATTCCCTCCTCTTGACCATCACATTTGCCAACCTTGTCGCCTGACATGATGGCCATGGCCCTGTCCATTGTGTTTGTTACATTATCGAAAAATCTATTCCTACTGATTGGGAAACCCCCCGCCCCACCTTAGGAGACAGAGCCTGAAAATGTTCTTTCCTGGTCTCCCTTACAGCTTGAGTGAAGTCATGTGATGAGGCTTCTGCAATCAGCTCCCCCCACCCCACCTGCCAGTCTGCATTTGGGGCCAGAAGCCCAACAGCAATGGTTCTCCTTGCTGAGCCTATTCTGGCGATGGTGGCAAGGGTGGCAGCAGAGGCTAGAGGCTCCGTGGGGAAAGAGACTGCAGGGATTCTGCTGGAGCCTGCAGCGTCAGGTGGTGGTGGTGGACGTGGTGAAGCCGCGGAGCTGGAGCCTCCAGGACTTGTAGGAGGAGGCTGAGACCCTGCCATCCATTGGTTGATTTATGTCACTTGTCCTGGTGCCACAGCCCTGGCTTTCTGACCGTCCCAGTGATTCTTGAAATAACTTCATCTTCTTTTGCTTTCATCATCCACAATCATTTTCTGTTGATTGCAGTGACCACTCTGACTGGCATGCCACTGCTCTATTCAAACACTCCATACCCTAAGGACCAAGTTAACATGATGCCCCCTCCTGAGACTCTTCTCTGATTCCCACAGCTAGAGGTGATGGCGCACTTCACCCAGTTTGCCCGTGGCTCCCTCTGTGACACTGGAGCTCCTGTGGGCAGCAGCACAGCACAGTCATCCCCTACAGCCCAGGCAGCACCACAGTCAAGAACACGGACTCGGGGCCAGTGCCTGGGTTCAAGCCCCAGCTTTGCTGCTAATTAGCTGTGTGACTTTAGGCAGGTTACTAAACCTCTCTGCGTCTCTGTTTGCTCATCTATAAAATAAGGGTGACAGCAGCACCTACCTCCCAGGTTGCTGGGAGGATTGTTACATTTGTCCCTGTAATAATGTTCTGTCCCAAATCCACACTGCGTGACTCTATCCCTTGCAGGATGGCCCTGCAGGGTGCATCTGTCATCCCTGCTGGTGATCCACAGAACATCCAGTGTTACCCACTCTTCCACCATGCCCGAGTCCTCTGACCATAATCCACACCATGCCCCTCACTGGCCCAAGCCCTCTGTCTCCCTGAGGCTGCTCCCATGAACTCACTTATTGCTGTCCCCATGTAGCTGCCCTGCCCTTTCCTGTCACCTGCACCATCTCTGGCCTCTTAGTCAATCTGTTTCCTGCCAGAGCCCCTGTCCTTGTTCACCTGCATCCAAGTTCCTTCCTCAAACATGGCAGCCCTGAGCACATCCTCCTGATGAGTCCCTAAGACCCACAGGTTACATGCAAACCCTCCAATGGGCATTCAAGGCCCTTCCTGCTCTGATCCCTGTGGCTCCCAGCCTCCTGTACAGCCTCCTCCTCCCTGCTGCCACACAGCTGTCCTGAATCCCTCCAGCTCCACGACCACATGGCTCTCCCTCCTCAGCACTTGGGATTCTGCAGAAACCCTCAGCCCTCAGTGTCCTCCCCTTCTCTTCCTGGTGAGTCACACTCATCCTTTAGGACTCAGCTCAGAGGTGACCCTGAGACTGAGCTTGACCTCTGCCGCCCCACACCCTCATCAGGGTAGGAGTGTCCCCTCTCCTCAACAACAACCTTTACCTGTGACGGTTCGTGGATCCTCCACAGCCAAGTATGAGCCCCTGAGAGCAGAGCTGGACAGTTCTCTGGATCCCCTCGGGGCCTCCTCACCAGGGCTCTGCAAAGTAAGATCCAGCCCCCAACTATACATCAAGTGCAGAGTCTCAAAAGCACTGCAAACCCAACACATGCAAGTCCAAGATCATAAATGCTGCACCCCCAAGCCCAGCTCTTCTCCAGTCTCCTCACCCCATGAATAGCACCTCCATCAGTCTGTGCAGTGGGCCCAGCCAGGCACCTGGATGCCATCCTGGGCATCTCCTTCCTCACTGAACCTGGCAGCCAGGTCTGCCCATCGACCCCAATGCCTCTGAGCCCATCCTCTTCTCTTTGTCTTCCCAGTAGGGTCCTTTGTCACTGACACTCCTAGGACCCCACTCTCCCCTTCAGAGTAGATTGTGAGTGATTCACACTCAGTCCCTTGATCCAGACTCTAAGATGTCTGAGGACAAAGCCTTTAGCTTTTTCTTCACCACCAAGTTCTCACTCCCCTGAGCAGGGTCTGGCATGCAGCAGGTGCTCACTAGACATCTGCTTACTGGATGCGTAAATAAGACTTACTGTTCAGTAGGCACCTACTATGTACCAGACACCATGCTGAAACTTAATTGCATCAACTGATTTGTTCCTCCCAAATCCTAACATAATCCTCATTACACAGATTAGAAAACTGAAGCTCCAATCACTTGACCTGCTTAAACTGAGGCTTACATCACTTGGGAACCAGAGGTTGCAGTAAGCCTGGATCACACCACTGCACTCCAGCCTGTGTGACACAGCAAGACTCTATCTCAAAAAAGGAAGGAAGGAAGAAAGGAAGGAAGGAAGGAAAAAGGGAAGAAAGAAAGGAAGAAAGAAAACTGAGGCTCAGCATATGTCACTTGCTCAGAGTCCCACAGCCAGTCAATGGCACAGCTGGATCTCAGAGCCCCAGAGCCTCTGAAGTGACATTGTGTCACTTCAATGCTACCAAAATACAAACCCACGCTAACCACCCAACAGAGCATAACAGTCTGTGTCATGCTTGTCCCTTCCCATCAGGCTGGAGCCCCTGAGGGTAGGCACCCTGATTCATAAGCCCATATGCCCCCAATTCAGGGCCTCAGGGCTTCCTGTCCATCCTTGGTAAATAAAGGAGAGAAGGGGGATGTGCCTAGAGTCCCAGCTCATCGGTGCTTGGCTGGTCCGGGATCCTGACGGTGTCTAGGCTATTGCTGCAGGAAGATCCCCAGGAGACATCAGGAAGACAGGGAGCTGCCCTCTGCCCTCAGCTTTTGTCAATGGGCCGATGCTGTCACAGGGTAAGCTGGACTCTGGGGGGCGTCTACACCAGCAAAGCTGCCCAGCCGGGGGTCCTCAGACTCTGATGCTCAGAGGCACCAGCATTCTCACGACTAGACACCCCGAAAGACCCAGCAACAGGCGGAAGAGCCACACTGGCTGCACTGTCCTCAGACCCTCCAAAACCAGCCTATTCCCTCTTTAATGAGGAGCCCAGAGAATGTCCACACGGGCCTCAGGCTGGGACCCAAATCACAGTGGTTATGAATTTCTAATCCCCTTCGAAGGCTCCAGTGTCCTCGGCAAACACAGAGCCATAGATCACAGCCTCCTGCATCCCCCACAGGATGCTTTCTAAATCAATAGATGAGAAATCGGGGGAGCCAGCCAGGGTGGGCAGAGCACAGGGTTGCCATGCAGGAGGCGGAAGGAAGGTGGGCAGTCCCAGGGATGAGTGCTCGCTGTGGCACTCAGGTCAGTAAGTGCCCTTTGCTGGGCAAATTTTGCCACCATGAGTGGTGAGCGGCCATGGGTGACTCAGATACGGGGAAGAAGCATCTTTGCTAGCTATTAAGAGGCCCACTGAATGGGCACCCATTGCCGGGACTGGTCAAGCCCCAGCAATGGATCCCAGCAGGCCTGGGTTTGAGTCTGGCTCTGCCATCCCCAAATGGAGTGGCCTTGGTGAGTCTCATCACCTCTCAGATCCTCAGTTTCCACACCTGGACTTCTGTGGGTGGGGTAAGAGGGGGCGGGACAGGAACTGGGCCTTGCAGGTCTGGGTCTTTGCTTTAAGAGCAGGGGAAGCCTCTGAGGGGCTTTAAATAGCGGGAGGACAGGAGGGGTTTGCATCTCAAACAGATCGGCCCCACTGTGGGTTGTAGGGACAAAATAGTAAAACGCAGCTGAAAAGCTTAGACCAGTGATGGCTCCAAACAGCTTCCAGGAAATGGCAGCAAATGTTTTCTGGGTGGAGGTGAGGTAGTAAGAAGTGGACCAGAGGCTCCAGGTAGATACCCTGCAGCCCCGCCCATCAGAGCAGTGGCCTCACCCAGCGTAGCAGCAGCCCCTCCCATCATAGCGGTGACCTGTTCATTACAGCAGCAGCCCTGCCCGTCATAGCAGCAGCCCCTCCCATCACAGCAGCCCCGTCCATCGTAGCCTTAGCCCCACCCACCCACATATACGCAGCCCCTCCCATCATATCCCATCGTAGCAGCAGCCCCACCAAATAGCAGCAGCCCCTCCCATCATAGCAGTAGCCCCTCCCATTATAGCAGCAGCCCCACTCATCATAGCAATAATGCCTCTTGAGTGCAGGACTGAGCTGGGCATATCATATATATCTCCATGCTGTCTCTACACAGCCTCCGGTGAGAGGCATATTGGGTGTTACTACCACCCCATTTCATAGGAAAAGAAACAGATCAAGAAAAGAGCAGAAACTTACCCAGAGTGAACTGTCCATTAATGAAACACTTCACGAGATCCCAGCTACTATCAGAGACGGGCCACAGAAGTGTATCAGACACAACCCCTAGCCTAAAGCAGCTCACAGTCTCATGGGGAGAGGAGGGTTCTCATATAAATTATGTTTTGATATCTACCTTGAAATGAGCAAGAAGGGAAGTGTGTAGAAGGTGCAGACACAATGCAGAAGAGGAAAGGATGAAATCGCTGCAGATTGGGATGACCAAGGGAGGCTTCTGGGAGGAGGAGGCAGTGTCGCGAAGGAGAGCACATCGCCTGCTTGCTCTTCCAGGGTTCTTTCTGCCAATAGCATTGGTAAGTCTCTGGCGCTTTTCCTGAGTGAAGGGATAGGGTTTGTCCATCTGGGCTGAAGGACAGTAGCAACTGCCCCATCCTTGCTCCCGTCCCCCACCAGCTCCACGTTCGTCCCTGCTCTGCCATTCCCTTCTTCCCATGGGTCCTGACCTAGGCATTGCTAGTGGGTGCCACAGTGCCGTAGGAACATTATGCATCCATTCACTCAGTTACTCATTCCATTTGTAGGTGTTGGCCAGGCCCCATGCTCAGCACAGCGATGGGACAGTGAGGAAAGTCAGCTCCTGCATTCATGTTGCCTACAGCTAAGCAAAGAAAACAACTTACACAGTTTCACTACCATTTGTGCAGTTTCAGTACAACACGTAATACTCAGGAGAGTTCTGTGAAGCCGTAAGACACCTCCCCCCATACACGTGGGGAGATGAGATAGATGAAAAGTCAGGAAGAGCTCCCCGGGGGATGCGGTGATGGGACGAAGACCCGCAGGGTGAGTAGGTTCTGACTAACAGAGGGCTGAGAAGGAGCATCTAGGGCCAAGAGGGGCCATGTGCAAAGGTTTGGGGAAAGCAGATCAGGGCAAGAACAGAAAGATGGAAACCAGCCAGAGGGGCTGGAGCACAGAGTCAGGGGAAGCATGGTGAGGGTGGGGAGGGCCAGGGCTTGCAGCCACAGCCAGGCTGGCTGCATTTATCCCCAGAGCAATCAGGAATGAGAGGGTTTTTCAGTAGAACAAGATGTGGTCAAATCTGCCCTTCAAATAGATCATGTAAGTAGTGGATATCCCAAATCTGTCACCGGCCCTCCATACCTGGGAACACAGCAGAGAACAAGGCTAACTGAGCCCCAGTGAATGCACATTTCGGAGTGTCTGTAGGAATGACAAACAATAGGCAAAGAAAAAACAGGAACTATGTTAGGTGGTAAGTGGCATGAAGGAAAATGAGACGGGGTAAGAGGGA